>NC_042962.1:7116920-7449420 GCF_901001165.1 Salmo trutta | reverse complement strand
CTCACACAGTAGACAGTGTGTTAGTCTGGATAGTCAATGGTGGCTCATTAATAAAACGTTTCTCTATGTTGAGCCGTATAGCAGTAGCCATTAGCTCTGTGACTGGGAGCAGGGTGAACATATGGTCTGGGCTTTATAGCAGTAGCCATTAGCTCTGTGACTGGGAGCAGGGTGAACATATGGTCTGGGCTGTATAGCAGTAGCCATTAGCTCTGTGACTGCTTGTCAGATGGGACATCATATGGTACCAGGATGAGGGCCAAAGCAGATAGCAGGTCCTTACGGTGACATCGGCTTTGGGGTAAACACGCACACATACACAAAGAAGCAGTCTGGACATAGTGGAGGACAGTTGGTTAAATTCCATTTCAATACCATTAACGTCCATTCAGTTGCTCATTAAATATGAAGCAGCATTTGAAGAATTGAGTGTATGTTAAATGAATC
The DNA here is from genome assembly GCF_901001165.1 of Salmo trutta. Taxonomy (NCBI): domain Eukaryota; kingdom Metazoa; phylum Chordata; class Actinopteri; order Salmoniformes; family Salmonidae; genus Salmo; species Salmo trutta. Next base: position 7,448,973 of record NC_042962.1, on the reverse strand, counting down.
AACAATAAATCAATAAATCATTACATTCTAAAAAGGAATGGACTTTTTCTAATCAAGATTTCAACTCCAGTGCTCTCCCTGAGTTTTTTAAAATATAGACTAGAAATAGGAAGTGGACTAATAGGGCATTCTAAGGAGCGACCATTATGTACAATTTCACCAACTCAGTGAGATTGTTGTGGTTGTTTGGGTTTCTGATCGGAGGTTCTGTTCATCTATCAATCTGCACTCTTCTACTGCCTCTTCTACTGCCTCTTCTACTGCCTCTTCTACTGCCTCTTCTACTGCACTCTTCTACTGCCTCTTCTACTGCCTCTTCTACTGCCTCTTCTACTGCCTCTTCTACTGCCTCTTCTTCTGCCTCTTCTACTGCCTCTTCTACTGCCTCTTCTACTGCACTCTTCTACTGCCTCTTCTACTGCCTCTTCTACTGCACTCTTCTACTGCCTCTTCTACTGCCTCTTCTACTGCCTGCTGCTGCTTTTGCATGTTAATTTAGAGTTGGGATTTAACATGCTTTTCTCTCTCCTCTTCTTCTCCCTCCTCTGCTTTACTCTCCTCTCCTTTACTCTCCTCTCCCATACCTGCTCCCTCCCCTCCTTCCTACCTCTTCTGCCCTACCTGCTCCCTCCCCTCCTTCCTACCTCTTCTCCCCTACCTGCTCCCTCCCCTCCTCTCCCCAACCTGCTCCCTCCCCTCCTCTCCCCAACCTGCTCCCTCCCCTCCCTCCTACCTCATCTCCCCTACCTGCTCCTTCCCCTCCTCCCCCTACCTACTCTCTCCCCTCCTCTCCCCCTACCTACTCCCCCCTCTCCCCTACCTGCTCCCTCCTCTCCTCTCCCCTACCTGCTCCCTCCCCTCCTCTCCCCAACCTGCTCCCTCCCCTCCTCTCCCCAACCTGCTCCCTCCCCTCCCTCCTACCTCCTCTCCCCTACCTGCTCCTTCCCCTCCTCTCCCCTACCTGCTCACTCCCCTCCTCTCCCCTTACCTACTCCCCCCTCTCCCCTACCTGCTCCCTCCTTTCCTCTCCCCTACCTGCTCCCTCCCCTCCTCTCCCCAACCTGCTCCCTCCCCTCCCCTCCCTCCTACCTGCTCCCTCCTCTTCCCTACCTGCTCACTCCCCTCCTCTCCCCCTACCTACTCCCCCCTCTCCTTTCCTCTCCTCTCCTCTCCTCTCCTCTCCTCTCCTCTCCTCTCCCCTGCCATAGATTCATTGCTCTGTGGGCTGTCTTATGTAACTTCTGCGGGCTACTGCTTTGTTCCTCCCTCCTCTGCTCCTTTCTGGTCAGGTACCACGTCTCCTTATTCCTACTCTTTTCATTGTGGGGCTCTGACTACTTAGCATGCGTAGTGAGTCTAGTCTAGTCCCAGATCAGTTATCACTGCCTCCATCGTCTCTCCCAGCCTTCCATCTCACCTCGCTCCCTCCATCTTGCTGGAAATGTTTGTGTGTGTGTGTGTGTGTGTGTGTGTGTGTGTGTGTGTGTGTGTGTGTGTGTGTGCAGGGGGGTCAGGGGTTCTATGTGGGTATATGCATCTCTGTGGGTATATGTGTGTTTGTGTACATGCCTGCGTGCATATTTGTTACACTCTGTATGTGTGTGTGCAATCATAGTGTTTATTCATATGTGTGTGTTAGCATCAAGATGTTGACATGTGACAAGACAATGAGGCGAGCCAAATAGACTGACCGTAACTGGGTCATCATATCACACCCCAGTGACCCTGACAGACAGCTTTGCAGACCAATCAAATCAGCCTATTTAAGCTGTCAGGCCAGTGAAGCATTTTTCCACAACAGCAGTAGTATTACAGGCCAAACCTGCCATGTACCGAGCAAAGCTAACCAGCTCCAGCTCCATATCCGTCTTTTTCCTTTGTTATCTTACTGTGTGCATGACTGCAGCTCACAGACAGGCAGGCAGACAGGTATTTCAGTCAAGGTATTTCACATCAGCGGCAGACAGAGGTTGTCTGGCACGCTCTCTCACACATGCCAACTTTGTCTCAGAGCATTTCGTTATATTTTCTACGTAGATCCGAGACGCTCCAATTAGTATGCTATGTTACATTTCGTATGGTATGTATTCATTTGTGGATGTCCATCATCCATTTCGTATGATATGTTACAAATTACAATTTGTATCATACAGTATGTTATGAATTTGCAAAAATAACAATATGTTACGAATTTGAAAACATATGATGTTATGAATTCCAATTTGTTGTGGCTAACGTTGGCTAGGTGGCTAATTCTAATGTTAGCTCGCTGGCTAACTTTAGCTAGGGATTAGGGTTAAGGTTAGGGTTAAGATAAGGAGTTAGGTTAAAGGGTTAAGGTTAGGGTTAGGGGAAGGGTTAGCTCACATGCTAATTACTGTAGTTGCAAAGTAGCAAAACATTAGTAAGTAGTTAAAATGTTGCTATTTAGCTCAAACTGTAAAGTTGTTTATGATGAGATTCGAACACGCAACCTTTGGGTCGCGTTATAGTCTGTGTAGCCTACAAACTTACACAAAACTGTTCTAACTACTGCATTCCCTGTCTTAGTAATCATAAGCACAATTTAACGCTATTTTTTTAGGAGGTGAGTATGCTGCATGCAGCTATTTACGTTTTACACAAATACACTACATCACCAAAAGTATGTGGAAACCTGCTCATCGAACTTCTCATCCCAAAATCATGGGCATCAATATGGGGTTGGTCCCCCCTTTGCTGCTATAACAGCCTCCATTCTTCTGGAAAGGCTTTCCACTAGATGTTGGAACATTGCTGCAGGGACTTGCTTCCATTCAGCATTAGTGATGTCGGGCACTGATGTTGGGTGATTAAGCTTGGCTTCCAGTCGGCGTTCCGATTCATCCCAAAGTTGTTCAGTGGGGTTGAGTCCAGGGTTCTGTGCAGGCCAGTCAAGTTCTACCGCACCGATCTCAACAAACCCTTTCTGTATGGACCTAACTTTGTACATGTTGAAAAAGGAAAGGACCTGCCTCAAACTGTTGCCACAAAGTTGGAAGCACAGAATTATCAACAATGTCATTGTATGCTGTAGCGTTAAGATTTCCCTTCACTGGAACCATTATTCCTCCTCCACCAAACTTTACAGTTGGCACTATGCTTTCGGGCGGTTAGCGTTCTCCTGGCATCTACCAAACCCAGATTTATCCCTCAGACTGCCAGATAATGAAAAGTAATTAATCACTCCAGAGAATGCTTCTCCAGAATCCAATGGTGGCGAGCTTTACACCACACCAGCCGATGCTTGGCATTGTACATGGTGATGTTAGGTTTGTGTGAGGCTGCTCAGCCATGTAAACCCATTTCATGAAGCTCCCGACGAACAGTTATTGTGCTGACGTTGCTTCCAGAGGCAGTTTGGGACTTGGTAATAAGTGTTGCAACCGAGGAGAGATTATTTTTACTTGTTACACGCTTCAGCACTCGGCGGTCCCGTTCTGTGATCTTGTGTGGCCTATGACTTCGCGGCTTAGCCATTGTTGCTCCTAGACATTTCCACTTCACAATAACATCACTTACAGTTGACTGGGGCAGGTCTAGCAGGGCAGAAATTTGACGAACTGACTTGTTGGAAAGGTGGCATCCTATGACAGTGCCACATTGAAAGTCACTGAGTTCTTCAGTAAAGCCATTCTACTGCCAATGTTTGTTTTGGAGATTGCATGGCTGTGTGCTCGATTTTATACACCTGTCAGCAACGGGTGTGGCTGAAATAGCCGAATCCACTAATTTGAAGGGGTGTCCATATACTTTTGGATATATAGTCTACATCAGTGGCGTTCGGTGCCTTTTAAGATGAGGGACATGTCCTTATTTCTATTACAGCATATTGGATGACAGTCATTCATATTCCATTCACCCAGTTCAATGTAACATTGATAGGTTAAGACTACTACATGATACTACAATTATCCCTATACCCATCATGAGGTTACTACAACCTAGCGTATGAATGAAAGTTTACAGCGTAGATGCACACATGTTGAGAGTAAAATTTGAGGTGACAGACAGTGACACATTCAAAACCGCCTTGCAAACTCTTGCATGCATCTAGCTGATCTAGGGTGTAATCATTAGTCTAACTGTTGCAAATTAGAGTTTCTATTGGACAAATCCAGGTATGTTTATCCCTGTTTAGTTCCGTTTGCTTATGTTTAAGAAAAGTTTTACAACAGAATCGGCGGAATGAATACACCCCTGATCACACGTAAACACAGATCACTTTCATAGCAGCCACGTTGTATTCCTTCTCGCATCTATGCGCTCTCCTCCTCTCACCTCTTCCCTTCACTTGTGGAAATTCCACAAATAAACTTTTAATGAGGCACACCTGTTAATTGAAATGCATTCCAGTTGACTACCTCATGAAACTAGTTGAGAGAATGCCAAGAGTGTGCAAAGATGTCATCAAGGCAAAAGGTGGCTACTTTGAAGAATCTAAAATATATTTAGATTTAAAACTTTTTTGGTTACTACATGATTCCATGTGTTATTTCATAGTTTTGATGTCTTCACTATTATTCTACAATGTAGAAAATAGTACAAATAAAGAAAAACCCTTGAATGAGTCGGTGTGTCCAGACTTCAGGCTGCAGGTGTTTTTTTCCAGCTGTTCAGAAATATGAGGCAGAGACATCATAAGGGGTTCAGAAGAGAGGAGTAAAGATCGAAACATGAAGGGAGGGCGAGAGTGAGCAGCATCTCTGTTAGAATAAAGAATGGTGTGCTTAAATTAACACACACGCAGAACGGGATCTGGATCCTTGGCTTGAAGGAAGAGGTTTCTGGAGGGGCGGATTTTTTTTATAGTCTATAATCTGTTAAAGATAAAGTAGTCTTTGGTCTGTTAAAGATAACATAGTCTTTGGTCTGTTAAAGATAACATAGTCTATGGTCTGTTAAAGATAACATAGTCTTTGGTCTGTTAAAGATAACATAGTCTTTGGTCTGTTAAAGATAACATCGTCTGTGGTCTGTTAAAGATAACATAGTCTATGGTCTGTTAAAGATTCTATGGTCTGTTAAAGATAACATAGTCTTTGGTCTGTTAAAGATAACATCGTCTGTGGTCTGTTAAAGATAACATAGTCTATGGTCTGTTAAAGATTCTATGGTCTGTTAAAGATAACATAGTCTTTGGTCTGTTAAAGATAACATAGTCTTTGGTCTGTTAAAGATAACATAGTCTTTGGTCTGTTAAAGATAACATAGTCTTTGGTCTGTTAAAGATAACATAGTCTTTGGTCTGTTAAACATAACATAGTCTTTGGTCTGTTAAAGATAACATAGTCTATGGTCTGTTAAAGATTCTATGGTCTGTTAAAGATAACATAGTCTATGGTCTGTTAAAGATAACATAGTCTTTGGTCTGTTAAAGATAACAGTCTTTGGTCTGTTAAAGATTCTATGGTCTGTTAAAGATAACAGTCTTTGGTCTGTTAAAGATTCTATGGTCTGTTAAAGATAACATAGTCTTTGGTCTGTTAAAGATAACATAGTCTGTGGTCTGTTAAAGATAACATAGTCTTTGGTCTGTTAAAGATAACATAGTCTTTGGTCTGTTAAACATAACATAGTCTTTGGTCTGTTAAAGATAACATAGTCTATGGTCTGTTAAAGATTCTATGGTCTGTTAAAGATAACATAGTCTATGGTCTGTTAAAGATAACATAGTCTTTGGTCTGTTAAAGATAACAGTCTTTGGTCTGTTAAAGATTCTATTGTCTGTTAAAGATAACATAGTCTTTGGTCTGTTAAAGATAACATAGTCTTTGGTCTGTTAAAGATAACATAGTCTGTGGTCTGTTAAAGATAACATAGTCTTTGGTCTGTTAAAGATAACATAGTCTTTGGTCTGTTAAAGATAACCTAGTCTTTGGTCTGTTAAAGATAACCTAGTCTTTGGTCTGTTAAAGATAACCTAGTCTTTGGTCTGTTAAAGATAACCTAGTCTTTGGTCTGTTAAAGATAACCTGGTCTGTGGTCTGTTAAAGATAACCTAGTCTTTGGTCTGTTAAAGATAACCTAGTCTGTGGTCTGTTGAAGATAACATAGTCTTTGGTCTGTTGAAGATAACATAGTCTTTGGTCTGTTAAAGATAACATAGTCTTTGGTCTGTTAAAGATAACATAGTCTTTGGTCTGTTAAAGATAACATAGTCTATGGTCTGTTAAAGATTCTATGGTCTGTTAAAGATAACATAGTCTATGGTCTGTTAAAGATAACATAGTCTTTGGTCTGTTAAAGATAACAGTCTTTGGTCTGTTAAAGATTCTATGGTCTGTTAAAGATAACATAGTCTTTGGTCTGTTAAAGATAACATAGTCTGTGGTCTGTTAAAGATAACATGGTCTGTTAAAGATAACATAGTCTTTGGTCTGTTAAAGATAACATAGTCTTTGGTCTGTTAAAGATAACCTAGTCTGTGGTCTGTTAAAGATAACATAGTCTATGGTCTGTTAAAGATTCTATGGTCTGTTAAAGATAACATAGTCTATGGTCTGTTAAAGATTCTATGGTCTGTTAAAGATAACATAGTCTATGGTCTGTTAAAGATAACATAGTCTTTGGTCTGTTAAAGATAACAGTCTTTGGTCTGTTAAAGATTCTATGGTCTGTTAAAGATAACATAGTCTTTGGTCTGTTAAAGATAACATAGTCTGTGGTCTGTTAAAGATAACATGGTCTGTTAAAGATAACATAGTCTTTGGTCTGTTAAAGATAACCTAGTCTGTGGTCTGTTAAAGATAACATAGTCTATGGTCTGTTAAAGATTCTATGGTCTGTTAAAGATAACATAGTCTTTGGTCTGTTAAAGATAACATAGTCTTTGGTCTGTTAAAGATAACATAGTCTTTGGTCTGTTAAAGATAACATAGTCTTTGGTCTGTTAAAGATAACATAGTCTTTGGTCTGTTAAACATAACATAGTCTTTGGTCTGTTAAAGATAACATAGTCTATGGTCTGTTAAAGATTCTATGGTCTGTTAAAGATAACATAGTCTATGGTCTGTTAAAGATAACATAGTCTTTGGTCTGTTAAAGATAACAGTCTTTGGTCTGTTAAAGATTCTATGGTCTGTTAAAGATAACATAGTCTTTGGTCTGTTAAAGATAACATAGTCTGTGGTCTGTTAAAGATAACATAGTCTGTGGTCTGTTAAAGATAACATAGTCTGTGGTCTGTTTAAGATAACATAGTCTTTGGTCTGTTAAAGATAACATAGTCTTTGGTCTGTTAAAGATAACATAGTCTATGGTCTGTTAAAGATAACATAGTCTTTGGTCTGTTAAAGATAACATAGTCTGTGGTCTGTTAAAGATAACATAGTCTTTGGTCTGTTAAAGATAACAGTCTTTGGTCTGTTAAAGATTCTATTGTCTGTTAAAGATAACATAGTCTTTGGTCTGTTAAAGATAACATAGTCTGTGGTCTGTTAAAGATAACATAGTCTGTGGTCTGTTAAAGATAACATAGTCTTTGGTCTGTTAAAGATAACATAGTCTTTGGTCTGTTAAAGATAACCTAGTCTTTGGTCTGTTAAAGATAACCTAGTCTTTGGTCTGTTAAAGATAACCTAGTCTTTGGTCTGTTAAAGATAACCTAGTCTTTGGTCTGTTAAAGATAACCTAGTCTGTGGTCTGTTAAAGATAACCTAGTCTTTGGTCTGTTAAAGATAACCTAGTCTGTGGTCTGTTGAAGATAACATAGTCTTTGGTCTGTTAAAGATAACATAGTCTTTGGTCTGTTAAAGATAACATAGTCTTTGGTCTGTTAAAGATAACATAGTCTGTGGTCTGTTAAAGATAGCATAGTCTGTGGTCTGTAGAAGATAATTGATCATCCAATAAGATACAGTCTATGGTCTGTTGAAGATAACAGTCTATGGTCAGTTTAAGATGGCATAGCATCCAAGAAGAGACAGATTGAAGGAACCTTCAAATGTTCCTCCTTTCAAATGGTCTAGTTTATAATTAAACCAGCCACCCGTATGAGTATGGATTATGCTGTTGACACAATCCAGGCCACAATCAAAACAGACACTTCATTTGGACGGCATGTGCCCCGGCTTTGAACAAATCATTCCTTTAAATGGGGCTTGGATGAGAGAGAAAAGAGGGTGATGTGATTATGCATGCCTCAACATCTCCCTCAGACTGTCTGGAGTGAAAGAGAGGATAACATCCATGTGTGTGAGAGAAAGGGAGACAGACAGAGAGAGAAATAGAGAGCGAGAAAGAGAGGGAGAGCGAGAGAGGAGTAGAGAGAGAGAAATAGACAGAGCGAGAGAGAGGGAGAGCGAGACAGGGGTAGAGAGAGAGAAATAGACAGAGAGAGAGACAGAAAGGGGAGAGAGAAAGATGGGTGGAGAGACGGAGAGGAAGGGGAGAGAGAAAGATGGGTGGAGAGAGAAAGAGAAGGGAGAGAGAGAGAGAAAGAAAGGGAGAGAGAGAAGGGTGAATAAAGACATTTCAAATGTCATGTTATGGACAAAAGGGAAAATAAATAAACATTAAATGTTGGTTGTATTTACAATGGTGTTTGTTCTTCACTGGTTGCCCTTTTCTTGAGGCAACAGGTCACAAATCTTGCTGCTGTGATGGCACACTGTGGTATTTCACCCAGTAGATATGGGAGTGTATGGGTCTGTATAATCTGAGGGAAATATGTCTCTCTAATATGGTCATACATTTGGCAGGAGGTTAGAAGGTTCAGCTCAGTTTCCACCTCATTTTGTGGGGAGTGAGCACATAGCCGGTCTTCTCTTGAGCGCCAGGTCTGCCTATGGTGGCCTTTCTCAATAGCAAAGCTATGCTCACTGAGTCTGTACATAGTCAAAGCTTTCCTTAAGTTTGGGTCTGTCACAGTGGTCAGGTATTCTGCCACTGTGTACTCTCTGTTTAGGGCCAAATATAATTCTAGTTTGCTCTGTTTTTTTGTTAATTCTTTCCAATGTGTCAAGTAATTATCTTTTTGTTTTCTCATGATTTGGTTAGGTCTAATTGTGTTGCTGTCCTGAGGCTCTGTGGGGTCTGTTTGTGTTTGTGAACAGAGCCCCAGGACCAGCTTGCTTAGGGGACTCTTCTCCAGGTTCATCTCTCTGTAGGTGATGGCTTTGTTATGGAAGGTTTGGGAATCGCTTCCTTTTAGGTGGTTGTAGAATTGAACGGCTCTTTTCTGGATTTTGATAATTAGCGGGTATCGGCCTAATTCTGCTCTGCATGCATTATTTGGTCTCTTATTTGCATACAGTCATTATTTGCATACAGTCTCAATTTGGTGTTTGTCACATTTTGCAAATACTTGGTTGGTGAGCGGACCCCAGACCTCACAACCATAAAGGGCAATGGGTTCTATAACTGATTCAAGTATTTTTAGCCAGATCCCAATTGGTATGTCGAATTTTATGTTCCTTTGAAGGCATAGAAGGCCCTTCTTGCCTTGTCTCTCAGATCGTTCACAACTTTGTGGAAGTTACCTGTGGTGCTGATGTTTAGGCCAAGGTATGTATCGTTTTTTGTGTGCTTTAGGACAACGGTGTCTAGATGGAATTTGTATTCGTGGTCCTGGCACCTGGACCTTTTTTGGAACACTGTTATTTTTGTTTTACTGAGACTTACTGTCAGGGCCCAGGTCTGACAGAATCTGTGCAGAAGATCAAGGTGCTGCTGCAGGCCCTCCTTGGTTGGTGACAGAAGCACCAGATCATCAGCAAACAGTAGACATTTGACTTCAGATTCTAGTTGGGTGAGTCCGGGTGATGCAGACTTCTAGTGCCCTTTCCAATTCTCTCTCTCTTTTTGCCCCCCCCTCTCCACAGTGTTCACCCCTAAGGTGATAGGTGTGGCGAAAGCCCGCTATGACTTCAGCTCCAGGGACACCAGAGAGCTGTCTCTACAGGAGGGAGACGTAGTGAAGATCTATACCAAGTCAGGAGCCAATGGCTGGTGGAGGGGAGAGGTCAACGGCAGGGTGAGTGCCCCCCCGCCCCCCAGACGCCAATCAGTTTCTTCAGTCAATCACCTGTCTGTTATATTCCTGTTGAGTCAGGGAGAGAGACTCACATACAAAACAACACACAAACGTACAGTAACACCTGATTCTCTTTACAGTGGGATAGATGGGGTGGTGTTATCTAGTAACGCCTGATTCTCTTTACAGGGGGATAGATGGGGTGGTGTTATCTAGTAACGCCTGATTCTCTTTACAGGGGGATAGTACAGGTTATCTGGTTAACATGCTAACAGTCAGGTGGATGAATGCTCACCTGATGCAAGCATCTGTAACAACAGTCCACACAAACCCACACACCCATTACCCCCATACACACTACTCCCCCTTTCATTTCTCATTGCCTTTCTTATTTTTTTCCGCAGGTGGGCTGGTTTCCATCTACCTATGTGGAGGAAGGAGAGGAGTGAGTCATGGAGAAAAACACAATGAAATGAAAGAAAAGGAAAATACAGAGAGACTGAGAGACCGACAGAGTGAACCGGTTGGCTGTTAGGCCTGAACTGGACATTCTATGGTTTATCTGACTGCTAGCTGAGAACTTGACATTCTATGGTTGACCCTCCTATTGGCTGTTGCCTCAATAACGACCCAGAATCCTCCTGGGAGAATAGAGGGTTCCTAGATGGAATAGTGACTGGTTCTCTCTGGTCTGCCTCTTCAACAGACTAGTGACTGGTTCTCTATGGTCTGCCACATCAACAGACTAGCAGCTTGGCTGTCAGCATGGGAAGGACCTTTGCCAGAACGCAGATCCCTACTTCCCTCCATCCCTCTCTCCCTCACTTCCACCTCTCTCCCCTAACTCAGCTACTGCAGGTTGTCTCTTAAATGCCGCCCATCCATCCATCCATCCGCACCACTCAGGATACAGCTAAGACTGTCTAAAGGGAAAGAGAAAAGAGAGAGCGAAAGAAGAGACTGAGAGAGGAGGGATTTGCCACACCGCAGGGCTTCGTCTGTCCTGACCTTGCCTGTGTTGCTCTGTTCCACTTACCTTGGTGATTATTGATGACTTGATGCAGCGGCATCCCCATTCACTCACACACACACACACACACACACACACGGCTGGAAACGCTGTCATGAAACACCTCCCAAACCCATCCCCACAGATTACAATAACTGAACACAACACACACACACCCACATTCTCCCCTACAAACCTCCCTGTGTTGGGTTGTCTTTGCTGTTAGCCTCCCCATGTTCTCATCTCTCCAGCTGTACAGCAGGCTGGGTACGGGGCTGTTGCTGTGTGCACCCCGGATGGCATGAAGCTTGGCCCCAGTGATGTACTGGGCTGTACGAACCACCCTCAGTAGCGCCTTACCTTCAGATGCTAAGCAGTTGCCATACCAGGCAGTGATATAACCGGTCAGGATGCTCTCGATGGTGCAGTTATAGAACTTTTTGAGGTCCTGGTTACCCATGCCAAATCTTTTCAGTCTCTTGAGGGGGTAAAGCATTGTCATGCTCTCCTCACGGCATTCTTGCTGTGTTTGGACCATGATAGTTTGTTGGTGATGTGGACAACAAGGAACTTGAAACTCTCAACCCGCTCCACTACAACCCCGTCAATGTGAATGGGGGCCTGTTTGGCCCGCCTTTTCCTGTTGTCCACAATCAGCTCCTTTGTCTTGCTCACATTGAGGGAGAGGTTGTTGTCCTGGCACCACACTGACAGGTCTCTGACCTCGTCCCTATAGGCTGTCTCATCGTTGTTGGTGATCAGGCCTACCACTGTTGTGTCATCAGCAAACGTAATGATGGTGTTGGAGTCGTGCTTGTCCATGCAGTCGTGGGTGAACAGGGATTACGTGGCAGATGTGTTGCTGCCTACCCTGACCAACTGGGGACGGCCCGTCAGGAAGACCAGGATCCATTTGCAGAGGCAGGTGTTTAGTCCCAGGGTCCTTAGCTTAGTGATGGGTTTTGAGGGCACTCTTTCTCCGTATTTCTCTCCCTCTCACTCTCTTTCTCTACCCCTCCTACCCTCTCCCCTGAAGGGGGTTTCCAGTAGACATTCCAAGCAGTGCCTTCTTTCCTTGTTAATCCTCTAATGAGAGGGATTTAGCAACATTTGAGGGAATAATAACTTTACAGACGCTCAAATACCCACTCAGACAGGCAGATCAGGCAGTATAATATATCATGCAGTAGTTACCACAGACAAGAATGGGATTAATGTGAGAAGAATGGGATTAATGTGAGAAGAATGGGATTAATGTGAGAAGAATGGGATTAATGTTAGAAGAATGGGATTAATGTGAGAAGAATGGGATTAATGTGAGAAGAATGGGATTAATGTGAGAAGAATGGGATTAATGTGAGAAGAATGGGATTAATGTGAGAAGAATGGGATTAAAGTGAGAAGAATGGGATTAATGTGAGAAGAATGGGATTAATGTGAGAAGAATGGGATTAATGTGAGAAGAATGCACTGTCACCAGGACCTGTTTCGCCATGTCTGAATCTCCCTGACCTTGATTGATACGGCTGTCAACGCCTCAATGTGTTGATAAAAGTTATGTACGGTAGTCGTCACCACTTCAACGTCTGGGAGGTGGTTAACCACTGGGAGGAGAGCGGCTGGCAAGACACACACACACACACACACACACACACACACGGCACAGCCATATCCAGAGATGCTCCATAATATAATATGACATGATTATAAAGTACATACGTGATGTATATATTATTATAAATATTATATTGGGCAACAAAACATATTAAATGATCAGGGTATATAACTATAATGAAGAGGTATCCCATGTCCCGTGGGTCGTATTCATTAGGCACAAAACGGAAGAAATCTGAACTGAAACAGGATGGGACTACCTAAACTTTTCCAATATGAAATGCTCCTTTTCGGGTTTTTTTCAGTTGCATAACGTTTTGCTATGGTGTGCACTCATGAGTACAATCCCTGCTGTCTTCCTGTGGTTCTTCTGTGTGTTGATGCTGGTCATTGTGACACAAAATGCATTATGATGTGACTCTGGTCCTTGGAATGCTGGGAAATGTAGTTTTCTTTTACTACACTGTACGTCTCAAGGGAAAGTAGGGTTTGAACTGTAATAAGGAATGAGTGGAGTGAGAAACTGTTAGGTTTAAAGTGTTATCCTCTGTGCTGATCTGAACTGTTTCCCACCCCAATGGCATTATCATGCTTTTATTAGGCAGCTCATGTTCCAGCATAACTAATGTTTTTTCTTTGTTGATGTGCAAGTCATCTGGATAATGTCTTGACATGATGAAATGTGTAAAAGAAGAGATGTGTTCTATTATACATGTTTATTTTGGAATTATACTGATGGAATATAATGGTGTGTGTGTGTTTTCATTGTAAAATGACCCCATCCATCCACCCACCCCATACTCTACTGTGTTTTACCTGCAGTGCAGGTTAGCCACCACCAGAGAGCAGCAGCATAAACACATCTCTCTCCTCCACCTCTTCCTCTACCTGTCACTCCTCTACCTCATCCTCTACCTGTCTCTCCTCCACCTCTTTCTCTGCCTGTCTCTCCTCCACCTCTTCCTCTGCCTGTCTCTCCTCCACCTCATCCTCTACCTGTCTCTCCTCCACCTCTTTCTCTGCCTGTCTCTCCTCCACCTCTTTCTCTGCCTGTCTCTCCTCCACCTCTTTCTCTGCCTGTCTCTCCTCACCTCTCTCTGCCTGTCTCTCCTCCACCTCTTTCTCTACCTGTCTCTCCTCCACCTCTTTCTCTACCTGTCTCTCCTCCACCTCTTTCTCTGCCTGTCTCTCCTCCACCTCTTTCTCTGCCTGTCTCTCCTCCACCTCTTCCTCTGCCTGTCTCTCCTCCACCTCGTTCTCTGCCTGTCTCTCCTCCACCTCTTCCTCTGCCTGTCTCTCCTCTACCTCGTTCTCTGCCTGTCACTCCTTTACCTCGTTCTCTACCTGTCTCTCCTCCACCTCTTTCCTCTGCCTGTCTCTCCTCTACCTCATTATCTGCCTGTCTCTCCTCCACCTCTTTCTCTAATTGTCTCTCCTCCACCTCATTCTCTGCCTGTCTCTCCTCCACCTTGTTCTCTGCCTGTCTCTCCTCCACCTCTTCCTCTGCCTGTCTCTCCTCTACCTCATTATCTGCCTGTCTCTCCTCCACCTCTTCCTCTGCCTGTCTCTCCTCCACCTCGTTCTCTACCTGTCTCTCCTCCACCTCTTCCTCTGCCTGTCTCTCCTCCACCTCGTTCTCTACCTGTCTCTCCTCCACCTCTTTCTCTGCGTGTCTCTCCTCCACCTCTTTCTCTGCCTGTCTCTCCTCCACCTCTTTCTCTGCCTGTCTCTCCTCCACCTTTTTCTCTGCCTGTCTCTCCCCCACCTCTTTCTCTGCCTGTCTCTCCTCCACCTCTTTCTCTGCCTGTCTCTCCCCCACCTCTTTCTCTGCTTGTCTCTCCTCTACCTCATTATCTGCCTGTCTCTCCTCCACCTCTTTCTCTACCTGTCTCTCCTCCACCTCTGCCTGTCACTCCTTTACCTCATTCTCTACCTGTCTCTCCTCCACCTCTTTCTCTGCCTGTCTCTCCTCACCTCTTTCTCTGCCTGTCTCTCTTCACCTCATTATCTGCCTGTCTCTCCTCCACCTCTTCCTCTGCCTGTCTCTCCTCCACCTCGTTCTCTACCTGTCTCTCCTCCACCTCTTCCTCTGCCTGTCTCTCCTCCACCTCGTTCTCTACCTGTCTCTCCTCCACCTCTTTCTCTGCGTGTCTCTCCTCCACCTCTTTCTCTGCCTGTCTCTCCTCCACCTCTTTCTCTGCCTGTCTCTCCTCCACCTTTTTCTCTGCCTGTCTCTCCCCCACCTCTTTCTCTGCCTGTCTCTCCTCCACCTCTTTCTCTGCCTGTCTCTCCCCCACCTCTTTCTCTGCTTGTCTCTCCTCTACCTCATTATCTGCCTGTCTCTCCTCCACCTCTTTCTCTACCTGTCTCTCCTCCACCTCTGCCTGTCACTCCTTTACCTCATTCTCTACCTGTCTCTCCTCCACCTCTTTCTCTGCCTGTCTCTCCTCACCTCTTTCTCTGCCTGTCTCTCTTCACCTCTTTCTCTGCCTGTCTCTCCCCCACCTCTTTCTCTGCCTGTCTCTCCTCCACCTCTTTCTCTACCTGTCTCTCCTCCACCTCTTTCTCTGCCTTTCTCTCCTCCACCTCTTTCTCTACCTGTCTCTCCCCCACCTCGTTCTCTGCCTGTCTCTCCTCCACCTCTTTCTCTACCTGTCTCTCCTCCACCTCTTTCTCTGCCTGTCTGTCCCCCACCTCGTTCTCTGCCTTTCTCTCCCCCACCTCGTTCTCTGCCTGTCTCTCCTCCACCTCTTTCTCTGCCTGTCTCTCCTCCACCTCTTTCTCTGCCTTTCTCTCCTCACCTCTTTCTCTGCCTGTCTCTCCTTTACCTCGTTCTCTACCTGTCTCTCCTCTACCTCTTTCTCTACCTGTCTCTCCACCTCTTTCTCTACCTGTCTCTCCTCCACCTCTGCCTGTCACTCCTTTACTTCGTTCTCTACCTGTCTCTCCTCCACCTCTTCCTCTGCCTGTCTCTCCTCCACCTCTTTCTCTGCCTGTCTCTCCTCACCTCTTTCTCTGCCTGTCTCTCCTCACCTCTTTCTCTGCCTGTCTCTCCTCACCTCTTTCTCTGCCTGTCTCTCCTCACCTCTTTCTCTGCCTGTCTCTCCTCACCTCTTTCTCTGCCTATCTCTCTTCACCTCTTTCAACCATGATCTAGCTATTGTCTCTTCCTATAACAGTGTGGACTGGAGATGTTCAAATACATCAGGAGATGCTTTAGGCACCATAGACATAACGGAGATAACCTTTCAGGTTGCAACCAGGCTTTCTATGCATGGGATCTATGTATCTACTTACCCTCAGAGAAATAGGAACAGTCTTTCTATGCATGGGATCTAGGTATCTACTTACCCTCAGAGAGATAGGAACAGTCTTTCTATGCATGGGATCTATGTATCTACTTACCCTCAGAGAAATAGGAACAGTCTTTCTATGCATGGGATCTAGGTATCTACTTACCCTCATAGAAATAGGAACAGTCTTTCTATGCATGGGATCTATGGATCTACTTACCCTCAGAGAAATAGGAACAGTCTTTCTATGCATGGGATCTAGGTATCTACTTACCCTCAGAGAGATAGGAACAGTCTTTCTATGCATGGTATCCAGGGATCTACTTACCCTCAGAGAGATAGGAACAGTCTTTCTATGCATGGGATCTAGGGTTCTACTCTCCCTGCTGACAGTAAGGGGTTTACACTAGCAGGGCTTCTTCCTTCCCTGTGTGTCTCTGTATCCGATATCCTCTACACAGAGAGAACATAATAAAGCCAAAAGGGTATCAGTGATCTCATCTCTACACTATCTCTCCTCACCAAGAACACCCACTGCATCCATATTTCTCTGTCTCTCTCTGTGTCCCTGTCTCTCTCTGTCTCTCTTTCTGTCTCTCTCTGTCTCTCTTTCTGTCTCTCTCTGTCTCTCTCTGTCTCGCTCTGTCTCGCTCTGTCTCGCTCTGTCTCGCTCTGTGCTCAATTAGAATGAGGACAAGATCAGGACAAAAGATGTATGCTAGCGCCAGGTATAAACGGGGCTAGAGAGTCCTCGATCAACAAAAGAACTGTCTTCTGTCAGTACTGCGTCTCTCAGTTGTGGTACTCTGAATAGTGCATTGTTCACATTGTTGTACCATTCCTTCATGAAGCCAAAGATGTATATTATACTGTAGCTATACTTGACATGGTCGAGCAGGGTAGGGAACCTTGTAACTGGGGTGTTGTAGGTACTGCAGGATTCTGTCCCGACTAGGCACCACACTGAGCCACTTAGTTAATTGATCAGTTCAGTGATAGCCTATATTCAACACACCTGGTCTTCAAGGTCAGTTAAATCGTAAACATGAAAGGCCTGTGGCCCTCCAGGAGCAGGGTTACCCACCCCCTGGTCTAGAATCTAAACACCATGGTAACCTGCCACTGTGGCCTAACTAACCCATAGCTGTGCAATCTGAGTCATTGTGTATCATCGCAGCGTAGTGCTGTGTCATACTGTAAATATGTAAATATCACACAATAAACATGTGCATATTGCTTTAAAACAAAAAAAATATCATCACAGTGTCTGTCTTTCTTCTTCTCTCTGATAGCCGCTTAAACGTTTCCTGTTTTTAAATTAGCTTCAGCCGAAGCAGGATTCATTATGTCGTCGTTATTGTTGGAAAGGCTCTTGTTTTTTAAAGAGAGGTTATTTTCACATACAGTAGATTTGAATTTCAGCCACTGGAGTGCCGCTCCAGAGTTCCATTTGGCTAATTGGTGTGGATCTGAGGAGGTAAAGGACTAAACAAAGGAATATGCTGTTAGCAGGCCAATGACAGAGGGAAGAGAGAACAGATCATTTAGAAAAGAGAAGAGATGGTCATTCTATGGAGATGTATTCAGTTGTGTGTCACAATATAGCATTAGTGTAATGCTATTCATTCACCCCCCCATCCCACCCACAGACCAGGGGTATGAGAGAGGTGTTTCACCCCCCCCATCCCAGTCACAGACCAGGGGTATGAGAGAGGTGTTTCACCCCCCCATCCCAGTCACAGACCAGGGGTATGAGAGAGGGGTTTCACCCCCCATTCCACCCACAGACCAGGGGTATGAGAGAGGGGTTTCATCACCCCCCCATCCCACCCACAGACCAGGGGTATGAGAGAGGGGTTTTACCCACAGACCGGGGAGATCGGAGAGGGGTTTCACCCCACCCATAGACCAGGGGTATGAGAGAGGTGTTTCACCCCCCCCATCCCACTCAGAGAAAGAGGAAAGGTCATCTGCCTTTGGCCTAAAGAGCAGGAACCTGGACATCATCAAATAAATCAGAAATATAGACATAGTCATCCTACAAGAAACATGGTACAAAGGAGACGGACCCACTGATTGCCCTCTAGGTTACAGAGAGCTGGTAGTCCCATCCACCAAACTACCAGGTGTGAAACAGGGAAGGGACTCAGGGGGTATTCTAATTTGGTATAGAGCAGACCTAACTCACTCTATTAAATTAATCAAAACAGGAACATTTTAAATCTGGCTTGAAATTAATAAGGAAATGATCTCCACAGAGAAAAATGTCCTCCTGTGTGCTACCTATATCCCCCCACTAGAGTCCCCATACTTTAATGAAGACAGCCTCTCCATCCTGGAGGGGTAAATCAATCATTTCCATTCCCATGGACATGTACTAGTCTGTGGCGACCTAAATGCCAGAATTGGACAAGAACCTGACACCCTCAGCACACAGGGGGACAAACACCTACCTGGAGGTGACAGCATTCCCTCCCCCATATGCCCCCCTAGGCACAACTGTGACAACATAACCAACAAAAACGAGTCACAACTCCTGCAGCTCTGTCACAAGCTGGGTATGTACATAGTCAATGGTAGGCATCAAGGGGACTACTATGGTAGGTACACCTATAGCTCTACTCTTGGCAGTAGTACTGTAGACTACTTTATCACTGACCTCAACCCAGAGTCTCTCAGGGCGTTCACAGTCAGTCCACTGACTCCCCTGTCAGATCACAGCAAAATCACAATCTACTTGAACAGAGCAATACTCAATCATGAGGCATCAAAGCCAAATGAACTGAGTAACATTAAGAAATGCTGTAGCTGGAAGGAAAGTAGTGTGGAAACCTACCAAAAAACTATTAGGCAACAACAAATTCAATCCCTTTAGACAACTTCCTGGACAAAACATTTCACTGTAATAGTAAAGGTGTAAACTTGGCAGTAGAAAGACAAAACAGTATATTTGACCTCTCAGCTTCCCTATCAGATCAAAATCTTTCAACCAGAAAACCGAAGAAAATGAACAACAATGACAAATGGTTTGATGAAGAATGCAAAAACCTAAGAAAGAAATTGAGAAACCTGTCCAACCAAAAACATAGAGACCCAGAAAACCTGAGCCTACGTCTTCACTTTGGTGAATCACTAAAACAGTACAGACATACAGTATGGAAAAAGGAACTGCACGTCAGAAATCAGCTCAATGTAATTGAAGAATCCATAGACTCTAAACACTTCTGGGAAAATTGGAAAAAACTAAACACGAAGAATTATCTATCCAAAATGGAGATGTGTGGGTAAACCACTTCTCCAATCTTTTTGGCTCTATAACAAAAAACAAACAGCAAAAACATATACATGATCAAATGCAAATCTTAGAATCAACTATTAAAAACTATCAGAACCCACTGGATTCCTCAATTGCCTTGAATGAAATACAGGACAAAATAAAAACCCTCCAACCCAAAAAGGCCTGTTGGGTTGATGGTATCCTAAATGAAATGATAAAATATACAGACAAAAAATTACAACTGGCTATACTTAAACTCTTTAACATCATCCTCAGCTCTGGCATCTTCCACAGTATTTGGAACCAAGGATTGATCACTCCAATCCATAAAAGTGGAGACAAATTTGACCCCAATAACTACCTTGGGAAATGCGTCAACAGCAACCTTGGGAAAATCCTCAGCATTATCATTAACAGCAGACTCGTAGATTTCCTCAGTGAAAACAATGTACTGAGCAAATGTCAAATTGTCTTTTTACCAAATTATCGTACGACAGACCACGTATTCATCCTGCACACCCTAATTCACCAAAACAAGGGTAAAGTCTTCTCATGCTTTGTTGATTTCAAAAAAGCCTTTGACTCAATTTGGCATGAGGGTCTGCTATACAAATTGATGGAAAGTGGTGTTGGGGGGAAAAACATACGACATTATTGTAACGAGTGCACTGAGAGTCGGGAAGCAAGTTCAGGGAGTGAGTGTTTTAATAAATAAAGGAAACAATGAATACGAAACAAACAACGCACCGACATGAAAACAGAGTCAATAACCCCTGAGGAAAGAACCAAGGGGAGTGACAGATATAGGGAAGATAATCAAGGAGGTGATGGAATCCAGGTGAGTGTCATGAGGCGCAGGTGCGCGAGACAATGGTAACAGGTGTGCAGGATAATCAGCAGCCTGATGCTGGAGAGGGAGTATACATGACCATTATAAAATCCATGTACACAAACAACAAGTGTGCGGTTAAAATTGGCCAAAAAACACACACATTTCTTCCCACAGGGCCATGGGGTGAGACAGGGATGCAGCTTAAGCCCCACCCTCTTCAACATATATATCAACGAATTGGCGAGGGCACTAGGACAGTCTGCAGCACCCGGCATCACCCTACTAGAATCTGAAGTCAAATGTCTACTGTTTGCTGATGATCTGGTGCTTCTGTCACCAACCAAGGAGGGCCTACAGCAGCACCTAGATATTCTGCACAGATTCTGTCAGACCTACTGACAGTAAATCTCAGCAAGACAAAAATAATGGTGTTCCAAAAAAGATAAAGTCGCCAGGACAACAAATACAAATTCCATCTAGACACCGTTGTCCTAAAGCACACAAAAAACGATACATACCTCGGCCTAAACATCAGCGCCACAGGTAACTTCCACAAAGTTGTGAACGATCTGAGAGACAAGGCAAGAAGTGCCTTCTATGCCATCAAAAGGAACATAAAATTCAACATACTGTACCAATTGGGATCTGGCTAAAAATACTTGAATCAGTTATAGAACCCATTGCCCTTTATGGTTGTGAGGTCTGGGGTCCGCTCACCAACCAAGTATTTGCAAAATGTGACAAACACCACATTGAGACTTTGCATGCAGAATTCAGCAAAAATGTCCTTTGTGTACAATGGAAAACACCAAATCATGCATGCAGAGCAGAATTAGACTGATACCCGCTAATTATCAAAATCCAGAAAAGAGCCGTTAAATTCTCTAACCCCCTAAAAGGAAGCGATTCCCAAACCTTCCATAACAAAGCCATAACCTACAGAGAGATGAACCTGGAGAAGAGTCCCCTAAGCAAGCTGGTCCTGGTGCTCCGTTCACAAACACAAACAGACCCCACAGAGCCCCAGGACAGCAACACAATTAGACCCAACCAAATCATGAGAAAACAAAAAGATAATTACTTGACACATTGGAAAGAATTAACAAAAAAACGGAGGAATCTAGAATGCTATTTTGCCCTAAACAGAGAGTACACAGTGGCAGAATCCCTGAACGCTGTGACTGACCCAAACTTAAGGAAAGCTTTGACTATGTACAGACTCAGTGAGCATAGCCTTGCTATTGAGAAAGGCCACCGTAGGCAGACCTGGCTCTCAAGAGAAGACAGGCTATGTGCACACTGCCCACAAAATGAGGTGGAAACTGAGCTGCACTTCCTAACCTCCTGTCAAATGTATAAGCATATTAGAGACACATATTTCCCTCAGATTATACAGACCCATAAACTCCCATATCTACTGGGTGAAATACCACAGTGTGCCATCACAGCAGCAAGATTTGTGACCTGTTGCCACATGAAAAGGGCAAACCCCCACACCCCACTGACAGACAGAGGAGATGGGAGAGGGGTTTCACCCCCACATCCTACTCACAGACAGAGGAGATGGGAGAGGGGTTTCACGGGTCTCCTTCACGAGTTTCCTTCACGGGTCTCCTTCACGGGTCTCCTTCACGAGTTTCCTTCACGGGTCTCCTTCACCTCCTTCATGGGCCCCACTAAGTCTACCATCATGGTTAACATGGTTGGGTTTCCAGAAGCAGATCAGATATAGGTCAATACTACCATACGGGTGTCATCCCAGACTATAATAAATAATAATCAGTTTAATGTGTATGTTACCCATTATGACAACCTTGAACTTCCTTGCCATCCAATTGAGACGATAAACCCACGAGTACACCACAGAGTTGGGGTAATATCTGCATAAATACAATGTCATTATTAGGTGTTACAGGGTTAACCTAGTTCAAATTAAGCGTATCTTGAGCGATTCTTACTTATAATGAATGTGTACTTATACAGTACACTTCCAATCCTTATTTTAATAGGCTTACAATTTGGCACAAATTACTATCTCACAAGTTATTTCCACTGGGCATCATCTCTCTCTTATTCTTCTCCCTCTCTTGCTCCCTCTATCTCTCTCTCTCTCTCTTTCCTATTCTTCTCCCTCTCTCTCTCTTTCTTATTCTCTCTCTCTCCCTCTCTCTCGCTCCCTCTCTCTCTCTCTTTCATATTCTTCTCTCTCTCTCTTATTCTCTCTCTCTCTCTCTCTCTCTTATTCTTATTCTCTCTCTCTCTCTCTCTCTCTCTCTCTCTCTCTCTCTCTCTCTCTCTCTCTCTCTCTCTCTCTCTCTCTCTCTCTCTCACTGACACACACACACACACACACACACACACACACACACATCAGGGTTGAAGTGACTGGCCCACCACATGAGAGACTGTCAGGGTGATGCACTCTACACTCCCCCAAAGGCAGAGAGATGATTTTATCTGCCACAGCTCCCTGCCGACACCGCTGACACCGCTGACGGTGTGTGTGTGTGTGTGTGTGTGTGTGTGTACTTCCATGCTCTTGTGTGGGTGTTGAATCACAGTAATGTACCCCCATCAACTTACACAGATCTCTGTTCACCACCATGACAGTTCCGTACAGCACAACACTGTTTAGTATTTATCAACCTTCCTGCCATGACAGTACAAAAGCAGTACCATTAACCTTCCTGCCATGACAGTATAAAAGCAGTACCATTGGGGGTAAAACTACAACGTGTCACTGAGAATATGACATAGCCATTTGTAGCTGGGTTAACAAAGGCCAGGGAGTGTTTATATCCAGCTGATTTTTCATGGAGATGTGCTGAGTGTTTTCGCAGGAGTTCACCTCTCTGCTTATGCTGCGCTGATCGTCTCAGGAAAAGCTTGGGGAGTGTGTGTTTGTGTTTGTGTAAGTGTGTTTGTGTAAGTGTCTGTGTGTTTGTGTGTGTGTGTGTGTGTGTCTGTGTGCGCGTCTGTGTGGGGGAGAGTGCTGCTTGATATTTACCCGCCACTGACTGCCACCTAGATGATGACTCGCTCATGGCCCAAGAATGCAATAAACAGAGATAGAGGGATGAGGAGGAGAGATATACCATACATAGAGACATATAGAGAGATAGGGATGAGAAGGAGAGAGAGAGATACCATACATAGAGACAGATAGAGAGATAGGGGCGATGAGGAGAGAGAGATACCATATATAGAGACAGATAGAGAGATAGGGGCGATAATGAGAGAGAGATACCATACATAGAGACATATAGAGAGATAGGGATGAGGAGAAGAGAGAGAGATACCCTACATAGAGACAGATAGAGAGATAGGGGCGATGAGGAGAGAGAGATACCATATATAGAGATAGATAGAGAGATAGGGATGAGGAGGAGAGAGAGATACCATATATAGAGACAGATAGAGAGAGTGAGGGTGGAAGATGGATGAGAGAGATGGATGGGGAGGAGAGAGGGAGTGAGTGAGGGAGTGAGAGGAATAACGGATGAGGTATCCATCACTGTTTTAGTACATCAACAACCACTGTGACCTATGTGATGCCAACCTCAAATCAAATAAAATGTTATTGGTGTAACTCCCTGGCCATAGAAAGGGGTTTTTGGTTCTCTATTTTGGTTAGGCCAGGGTGTTACATGGGTGGGCGTTCTATGTTTATTTTTCTATGTTGGTTTGTTTCTTTGGTTTGGCCGTGTGTGGCTCTCAATCAGGAACAGCTGTAGATTGTTGTTGCTGATTGGGAGTCATACATAGGCAGCCTGTTTTTCCTTTGGGGTTTGTGGGTAGATATTTTCTGATTAGTGTTTTGCACCTGACAGAACTGTTTGGCTGTCGGTTTCTTGCTTTTTGTGTTTAAAGTGTTCGATCTTTTAATAAATTCATGATGAGCACTAACCACGCTGCGCCTTGGTCCACTCTCTCCAAAGACAGCCGTTACAATTGGTCACATACACATGGTTAGCAGATTTTAATGTGAGTGTAGCAAAATGCTTGTGCTTCTAGTTCTATGCAATAATATCTAACAAGTAATCTAACAATTCCCCAACAACTACCTAATACACACAAATCTAAAGGGGTGAATGAGAATCTGTACATAGAAATGGATGAGCGATGACCGAGCGGTATAGGCAAGGTGCAATATATGGTATAAAATACAGCATGATATGAATAATGTAAGATATGTAAACATTATTAAAGTGGCATTATTTAGAGTGGTATTGTTTAAAGTGACTAGTGATCCATTTATTAAAGTGGCCAGTGATTGGGTCTCAATGTAGGCAGCAGCCTCTCTGAGTTAGTGATTGCTGTTTAGCAGTCTGATGGCCTTGAGATGGAAGCTGTTTTTTAGTCTCTTCGTCCCAGATTTGGCTGCGCCTGTACTGACCTCGCCTTCTGGATGATAGCGGTGTGAACATGCAGTGGCTCGGAAGGTTGTTGTCCTTGATGATCTTTTTGGCCTTCCTGTGACATTGGGTGCTGTAGGTGTCATGGAGGGCAGGTAGTTTGCCCTCGGTGATGCGTTGTGCAGACCGCACCACACTCTGGAGAGCCCTGCGGTTGAGGGCAGTGCAGTTGCCATACCAGGCTGTGATACAGCCAGACAGGATGCTCTCAATTGTGCATCTGTAAAAGTTTGTCAGGGTTTTGGGTGACAAGACACATTTCTTCAGCCTCCTGAGGTTGAAGAGACGCTGTTGCGCCTTCTTCACCACACTGTGTCACGGTTGTCGTAGGGTAAAGTGGACTAAGACGCAGCGGGGAAATGTGCACTCATCTTCTTTATTAAATGGACAAGAAGGTGAACCAAAACAAACACATGTACACAACAAAAACATGACTAATAACAGGCCGGTAAGGCAACAAAGCTATACCCAGCACAGTCTCCCACAAAACACTAAAACAAACACATACCTATGTCATGACGTTGCCCTCTCTCTGGGTACAGAGAACACAGTTGAACCCCCTCCCTCTGCACCAGGCCTTTTCTATGCATCATTCCCCTACCTACCTCCCCCTACCCAGGCTGCTGTGGTGAGAGGGGTCGTAAAAATTCCAAAGGAGAATGTCCTGCCTCGTGGCCCAGTTTTGAGACAGAGAGGGGTTTCATAGAGAGACAAAGGAAATTCTTCCAACTCACAGAATTGGGGAACCGAACGACATTTATGTTCTGGAGAAGGAATAAAAGATCGGTGAAGAATCCAGCTATGAACTGGTCCGCTTGGTACAATTTTGTGATACTCAGAAGAGACAATATAGCCATATTACCATAATACTGTTTATATAATAGCCTCAGCTATGGGACTTGCATCTAAATGGTTGTATAAAATGTATTAATAAGGATAAAGCTATTTGGAATACATTGAGATGCTATGTACTGATGTTAATGTGATAGAATGGATTTCTGTTCAAAGCTTAAATCAGTCATCGACACGCCCCCCAGGGACACAGACAGGACCAGGCGTCATGTGACAAGCCTGTTCTATGTTCACGTATAAAACCCCCACCCTGATTTTCTTTCATCAGACCAGGCCTCCACTCCATTACGAGTTGGCCAATAGGTTTGACCATCCAATTCCTCTACTGAAAATGTACTTTTAGACTACCGATACCGACAGAATAAGAACAAGTCTTTGATATTAATTATTAGTCTGCAGCTAAGTACTCGATATCATCGAACGCGAAGACCGACGAAACATCCATTCTATAACGACATTAATGAATGTCGCTTTGAAAGATCCATTCTAACAGAGAGAGACCGCGGACAAAACTCTCCAACAGAACAGAACTCTCCAACAAGGATCCCGACACACACTGAGCGTAAATATATATTGATTGCAATTGTTCCCGAATGAGTGAGCGTTCATGTGCAAAGGATTAGCATATCAATTGTTAATATTAATGAGCTCTGTGTGCCTTCTCAGCTGCCCTTTATGACCCACACCAGCCATGCCTGTTTAGCCCACTAGGGCACATTACTCTACCAACTCTTTGTGACGATAATTACTGTTTGTATGCTTTCTGTGAATTACTTAGTTTAGTAAATAAATGATTTTAAGACAATTGATGTATGGATGATTTTAGTAAAGACTGGATTTGTGCAGATACAACAATTTACGACGTTTGGAATGAGACTGGACGCGAGGTAAAATACACCATTTAAACCAGAAGATAATCGGCCTATACTATAATATAATATAATATATAATGTTATAATATAGGAAAGTTATATTAGGAAAATGATAACTTTGTAATCTGAATATTTTCCTTGGTGCCCCAATCTCCTAGTTAATTACAGTTAAACGATTAATCAGTTTAATCGCGTAATAATAATTACAGGGAGTTAATTGATAAACGTGTCTTCCGTTTAATGGTGCCCAAAGACACGACATACATAGTGCCCCATGTGAGGACTCTAAAACTAAAACGCACATTGGGTCATTTTGATAATACATATATGGAGCCCCCGTGCGATGAATCTAAGATAGAATTTCACAGCAAAGTCCAATTCTATATATCAATTGTGCGAACAGAATTGTACAAACAGCCTGCTATCTATACAAAAGGTGGTTGTGTGTATTTTCCATTGGGAGAAGCTATTTAGAGTGGCTCCGGTCGTACGTCGATAGCAGTGAGGGTTAAATTCCAGATTTAGTCCGTTAGGCCAAACGGTACTATTTCTGTCGGTCAATATTAACTTCTAGAGTAAGGTTAGAAAGCCTAATGCGTGGTGCTGGTACTGGAGGTATCAGACTGGAGGCACGCACTTCAAGGCTAGTGCGAGGAGCGGGAACAGGACATACTGGACTGGGCTGATGTAGTGGAGGCCTGGTGCGTGGTGCTGGTACTTTCTTCACCAGCCGGCTAGCACGCACCTCAGGACACGTATGTAGAGCTGACTCAGGTGACATCAATTTACAGACACGCTCTGTAGGGCGAATGTCGTGCCTAATACACCAACACAGTAGCTCTCTCATAGTTTTCATCTCCAATTTTCCCATCAACTCCTTAATAGTCTCTGCTTCGCTCACCTCCAATTTTACCCCGACTGGCTCTGGTTCCAACCTTGGCTCCGCCGATCTGTCCATGTGCCCCCCCAAAAATAATTATTGGGGCTGCCTCTCCGGTTTGAACGCTACCCGTGTTCCCCAGTAGCGTTCCCGGTCTTTACCAGACTTCCTCCATGGGCCCTCTCCGGCCAAAATCTCCTCCCACGTCCAATCTCCCGATAGTCCATATAATTTTCCCGTTGCTCCTTACCCCGCTGCTTGGTCCTTGATTGGTGGG
The DNA here is from genome assembly GCF_901001165.1 of Salmo trutta. Classification (NCBI taxonomy): domain Eukaryota; kingdom Metazoa; phylum Chordata; class Actinopteri; order Salmoniformes; family Salmonidae; genus Salmo; species Salmo trutta. The sequence goes on along the minus strand of NC_042962.1, from coordinate 7,421,658 downwards.
AGATTCTGTCACGGTTGTCGTAAGGTAAAGTGGACTAAGACACAGCGGGGAAATGTGCACTCATCTTCTTTATTAAATGGACAAGAAGGTGACCCAAAACAAACACGTACACAACAAAAACATGACTAATAACAGGCCGGTAAGGCAACAAAGCTATACCCAGCACAGTCTCCCACAAAACACTAAAACAAACACATAACAATATATAGGACCCTCAATCACAGGCAACTAGAAAACACCTGCCTCCAATTGAGAGTCCAATCCCCAATTAACTAAACATAGAAATACAAAGAACTAGACTAAACATAGAAATACATACATAGAAATACATTAACATAGACCAGTGCCCAAAACCCGGAATTGTCATGACTACTGCCGAGGGCGGTTCCTCTCCCTGTTCGGGTGGCGCTCGGCGGTCGTCGTCACCGGCCTACTAGCTGCCATCGATCCCTTTTTTGTTTTTCTGTTAGTTATGTCTTTATGAGTTACACCTGTTTTCCATTAGTAATTAGTTTTATTATTTAAGCCCGCCTCTCCACCTGTTCTGTGTGCGGGCTTGTTACGTGTCGTCACTTTGTATGTTTTGTGGTACATGTATTTTGGACTTCGGGGTTATTGTTTCGCCAAGTTGTGTTTGGACATATTTCCTCAGTTTTCAGTACTTATTAAATTACATATTGTACCGAACATTTTCCTGCTTCTTGCGCCTGACTCCACACCCACAAAGCCCAAAGTGTTACAGGAATAATAAATCAAACACACCACTAAACACACAACCACCCCGAACCACATAAAACAAATACCCCCTGCCACGTCCTGACCAAACTACAATAACAAATAACCCCTATTACTGGTCAGGACGTGACACACTGTCTGTGTGGGTGGACCATTTCAGTTTGTCTGTGATGTGTACGCCGAGGAACTTAAAACATTTCACCTTCTCCATTGCTGTCCTTTCGATGTGGATAGGGGGTGCTCCCTCTGCTGTTTCCTGAAGTCCACTTATTGCAAATACAAATCATTGCGTGATGAAGTAGTGCACTCAAAATGTACTTTTTTTCACCTATGTTTTCATGTACCGAATAAAAATCGAAAGTTCAATGTGTTTTAGTCGCATTTTCAACTCTAAATAGCAAATGTGCCCTCTCTGGTATTGCCACCTGCTCTCTAGCCAACAGTTCCCAGATACTGTGCAGGTAGGCTAGTCTAGCCTAAATGATGAGATTATTATTATGGATAAGAGCCCGAATATTTTAATTTATCAAGCATTGATCATCACGTCACCAGGATAAGACCCTCAACATTTATTGGAAAGGAGCGTCAAGCTCATCACTGTGCATTTTCACCACCCTGTGAAGTTCATCATAATGTATTTAATTGGTAGTGTAGTAAATATTTGCGCATAAAGGCATTTGCCCTGCCATTTCCTGCTTCATTAATTTTACTGACACAAAAGGATACCACCATGTCGAACTAACACATTTTTCGGGCAGCATTTATAAAATTACATAGACTTCCTGTTTCCATCAGAGCTGTCTTGATTTTGTTTATAACATATGACTTTCCTGCAAATAAAAACGTACTCTGCAGTTGTGAGGCCAGTTGGACGTACTGTCAAATTCTATAAAACAACAATGGAGGCGATTTATTGTAAAGAAAGGAACATTAAATTCTCTGGCAACAGCTCTGGTGGACATTCCTGCAGTCAGCATGCCAGTTGGACACTCCCTCAAAACTTGAGACATTTGTGGCATTGTGTTGTGTGACAAAACTGCACATTTTAGAGTGGCCTTTTATTGTCCCCAGTATAAGGTGCACCTGTGTAATGATCATGCTGTTTAATCAACTTCTTTATATGCCACACCTGTCAGGGGGATGGATTATCTTGGCAAAGGAGAAATGCTCACTAACAGGGATGTAAAGAAATGTGTGCACAAATTTGAGAGAAATAAGCTTTTTGTGCATATGGAACATTTCTGGGATCTTTTATTTCAGCTCATGAAACATGGGACTAACACTTTACATGTTGTGTTTATATTTTTGTTCAGTATAAAAAGTATTCTACGCTTACCAGGCAGAATGATATCATGATTTTTTTGCATCAATCCAGTGGCCATTTGTTATGCACATTCTGCAATCCCATGAGCGCTACAGAAACATTACTGGCCAAACAGCAGTCTCTGGCTGGTGCACAGTGGAATTAAAGGGTAACTACCCCCAAAAAATCAAAATTTCGTCGATTTTTCCCAGACTTCAAAAGTGCTTTCCTGATGTATGTTGTGGACTTACAACGTGCAATTCTGTTGTTTCTCAATTAAAGAAGTGTTATTTCAAGAGCCAAAATGGAAACCTGGAAAAACAAAATGTAGAATACTACATTTGGGAAAAAAAAAAGATTTTATAGGTCCCAAAGTGTGGATGTGTGAGTGAGAATGGAGGAATGGCCTGTGGAATGTTGATGGTCAGAGAGAGCATGTATGTACATATCTTTGTGAATATGTGTGTGTAAGACAAAGAGAGTGTGTGTGTGTGTGTGTGTGTGTGTGTGTGTGTGTGTGTGTGTGTGTGTGTGTGTGTGTGTGTGTGTGTGTGTGTGTGTGTTGTGTGTTACGTTACGATAAGCAGATGCTACACTCGGTTGCTCTGTCATTTAGTGTACATATATAGCTAACTGGATCGTTTTCACTGTATTCAGCCAACCATTCCCATTTCCGTTTTAGTAATTCAGCAGACACTCATCCAGAGCAGTTAGGTTGAAGTGCCTTGCTCAATGGCACATCAGCAGACTTCTCACCTAGGGGATTTTATCCAGCAACCTTTCTGTTACTGGTCTAATGCTCAAAACCGCTAGGCATGATGACAGATGGAGGATGGTGGAGATGTAAGGAGGGATAAATTCTATTTTAGGGTAAATGTCTGTGAGAGCACTCAACCCTCTCACTGCCTGTCTCTGTCTCTATTTTTCTCTCTCTTTCTTATTCTTCTCTCTCTCTCTCTTTCTTATTCTTCTCCCTCTTTCTCTCTCTCTCTTTCTCTCTCTCTCTCTCTCTTTCTCTCTCTCTCTCTCTCTCTCTCTCTCTCATAATAAAGCCAAAGGGTATCAGTGATCTGATCTCTACACCATCTCTCCTCACCTAGAACTCCCACTACATCCATATTTCTCTCTCTCTCTCTCTCTCTCTCTCTCTCTCTCTCTCTCTCTCTCTCTTTCTCTCTTTGTTATTCTTCTCCCTCTCTCTCTCTCTCTCTCTCTCTCTCTCTTTCTTATTCTCTCTCTCTCTTCCTCTTATTTTCAACCTGTGACTGTGCGGTATGTTGTGAGTCCCTAGCGTCCCTGGGACCTCCTCCAGAAGTATTCCTCTTCCATTTGTCATCACAGAATATGGTGACATCAGCGCTTATGTCCCACCACGGCTGTCGCTGTGCCACAGAGAGAGGTTCTCAGCCAAAGTCCTTCGTGAGGTCACTACAGCTACTGGCCCACAGCATGATCTGAATATTCTGACCAATGACCAGTCATCTTTTATTTGCATATATATCCTCCTTTTTTGAAGGGGTAAGCACTAGTCTGGAGTCTAGACAAGGTGTTCATGCTGGGATCATCTGCCAAAGAGACTGTGGTCTCACTATGACTTCCTGCTTAAACAAAGCATCCACCAATCAGGGCTGTGTATGTAAATACATACCATTTTGTATCAACCCGTCCACACGATCCAACTGAGCATTTCAATGGAAAAGGAGGCCCAGGGAAATACATAATAATAAAAAACGGAATTATTTTCATTAAATTAACACACACTGTGATTTATTACACATACAGTGATGATTTTAAAAATACTATTAAAAAGACGTGAAAAATCGTTCTGAAAACTTTAGAAGAAGATAATGGTATGTTATTGAGTGCTGCACTGATAAATCCGCTGGTCACATGTGGTGTCATTGTCAGGGATATGTGTTGTGTAGCCTGACTTTATATGCAGTAGATAAAATGTACAGGGGGTGAGTAGAGTAAGTCCTAGATTCAATCCGTAGTGCAGAAGATTCACCCTATTGGCGCAACTGAAATGTTACTGTAATTTGTGATCAGGCAGCTTTAGTCTGTCCTTTATCACCATTTTAAAAGGTCTGTAAAATACAATCTAAAATGTTTAAAGGCATGTTCATGTGTGGTTTGGATAATGTGCACTATGTCCATTGCAGTGCATAGCTATAGTATCTACCAGTTTAGGTGTTCCTGACCTTAATTGTTTGCTACCGAGTTGGTTACTCAGGTTTAAGCCAGGTGTGGTGAGTTAGATAATTAGTGTGTAGATCACCCATGCGTTCAGTCTCCCTCAGTAGTAGTTCTAATCATGTTCTATTTGATGTAGCTCTGTCTTTTAAACTAAAGCGTGTATGACTAAATATATTAATTTAAACTAATGACTGCAATTAACTTAAATCATGTTTTCCATTGTGTTACCTGGTCTAATTAAAAACTTAAGTTATTCTAATTAAATGTTCATTTGTATTGGTTAATTCATGTGGGTAGGGTTGAGGAGCCAAGGGGATAAATGCTGTCCTTTTCTCTCAGATCAGGGTTGAGCACCATTCTTTTTTTATAATGTGCTCCATAGCAGATTGTTTATGGCAGTCTGTATGTACAGGCAGTTGATTTTTGGCTCTTCTGTTAGCCTCTGTTTAGAGCTGGCTGATCTGGTAGACTCTCTTTAGTTCCTGTAAGGGGGAGAGTTAGCCTCTGTTTAGAGCTGGCTGATCTGGTAGACTCTCTTTAGTTCCTGTAAGGGGGAGAGTTAGCCTCTGTTTAGAGCTGGCTGATCTGGTAGACTCTCTTTAGTTCCTGTAAGGGGGAGAGTTAGCCTCTGTTTAGAGCTGGCTGATCTGGTAGACTCTCTTTAGTTCCTGTAAGGGGGAGAGTTGGCCTCTGTTTAGAGCTGGCTGATCTGGTAGACTCTCTTTAGTTCCTGTAAGGGGGAGAGTTGGCCTCTGTTTAGAGCTGGCTGATCTGGTAGACTCTCTTTAGTTCCTGTAAGGGGGAGAGCCTCTGTTTAGAGCTGGAAAATGAGTAATCCCTAGTTATGCAGTTTAGCAGTTAGGCCCAGTCTTAGCTGCAGTAGAACCCTATTGAGAGGCTGAGCTTTATATTCACTGTCCTCTGTCATTTTTCAGTTTTCGTGTCCTGAATGTTGCTGCCATGGACAACCGTCAGAAATAAATTCAAGTATTGTTTTTCCTCATTCCCACCTATCACCTCCCTTGGCTACTCTGGATCCATTATTCTACATCATTTCCTATTGAGCTGACATATGCAGCGTTAATGGTGACAGCTGTCTCCTCGAACGCCGAAACATTGTCTTTAAATTTCAGTCCCCCGATAGTTCAGCTTTTATACGCTACGAATTGAATCTATCCCTAAGTTTGTATACTATTAAATTGAAAACCTCAATATGAACAATTCATCCAGGTGTAGGGGAGAGTGGGGTGAATTAAGCTGCTCTTGTTTCTAGGGAAACAATACACAAAATGAATATTTTGACCAAATATTTTTAGGAAGAGGTCCTCATTTCATGGAGTCTGGGAAGGAAGAAACCACATGGAAAAAGTGGTCCCAATGAATGTATTGTGTTAGAGGTTTCATGATGCTTGTATCTAAACCAAAGTATATCATTTTAAGATTGTTCTATACAACAGCTGGGGTTCCTATACACGCTTTTAGAAAAAATAAGCTATCTAGAACCTAAAAGGTTTCTTCGGCTGTCCCCATAGGAGAACTCTTTGAATAACCTTCTTTGCTTCCAGGTTCTATATAGAACCAAAAAAGGGTTCTTCGGCTGTCCCCATAGGAGAACTCTTTGAATAACCTTCTTTGCTTCCAGGTTCTATATAGAACCAAAAAAGGGTTCTTCAGCTGTCCCCATAGGAGAACCCTTTTGGGTTTCAGGTTCTATATAGAACCCAAAAGGGTCCTCCTATGGGGACAGCTGAAGAACCCTTTTTGGGTTCTATATAGAACCTGATACCCAAAAGGGTTCTCCTCCGGGGACAGCTGAAGAACCCTTCTGGAACCCTGTGGTGTATCAGGTTCTAAACCTAGCATGAAAGTGCATCCATGTGTGGGCTGATATTGTGAAAATGTTTCCAATGGGGTAAGTTGAGCCAATGACAAGGAAGGCCAACTGAAACGCTTCCTTACCAGGTGTAACGCTGGGATATGACATAACAGGGCCTGGCCTGTGTTAAGTGTTTGTTAGGTGTCAAGCCTGTCGTACTCGACAAGTAGTTGCCCCCATCCTTCCCTTTTGCAAAATGTTTGTCTGAGTGAGGGAGAATCTGTAAATTACGAGGACTCAATGTATTTTAAAATAAATGTAGCTTTGATGTCATACAAGACGGCCAAACGCCCGTGAGTTTAAATGTGCCCTTCACATTTTCATATCATAAAACTTTGTAATCACTATGTTTGATGTAGTTACCAGATGACATGGCGTTATACCCTGGGTTGTTCTGAACAGGAGGAGTCTACGTTTGATATACAGTTACCAGATGACATGACGTTATACCCTGGTTGTTCTGAACAGAATGAGTCTATGTTTGATATACAGTTACCAGATGACATGACGTTATACCCTGGTTGTTCTGAACAGAATGAGTCTACGTTTGATATACAGTTACCAGATGACATGACGTTATACCCTGGTTGTTCTGAACAGAATGAGTCTACGTTTGATATACAGTTACCAGATGACATGACGTTATACCCTGGTTGTTCTGAACAGAATGAGTCTACGTTTGTCATATTGTGAAGACAATTTGCTGAGGAACACGCATCTGAATGCCCTCCTGACTCTCTTCTATACGCAGCAAAATTACAGCCTGCTTCTCTGAATTGCCTTGTGAAAGCCTAACACTCTAAGATCCTATTTTCTAACTTAGCTAGTCAAGTTGGCAAATGGAACAAGCTTTCAAATTCTGCCCACTTATGCCCACTGTGGTGAGGTGGGAATGCAGGGCTGACTTCCAATCAAAACAACTACATGTCTGTTTGCTCTAGTTCCTCAACAGCACATCTAGGAGAGCTCACAAAAACACCTGATAGTTGAAGCCTCTTCTTTGAGTTAAGTATATTGAAATTACTTAGGAACTGTGCAAACTTTGGAGACCTGTGTGGCCTCTTGAGGACATCACATCTCACTCAAACACACAGTAAGGAGAGGTGTGTGACCTCTTGGGGACATCCGTTAGACCTCACTCAAACCCACAGTATGGAGAGGTGTGTGACCTTTTGGGGACATCAGATAGATCTCACTCAAACCCACGGTATGGAGAGCTGTGTGACCTCTTGGGGACATCAGTTAGATCTCACTCAAACCCTTTTTTGGTTTTATGTTGCACCTACCCCAAATTTTATAAGAATGTTCTTATTATATTACTGGATGTATCCAGAGTATTTTCAGATGTCGTTATTAACAAATGTTGCGAAAGGTAGAGTAAATATAAAATGCACAAAATCAACAGTGTAATATTTGCATTAAGTCTTGTCAGGTGAACTGTTGTGTCCTCACCTTTACTCTATTAATATCCCAATCTCCAAACTGTTCCCTTTCAATTGTTACCATGGTTATGCATGTGCTTTCCAAAGTTCCAAGATGGCGTAGCAGTCGGACATGTTTGTCATTGTCTTATCCTGTCTCTTATCCCGTCTCTTATCCCGTCTCTTATCCCGTCTCTTATCCCGTCTCTTATCCCGTCTCTTATCCCGTCTCTTATCCCGTCTCTTATCCCGTCTCTTATCCCGTCTCTTATCCCGTCTCTTATCCCGTCTCTTATCCCGTGGAAATAGCCTTTTTCCCCCGTATCTATTTTAATCTCACTTTCTATCTACGAACTAAATCGACGCACTAAATATACATACCTGCAACCCACCTCACGCAATGTGTTATGGATCTGCTATTTTTATTCCTTATAACTGGAACCTCCATCAGGAGCTAGCCAGCTACTAACCAGCCAGTCTTAGCCCGGACAATACCTGCCAGTCTGCACAGCGCAATATCAATCCAAAGCATATCGGACTGCGTCTCTCTACCCCATTCCCGGATTCCTGCCGCAATGGATCATTGCACCAGATCATCAGAGCTAGCTAGCTAGCTGCAAATGAGTGGCTGTTAGCTAACACCTCTGTCCCGAAGAAAGCACCAGTTAGCCTTGAGCTAGCCTCAAGCTAGGCCCATATACAAACTAATTCTAGGGCTAGAATACCTAATTTGCCACTTGGCCTGGACCCTTTATTGTCGACACAGGGCCCCGCAGATCCATCATGAGTGGTCTGCCGACGCTATCGCCCAATGTGGTCTCAACAGGCTATTCCGTTATGATGTCGCCGAAAAATCATCTGCTAGCCCCGGCCCGCTAGCTTACTGAACGCCGTGTCCCCCGCTTGACTACGTAGTAGTGACTACAGAACGGCCCCCTGACTCACCTATTGCTGTTCATTGGACCCTATGATCACTCGGCTACACAGCTGATTGGACTGTTTCAATAACAAGGTACCTCATTTTGTTTATCTGTCGGCCCCAGCCTCGAACTCAGGCCCTGTATGTACCTAAATGACCTGCTCTGCCCATTTACATTTACATTTAAGTCATTTAGCAGACGCTCTTATCCAGAGCGACTTACAAATTGGTGCATTCACCTTATGATATCCAGTGGAACAACCACTTTACAATAGTGCATCTAAATCTTTTAAGGGGGGGGAGGGGGTTAGAAGGATTACTTTATCCTATCCCAGGTATTCCTTAAAGAGGTGGCGTTTCAGGTGTCTCCGGAAGGTGGTGATTGACTCCGCTGTCCTGGCGTCGTGAGGGAGCTTGTTCCACCATTGGGGTGCCAGAGCAGCGAACAGTTTTGACTGGGCTGAGCGCCATTTACCCGTTGTTGTCTTAGCTCTCCTGATCAACACCTGTGATTGCTTTATGCCTCTCTCTAATGTCAATATGCCTTGTCTACTGCTGTCTTGGCTAGTTCTTATTGTTTTATTTCACTGTAGAGCCCTCATTCCAGCTCAACTTGCCTTAGATAGCTCTTTTGTCCCACACACATGCAGAGACCTCACCTGGCATAACTGGTGACTCCAGAGACAAAACCTCTTTCATCCCTCAACGCCTAGGTTTACCTCCACTGTACTCACATCCTACCATACCCTTGTCTGTACATTATGCCCTGAATCTATTCTACCACGCCCAGAAATATGCTCCGTTAATTCTCTGTTGCCAACGCACTAGACGACCAGTTCTTATAGCCTTTAGCTGTACCGTTATCCTACTCCTCCGCTGTTCCTCTGGTGATGTAGAGCTTAACCCAGGCCCCGTAGCCCCCAGTTCCACTCCAATTCCCCAGGCACTCTCATTTGTTGACATCTGTAACCGCAAAAGCCTTGGTTTCATGCATGTTAACATCAGAAGCCTCCTCCCTAAGTTTGTTTTATTCACTGCTTTAGCACACTCCACCAACCCTGATGTCCTAGCCGTGTCTGAATCCTGGCTTAGGAAGGCCACCAAAAATCCTGAAATTTCCATCCCCAAGTACAACATTTTCCGCCAAGATGGAACTGCCAAAGGGGGCGGAAGCCTGCAGAGTTCTGTCATACTATCCAGGTCTGTGACCAAACAGTTTGAGCTTCTGCTTTTAAAAATCCACCTTTCCAGTAATAAGTCTCTCACTGTTGCCACTTGTAACAGACCCCCCCTCAGCTCCCAGTTGTGCCCTGGACACCATATGTGAATTGATTGCCCCCCATTTATCTTCAGAGTTCGTACTGTTAGGTAACCTAAACTGGGATATGCTTAACACACCGGCCGTCCTACAATCTAAGCTAGATGCCCTCAATCTCACACAAATTATCAAGGAACCTTCCAGGTACAACCCTAAATCAGTGAACACGGGCACCCTCATATCATCCTGACAAACCTGCCCTCTAAATACACCTCTGCTGTCTTCAACCAGGATCTCATTGCCTGCGTCCGTAATGGGTCCGCGGTCAAACGACCACCCCTCATCACTGTCAAACGCTCCCTAAAACACTTCAGCGAGCAGGCCTTTCTAATCGACCTGGCCCGGGTATCCTGGAAGGACATTGACCTCATCCCATCAGGATGCCTGGTTATTCTTTAAAAGAGCCTTCCTCACCATCTTAAATGAGCATGCCCCATTCAAAAAAGGTTGAACTAAGAACAGATATAGCCCTTGGTTCACTCCAGTCCTGACTGCCCTTGACCAGCACAAAAACATCCTGTAGCATACTGCATTAGCATCGAATAGCCCCCGCGATATGTAACTTTTCAGGGAAGTTAGGAACCAATATACACACTCAGCTAGGAAAGCAAAGGCTAGCTTTTTCAAACAGAAATTTGCATCATGTAGCACAAACTCCAAAAAGTTTTGGGCCACTGTAAAGTCCATGAAGAATAAGAGCACCTCCTCCCGGCTGCCCACTACACTGAGGCTAGGAAACACTGTCACTACCGATAAATCTATGATAATCGATAATTTCAATAAGCATTTTTCTACGGCTGACCATGCTTTCCATCTGGCTACCCCTACCCCGGCCAACATCTCTGCCCCCCCTCCCCGCTTCTCCTTCACCCAAATCCAGATAGCTGATGTTCTGAAAGAGCTGCAAAATCTGGACCCCTACAAAGCAGCTGGGCTACACATTCTGGACCCTCACTTTCTAAAATTATCCCTATTACTAGCCTGTTCAACGTCTCTTTCGTATCGTCTGAGATCCCTAAAGATGAGAATGCTGCCGCCTCTTCAAAGGTGGAGACACTCTAGACCCAACAGCCTTGGTTTCTCAAATGACTGCCTCGCCTGGTTCACCAACTACTTCTCAGAGTTAAGTGTGTTAAATCGGAGGGCCTGTGTTCCGGACCTCTGGCAGTCCTTTATAGGGGTGCCACAGGGTTAAATTCTCAGGCCGACTCTTTTCTCTGTATATATCAATGATGTCGCTCTTGCTGCTGGTGATTCTCTGATCCACCTCTACACAGACGACACCATTCTATATACTTCTGGCCCTTCTTTGGTCAATGTGTTAACAAACCTCCAGACAAGCGTCAATGCCATACAACACTCATTCCGTGGCCTCCAACTGCTCTTAAATGCAAGTAAAACTAAATGCATGCTTTTCAACCGATCTCTAACCGCACCAGCCCGCCCGACTAGCATCACTACTTTGGACGGTTCTGACTTAGAATATGTGGACAAATACCTAGGTGTCTGGTTAGTCTATAAACTCTCCTTCCAGACTCACATTAAGCTTCTCCAATCCAAAATTAAATCTAGAATCGGCTTCCTATTTCACAACTAAGCCTCCTTCACTTGTGCTGCTAAACATACCCTCGTAAAACTGACTATCCTACCGATCCTTGACTTCGATGTTCTTTACAAAATAGCCTCCAACACTCTACTCAGCAAACTGGATGTAGTCTATTACATTGCCATCCGTTTTGTCACCAAAGCCCCATATACTATCCACCACTGCGACTTGTATGCTCTCGTTGGATGGCCCTCGCTTCATATTCATCCCCAAACCCACTGGCTCCAGGTCATCTATAAGTCTTTGCTAGGTAAATCCCCGCCTTATCTCAGCTCACTGGTCACCATAGCAACACCCACCCGTAGCACATGCTCCAGCAGGTATATTTCACTGGTCATCCCCAAAGCGAACTCCTCATTTGGCCGCCTTTCCTTCCAGTTCTCTGCTGCAAATGACTGGAACGAATTGCAAAAATCACTGAAGCTGGAGACTTATATCTCCCTCTCTAACTTTAAGCATCAGCTGACAGAGCAGCTTACCGATCATTGCCCCTGTACACAGCCCATCTGTAAATAGCCCACCCAACTACCTCATCCCCATATTGTTATTTATTTTTGCTATTTTGCACCCCAGTATCTCTACTTGCACATCATCATCTGCATATCTATCACTCCAGTGTTAATGCTAAATTCTGTAAGAAACATTTCAATATAGGCCAATTCCCACGAGTGTATGGTTTACAAGATATATTTTAAAAGACAAAAACATGACTGAAATAAAGAGACACGGTGTTAGCCAGTTAAGAACTAATTCTTATTTATGATGACTGCCTACCGCAGACAACACTGGGCCAATTGTGCACCGCCCTACAGGACTCCCAATCACAGCCAGATGTGATGCAGCCTGGATTTAAACTAGGGACTGTAGTGATGCCTCTTGCACTGAGATGCAGTGCCTTTAAACTGCTGCGCCACTCGGGAGCACCAAAGACTTTGTGAGAGTCATGGTCTTAGGCCAGGCTATGTTTAAAGACTTCACAGGAGTCATGTTAAAGCCGGTGCCCGGGTCCTGTCTAGCTGTGAGCCCAGGAGACAGCAGGGTGAGCCAGGGGTGATGTGGTTGGAGGTCAGCTGTATGTCTGTCTGTGGTAAAATGTTAGAGAAAGTCAGAGGCTGCAAGTGCAGACGGAGAGTCCTGTTGACGCAGGTTAACCTGATTTAAATGTGGCTTTTTAGAGTTCCTTCCCACACACACACACACCACACACACAGTGAAGGCTGCCAGAGCAGAGCGGAGAGCATAGATGTTCCCCAGGAGAGGGCCAGGGCTGGGGAGAAGGGAGCACATTAGTCTAATAAGAAGCATCTGGTGGCTGTTCATTAACTTGACCATCCTTGAAGTCCCCGACCCGATATGTCATCACTTTGCAGAGAAATGAGTTTGGTGACAAGATGAAATTGGGCAAAATTATAGAAGATGGAAAACAAGTCAAGGAGAAATGAGAGAGAGGGAGATACAAACACTGTTTTAAATACAACACATATTTATGTTTATTTATTTTCCCTGTTGTATTTTAACTATTGTTACAACACTGTATATAGCCATTTGACATTTGCCTCTATTCCTTTGAAACTTTTGTAAGTGTAATGTTTACTGTTCCTTGGTTGTTTATTTCACTTTTGTTTATCTATTTCACTTGCTTAGGCAATGTCAGCATATGTTTCCCATGCCAATAAAGCCCCTTAAATTGAAATGAATTGAGAGAGAGAGAAAGACTGACAGAGAGAGAGACTGACAGAGGGAGCGAGAGAGACTGACAGAGAGAGCGAGAGAGACCGACCGAGAGAGAGAGAGAGAGAGAGAGAGAGAGAAAGAGAGAGAGAGAGAAAGAGAGAGAGAGAGAGAGAGAGAGAGAGAAACTGACTGACAGAGAGAGAGAAACTGACTGACAGAGAGAGAGAGAGCCTGACAGAGAGAGACAGAGAGCCTGACAGAGAGAGACAGAGAGCCTGACTGAGAGAGAGTGACTGATGGTAAATGATCTCAACAGAGAAAAATGTCCTCCTGTGTGCTACCTATATCCCCCCACTAGAATCCCCATACTTTAATGAAGACAGCTTTTCCATCCTGGAGGGGAAATCAATAACTTCCAGTCCCAGGGACATGTACTACTCTGTACGACCTAAATGCCAGAATTGGACAAGAATCTGACACCCACAGCACACAGGGGGACAAACACCTACCTGGAGGTGACAGCATTCCCTCCCCCATATGCCCCCCTAGGCACAACTACGACAACATAACCAACAAAAATGGGTCACAACTCCTGCAGCTATGTCGTATGCTGGGTATGTATGAGGCGGCAGGGTATCCCAGTGGTTCGAGCGTTGGACTAGTAACCGAAAGGATGCAAGTTTGAATCCCTTAGCTGACAAGGTACAAATCTGTCGTTCCGCCCCTGAACAAGGCAATTATCCCACTGTTCCTAGGCCGTCATTGAAAATAATTAATGAATTAAATCTTAATTAAATCTTCTTTGGGATAGGGGGCAGCATTGGGAAGATTGGATGAAAAGCGTGCCCAGAGTAAACTGCCTGTTTCTCAGGCCCAGAAGCTAGAATATTTCGATAGAAAACACTCTAACATTTCCAAAACTGTTAAAATAATGTCTGTGAGTATAACAGAACTCATATGGCAGGCAAAAACCTAAGAAAAATACAACCAGGAAGTGGGAAATCTGAGGTTTGTAGTTTTGTTAAGTTATTGCCTATCCAATATTCTGTGTCTATGGGGTCAGATTGCACTTCCTAAGGCTTCCACTAGATGTCAACAATCTTTAGAAAGTTGTTTCAGGCATCTATTGTGAAAGGGGAGAGAATAAGACCACTCAAAGCAGGTGGCACAGCTGAAAGCCTTTAGTTGTTTATCACGCGCGGCAGTGAGCGCGAGCTCCGTTCCCTTTCCTTTCTAATGACAACGGAATTGTCCGGTTGGAATATTATTGAAGATTTATGATAAAAACATCCTAAAGATTTATTATATACATCGTTTGACATGTTTCTTCGAACTGTAATGGAACTTTTTTTACTTTTCGTCTGGACGTTGTGCTCGCGCTTTGGATCACTGGACTAAAAGTGCGAACAAAAAGGAGGTATTTGGACATAAAGATTAACTTTATCAAACAAAACAAACATTTATTGTCTAACATGGAGACCTAGGAGTGCCATCAGATGAAGATCATCAAAGGTAAGTGATTAATTTTAACGCTATTTCTGACTTGTGACACCTCTCCTTGGTTGGAAAATGGCTGTATGGTTTTCTGTGGCTAGGCGCTGACCAAACATAATCGCATGGTGTGCTTTCGCCATAAAGCCTTATTGAAATCGGACACTGTGGCTGGATTAACAAGAAGGTTATCTTTAAAATGGTGTATAATACTTGTATGTTTGAGGAATTGTAATTATGAGATTTCTGTTGTTTGAATTTGGTGCCCTGCAATTTCACTGGCTGTTGGCGAGGAGGGACGCTAGCGTCCCGAACGATCACAGAGATGTTTTAACTGACTTGCCTAGTTAAATAAAGGTAAAATAAATAAAAAGTAAATGTACATAGTCAATGGTAGGCTTCGAGGGGACTCCTACGGTAGGTAGACCTATAGCACATCACATCTGGCAGTAGTACTGTGGACTATGACTGACCTCAAAATCACAGTCTACTTGAACAGAGCAATACTCAATCATGAGACATCAAAGCCAAAGAAACTGAATAATATTAACTTCTCTAGGGTAGGGGGCAGTATTTTGACGTCTGGATGAAATGTGTGCCCAAATTAAACTGCCTGCTACTCAGGCTCAGAAGTTAGGATATGCATATCATTTAGAGTTTCTAAAACTGTTTGAATGATGTCTGTGAGTATAACAGAACTCATATGGCAGGCAAAAACCTGAGAAAAATCCAACCAGGAAGTGTGGAAATCTGAGGGTTGTAGTTTTTCAAGTGATTCCCTATCCAGTATACAGTGACTTAGGGTTCATTTTGCACTTCCTAAGGCTTCCACTAGATGTCAACAGTCTTTAGAATGTTGTTTCATGCTTCTACTGGTAATATGGAGTGAACAAGAGGGCCTGGAAGTTTATGAGTGAGAAAATGACATGAGCTCAGAGGCGCGCACTCACTTGAGCGTTAGCTGTGTTCCTTTTCTTTTCTGAAGACATTGGAATTGTCCGGTTGGAATATTACTGAAGATTTATGATAAAAACATTCTAAAGATTGATTATATACATCATTTGACATGTTTCTATGAACGTAAATATAACTTTTTTAACTTTTCGTCGTGACATTTGCGCGCGCTTCCTGCATTTGGAGTAGTGGACTGGACGCGCGAACAAAAGGAGGTATTTGGACATAAATTATGGACTTTATTGAACAAAACAAACATTTATTGTGGACCTGGGATTCCCGGGAGTGCATTCTGATGAAGATCATCAAAGGTAAGTGAATATTTATAATATTATTTCTGACTTTTGTTGACTCCACAAGATGGCGGGTTTGGTTTCGTGTCTGAACGCTGTACTCAGATTATTGCAAAATTTGCTTTCGCCGTAAAGCTTTTTTGAAATCTGACACAGCGGTTGCATTAAGGAGAAGTGTATCTATAATTCTTTAAATAACTGTTGAATATTTTATCAACGTTTATGATGAGTATTTCTGTAAATTGATGTGCTCATTCACCGTAAGTTTTGGGAGGCAAAACATTTCTGAACATTATACGCCAATGTAATATTGGGTTTTTGGATATAAATGTGAACTTTATCGAGCAAAGCATACACAATACATGTAACATGAAGTCCTATGAGTGCCATTTGATCTGGTGTGGTCTTCCTGTCTGGGTTGGCGCCCCCCCTTGGGTTGTGCCGTGGCGGAGATCTTTGTGGGCTATACTCGGCCTTGTCTCAGGATGGTAAGTTGGTGGTTGAAGGTATCCCTCTAGTGGTGTGGGGGCTGTGCTTTGGCAAAGTGGGTGGGGTTATATCCTTCCTGTTTGGCCCTGTCCGGGGGTATCGTCGGATGGGGCCACAGTGTCTCCTGACCCCTCCTGTCTCAGCCTCCAGTATTTATGCTGCAGTAGTTTATGTGTCGGGGGGCTAGGGTCAGTCTGTTTTATCCGGTGTCCTGTGTGAATTTAAGTATGCTCTCTCTAATTCTCTCTTTCTCTCTTTCGCTCTCTCGGAGGCCTTGAGCCCTAGGACCATGCCTCACGACTACCTGACATGATGACTCCTTGCTGTCCCCAGTCCACCTGGCCGTGCTGCTGCTCCAGTTTCAACTGTTCTGCCTGCGGCTATGGAACCCTGACCTGCTCACCGGACGTGCTACCTGTCCCAGACCTGCTGTTTTCAACTCTCTAGAGACAGCAGGAGTGGTAGAGATACTCTCAATGATCGGCTATGAAAAGCCAACTGACATTTACTCTTGAGGTGCTGACTTGTTACACCCTCAACAACTGTGAATATTATTATTTGACCATGCTGGTCATTTATGAACATTTGAACATCTTGGCCATGTGCTGTTATAATCTCCACCCGGCACAGCCAGAAGAGGACTGGCCACCCCTCATAGCCTGGTTCCTCTCTAGGTTTCTTCCTAGGTTTTGGCCTTTCTAGGGAGTTTTTCCTAGCCACCATGCTTCTACACCTGCATTGCTTGCTGTTTGGGGTTTTAGGCTGGGTTTCTGTACAGCACTTTGAGATATCAGCTGATGTAAGAAGGGCTATATAAATAAAATTTGATTTGATTTGATAAAGATCATCAAAGGTTAGTGATTAATTTTCGCTGTATTTCTGGTTTTTGTGACGCCTCTCCTTGCTTGGAAAATGGCTGTGTGGTTTTTCTTGTTTCGGTGCTGTCCTAACATAATCTAATGTTATGCTTTCGCCGTAAAGCCTTTTTGAAATCGGACAATGTGGTTGTATTAACGAGAAGTGTATCTTTAAAATGGGATATAATAGTTGTATGTTTGAGAAATTTGAATTATGAGATTTTTGTTGTTTTGAATTTGCCGCCCTGCTATTTCACTGGCTGTTGAATAGTGTGTCCCGCGGGTCCACGCTAGCGTCCCACATACCCCAGAGAGGTTAAGAAATGCTATAGATGGAAGGAAAGTAGGTGTGGGCACCTAACAAAAAACAATTAGGCAACAACAAATTCAATCCCTTTTAGACAACAGCATATTTCACCTCTCAGCTTCCTTATCAAATCAAAAATGTAAATCTGAAAACCAGAAGAAAATGAACAACAGTGACAAACGGTTTGATGATGAATGCAAAAACCTAAGAAAGAAATTGAGAAACCTGTCCATCTGTCACAAATATCTTCGTCTTCTGACGATAATGCGAAATCGTCATCGGAAAAGGTAGACCAATACGCAGCAGGTGTGCAGTTGTTCATTTTGAACATTTAATTAAATCAACACGAATACAAAACAACAAACGAACGATAAACTGACAGTCCTGTTAGGCTTACTTACGCTAAACATGGAACAATCACCCACAAATAACAAACACACCCTAATATATGGGACTCTCAATCAAAGGCAGATAGACAACACCTGCCTTCAACTGAGAGTCCCAACCCCAATTAACCAAACATAGAACACACTCACCAGACTACACATAGAAATACATAAACATAGACCATCAACCAAAAACCCGGAAATACTAAATCAAACACCCTTTAAACAAACACACCACCCTGAACCACATAAAACAAATACCCTCTGCCACGTCCTGACCAAACTACAATACTAATTAACCCTTATACTGGCCAGGGCGTGACACCATCCAAAAACATAGAGACCCGGAAAACCTGAGTCTACGCCTTTACTATGGTGAATCACTAAAACAATACAGAAATACACTACGGAAAAAGAAGGAAATCAGCTCAAATAAATGAAGACTAGACTAAAAAAACACTAAACAAACAACAACACAGAGTTATCTATCCAAAGTGTGTGGGAAAAACACTTCTCCAATCTTTTTGGCCCTATAACAAAGAAAAAAATGCAAAAACATCTACATGATCAAATACAAATCTTAGATTCCACTATTACATTTTATTTCATTTAACCTTTATTTTACTAGGAAAGTCAGTTATTAACAAATTCTTATTTACAATGATGGCCTACGCCGGCAAATTGTGCACCGCTCTACGGGACTCCCAATCACTGCCGGTTGTGATACAGCTTTGAATTGGTCTGTAGTGACGCCTCTAGCACTGAGATTTAGTGCCTTAGACCGCTGCGCCCCACAAAATAAAGACCAGAACCAACTTGATTCTCCAATTACATTGAATGAACTACAGGACAAAATACACAGCCTCCAACCCCTAAAGGCCTGTGGTATTGATGGTATCCTAAATGAAATGATGAAATATACAGACCACGAATTCCAATTGGCTAAACTTAAACTCTTTAACATCATAATCTGCTTTGGCATATTCCCCAATATTTGGAACCAAGGACTGATCACCCCAATCCACAAAAGTGGAGACAAATTTGACCGCAATAACTACGGTGGGATATGCGTCAACAGCAACCTTGGTAATATCCTCAGCATTATCATTAACAGCAGACTCGTACATTTCCTCAGTGAAAACAATGTACTGAGCAAATGTCAAATTGTCTTTTTACCATATTACC
Organism: Salmo trutta; assembly: GCF_901001165.1. NCBI lineage: Eukaryota > Metazoa > Chordata > Actinopteri > Salmoniformes > Salmonidae > Salmo > Salmo trutta. Next base: position 7,402,648 of record NC_042962.1, on the reverse strand, counting down.
ATACAACAGAACACGTATTTACCCTGCACACCCTAATTGACAAACAAACAAACCAAAACAAAGACATAGTCTTCTCATTCTTTGATTATTTAAAAAAAAGCTTTTGACTCAATTTGGTATGAGGGTCTGCTCTACAAATTGATGGAAAAACATACGACATTAGAAAATCCATGTACACAAGTGTGTGGTTAAAATTGTCAAAAAACACACACATTTCTTCCCACAGGGCCGTGGGGTGAGACAGGGATGCAGCTTAAGCCACCCCTTCTTCAACTTATATATCAACAAATTGGCGAGGGCACTAGAACAGTCTGCAGCACCCGGCATCACCCTACTAGAATCTGAAGTCAAATGTCTACCGTTTTCTTATGATCTGGTGGTTCTGTCCCCAACCAATGAGGGCCTATTGCATGACCTAAATCTTCTGCACAGATTCTGTCAGACCTGGGCCCTTACAGTAAATCTCAGGAAGACCAAAATAATGGTGTTCCAAAAAAAGGTCCAGTCGCCAGGACCACAAAAACAAATTCCATCTAGACACCGAGAGCACACAAAAAACGATACATACCTCAGCCTGAACATCAGCACCACAGGTAACTTCCACAAAGCTGTGAACGATCTGAGAGACAAGGCAAGAAGGGCCTTCTATGTCATCAAAAGGAACATAAAGTTCAACATACCAATTAGGATCTGGCTAAAAATACTTGAATCAGTTATAGAACCCGTTGCCCTTTATGGTTGTGAGGTCTGGGGTCCGCTCACCAACGAAGAATTCGCAAAATGGGACAAAAACCAACTTGAGACTCTGCATGCAGAATTCTGCAAAAAATATCCTCCGTGTACAACGTAAAACCCAAATAATGGATGCATAGCAGAATTAGACTGATACCCGCTTTCAAAATCCAGAAAAGAGCCGTTAAATTCTTCCACCTAAAAGGAAGCGGTTCCCAAACGTTCCATAACAAATCCATCACCTACAGAGAGATGAACCTGGAGAAGAGTCCCCTAAGCAAGCTGGTCCTGGGGCTCTGTTCACAAACACAAACAGACCCCACAGAGCCCTAGGATAGCAACATAATTAGACCTAACCAAATCATGAGAAAACAAAAAGATAATTACTTGACACATTAGAAAGAATTAAAAAAAACAGAGCAAACACAGACTCAGTGAGCATAGCCTTGCTATTGAGAAAAGCTGCCGTAAGCAGACCTGGCTATCAAGAGAAGACAGGCTATGTGCACACTGCTCAGAAAATGAGGTGGAAACTGAGCTGCACTTCCTAACCTCCTGCCAAATATGACCATATTAGAGACACATATTTCCCTCAGATTATACAGACCCACAAAGAATTTGAAAACAAACTCAATTTCGCTAAACTCCCATATCTATTGGGATATGCTGCCATTGCAGTGTGCCTGCAATGGCAGCAAGATTTGTGATTTATTGCCACAAGAAAAGGGCAACCAGTGAAGATCAAACACCATTGTAAATACAACCCATATTTATTTATGTTCCCTTTTGTACTTTAACTATTTGCATATAATATGACATTTGAAATGTCTTTATTATTTTTGAACTTTTGTGAGTGTAATGTTTACTGTCAGTTGTTATTGTTTATTTCACTTTTGTTTATTATCTACTTCACTTGCTTTGGCAATGTTAACATGTTTCCCATGCCAATAAATCCCTTAAATTGAAATTGAATTGAGAGAGCGAGAGAGAGAGACTGCCAGAGGGAGAAAGACAAACACGGAGAGAGAGAGAAAGAGAGAGAGAGACTGACAAGGAGGGAGAGAGAGACTTACAGGGAGGGAGAGAGAGAGAGAGTACCATCCAGTACCATCCCCGTACCATCCAGAAAGTCAACGCTGACATCACCAGAGGGTGTGGCCTACTCCCGAACATACACATTGCTCACCACCCAACAATCACCCCAGAGCATCTACACGACCACTCCCACCTGAGGAAGCAGACAGTAGGGATGTTTGCCAAGTCCCTAAAGGACGTAGCACTTGGTAGACAAACACCCCATGCTGTACTGGACAGAGGAGCACCCAGAGACCCCTACCAGACCACTGCACCACCAAGGAGCCCCAGGCCCCTTCAACGCCACACCAGACCCAGTGCACCCCACAGGCCCCACCCACCCCCAGAGCATCACCACTTCCATCGGCTTAGCCAGACCAGACCGGGCCCAGCCTATTATCCCGCACCAGACCACCACCCCTACCAGACCAGAGAGGAAGTCCCACGGCCCAGACCTGGCCCCCCTCCACCTCACAGGGCCCAACAGCAGGACCAGCGCAGCTACGCGGAGGTCGTCAGAGGACAGGAGAACCCTGTAGGATTAAGTGAGATTAAACAGCTCCTCCAATACATCTGCACTAAACTGCACTAAACACACACGGACGCATACACACACACACACACACACACACACCTATTGTACTAGAATTTACTTGTTCAATGAATAGGAATATTTAACAGAATAACAGAATAAATGTTAGCTGATATCCTGTTTATCTCACTCTTAACAACTTATTAGTTAATCGTTACTGTATTTCTGACTGCTACTCTTTCTTTTTGCGACATGAAATCACTATCAGTTAGCATGTGGAACATTCAGGGTCTAAACTCATCAACCTTTGGTCTGAAGAGTTTAGCACTGGAGTTCAACAAAAATCTGAAAGATGTTGACGTCATCATTCTGCAGGAGACATGGTGTAAGGCTGACGTTGTCACTCACTGTCCCACAGGCTACAGAGAGGTCATTGTGCCATCACAGAAACACAGCTCTGTCAATAGAGGCAGAGACTCTGGAGGATTGATCATTTGGTACAAATCCGAACTACAAAATCTAATTGATCCCCTCAAAATTGGCAAATACCACATTTGGTTAAAACTAAAAAAAGAACTTGTACTGACAGAAAAAGATGTGTTCCTTTGCGCAATATATATCCCCCCCTCAGAATCCCCATATTACTCAGAGGAGATCTTCCCCACCCTCGAGGAAGAGACGTGCCATTTCCAGGCCCAGGGAAATGTGCTCATCTGTGGGGACACAAATGCGCGCACAGGAACACTACCTGATCTAACGAGCACACGAGGGGACAGCTTTATTACAGGCCATACTGTTTCTAACTATCTTAATCTCCCCCATAGAAACAACAGTGACAGCACCGTCAACAAAAACGGAAGGGATCTTTTGCAGCTCTGTAGAAGCCTGGGTCTGTACTTTGTCAATGGTAGGTTACGGGGGGAGTCTTTGGGGAGATTCACCTATTGCTCACCTCTTGGCCACAGTACAGTAGACTATATGATCACAGACATGGACCCTTTCTCTCTCAGCTCATTCACTGTCAAGCCACTAACACCTCTGTCTGATCACAGCCAAATTACGTTGTTCCTCAAAAGAACAGACCTGGAAACAACCACACATTCACAGCCCAGTAAGCTGTACAACATCAGAAATTCATACAGATGGGCCCAAAACAGCACAGAAGAATACCAGAAAGCAACCTGGAACCAAAATATCCAAACACTCTTAGATAACTTTCTGGATACCACATTCACTCACAGTAAAGAAGGCATCAATCTAGCAGTACGAAACATCAACTATATATTCAGGCAAACGGCAAAAGAAGCACAATTGAAATTGATAAAAAACAAAACTAAAAAAATCACAGATGACAACTGGTTTGATGCAGATTGTAAAATTATAAGGAAAAAACTTAGAACACTATCCAACCAAAAGCACAGAGACCCAAATAATGGTGAATTACGCCTTCATTACTGTGAGACTTTAAAACTCTATAAACGTACACTCAGAACCAAAAAAGCACAGTACAACAGCAAGCAGCTGACACTAATTGAGGAGTCCATAAACACAAACAACTTTTGGCAAAATTGGAAAAAACTAAACAAATCTAAACAAGAGGAATTAGCAATACAAAATGGTGACATATGGACAACCCATTTCAAAACACTCTACAACACCGTTCAAATTGACACAAACGCAGAACAACGCCAAATCCATGAGAAGTTGAATGGATTAGAAAAAGCTATAAAGGACAATCAAAACCCATTGGACTCCCCAATTACTGACCAGGAGCTCTATAAGAAACTTCAGGCTCTCAAATTTAAAAAAGCCTGCGGACCTGATGGCATCCTAAATGAGATGCTCAAACTCACTAGTGCAAAATTTCAATTGGCTATATTAAAATTGTTTAATTTGATCCTGAGTGTAGGTTATTTCCCTGACATCTGGAATCAAGGACTCATAACCCCAATCTTTAAGAATGGAGACAAATTTGACCCTAACAATTACAGAGGCATTTGTGTGAACAGTAACCTGGGGAAGGTTTTCTGTAGTATCATCAATGTAAGAGTTCTAAACTTCCTTAATAAGCACAATGTCTTGAGTAAAAGCCAAATTGGATTTATACCAAAACATCGCACAACTGATCATATTTACACCTTACACACCCTGATAGATAAACATGTCCACCAAAATAATACCAAAATATACACTTGCTTTATCGACTTCCAAAAAGTATTTGATTCTATTTGGCATACAGGACTGTTCTACAAAGTTATTGAAAGTGGTGTAGGGGGTAAAACATATGACATAATTAAATCAATGTATACTGGCAATACGTGCAGCATTAAAATTGGTAAGAAAAGGACAGAATTCTTTAACCAGGGGCGGGGCCTTCATCAGGGTTGCAATCTGAGCCCTCCACTCTTCAATATTTACATTAACGAATTGGCCACTATTCTAGAAAAATCCTCAGCCCCTGGTGTTAGTCTCCACAATTCAGAAGTTAAATGCCTACTCTTCGCAGATGACCTATGCCTGCTGTCACCCACAGCACCTGGCCTACAGCAGAGCCTGGACCTGCTAGAGCAGTACTGCCAGACCTGGGCCCTGGCAGTAAACCCCAAAAAGACTAAAATAATGATTTTCCAGAGAAGATCCAGATCTCAGGGAATTAGACCAAAGTTCTCAATTGGTACAAAATATATAGAGTACTGTACACACTACAATTACTTAGGTTTAAAAATAAGCTCAACTGGACACCTTAATGAGGCAGTGAATGAACTGAGAGAGAAAGCACGCAGGGCATTCTACGCCATTAAAAAGCAAATTCAAATTGAAATACCTATTAAAATTTGGCTAAAACTAATTGAATATGTCATTGAACCAATTGCACTTTATGGCAGCGAGGTGTGGGGTCCACTTGCAAAACAAGATTTCATCAAATGGGACAAACACCCCATTGAAACCCTACATGCAGAGTTCTGTAAGATTCTCCTATGTGTCCAGAGGAAAACTACAAACAATGCATGCAGGGCAGAATTAGGCCAATATCCACTAATAATAAAAACTCAAAAAATAGCAATTAAGTTTTGGAAACATCTAAAATACAGTGACCCCCTCTCATATCATTACCAAGCCCTGCAATGCCAAGAGCTGAGCAAAGAAAAGAGTCCCCTCATCCAGCTGGTCCTGGGGCTGAGTTCACAAACCTGTTCTACTAACACACTGAAGCCTCAGGACCAGAACATCCAATCAATCAGAATAAACCAAATTACAACACAGTCAAAACAAAACTACATTGCTTATTGGGAAACACAAGCACAAACACAAAGCAAAATGCAGTGCTATCTGGCCCTAAATCGACAGTACACTATGGCTAAATATTTGACCATGGTTACTGATCAAAACCTTAGAAAAACCTTGACAAAGTACAGGCTCAGTGAGCACAGCCTTGCCATTGAGAAGGGTAGACACAGGAAAACCTGGCTCCCTGTAGAGGAAAGACTGTGCAACCACTGCACCACAGCAGAACCTGAGACGGAGCTGCATTTCCTGACAAAATGTCAAAAATATAAAACAATTAGAGAGTGTCATTTCCCCAAATTTGAAACCCTTATTCAAGGTTTTAAAGACCTCTCTGATGAGGATAGGCTACCCATCCTGTTGGGGGAGGACGCAGAGAGCTGTGGGTTGGCAGCGCACTACATTGCTGCCTGCCATAAGTTGAGGGACAGTGTCTGACAGACCAATAAACCTGCACATGTCCTCAACTGTATGATTATTGTTATTGTTGAATGTATGGTTATATTGACCGTTGGTTATTGTTGTTACTGTTGTCCCGTTGACAATTTTTGATTCTCATTTTTATTTATTTTTATATTGTAAATATCCAAAGTAAGCTTTGGCAATATGTACATTGTTACGTCATGCCAATAAAGCGAATTGAATTGAATTGAATTGAGAGAGAGTAAAGGAAGTTAGAAAGGTAGGTTAATTAGGTGACTGTGTATTCACAGCAGTGGATGGAACCACCATTATTTTTCCAATCGTTTCATTCTGAACAGAACCATTGTTTTTTTCCATTCCCTTCCACTGTTCCAACCCGCAAAATAAAGTTCTGAAATGGTTTGAACCCCCCCGAAAAGTACCGGTTTCTATCGTTCCTTTCTGTTCCATTAGCTCTACATTCAATTATTTCACCAATCAGTGCTGATAGAGCGGCTTGCTATGGAGCGGCGAGCTATTTACATGCATTGGACAGACGAGTGTAGGGCGTGAGATGCGAGTTGACAGAGAGCTATAGAGGGTGGAGGCTTGTCTTCGAAGCTTTAGGCATTTTGTTGTTATAACATGCATTATCTGAATTAGGGCCCACAGAATTATCCCTATGGAGGAGTGGCTTCTATGAAGGAACTTTGAATGTGGCACCAGAATGAAAATAAAAACAGCAGGCTACTAGACTATGCTTCAGATGAGGGGCCTACGCACTGACAAAGATGTTCAGCTGGCAGCCAGGCACAGGAATACGTTTCTAAGTGACAGAGGGCTTTGCATAGACGCTTCGCTGTGCTTTTTTTGTGTGGGATATTACGTTATTAACCATTTCCCATGCTTTTAAAATAACGGTTCTGTTCCGGAAACAGTTTAAATCACTTTTATTTGCGATTCTGATTCTATTCCTTGAAAAATGACGTTTTCGGTTCTGTTCCCTGATTCAGTGGGATGATCTGGAGTTGACTGTTCGAGTTGACTGTTCGTTGACACACACCACACAGACATGTGCATGCATGCTCGCACTCACACTTCACCCCCCCCCCTCACTCTGTCCGACACTCTACCATCACCATAGAAGCTCTTCATCACCATGGTTTTAATCTAGCTGTCTATTCATATGCATCAGCTTGGCCACACCTCGATCCCTTACCAAAACCACACAGAAAGGTCATATGCAAATAGTCCTATTATTTCAAATTAGTGAGTGTGGAACAAACTCCACATCATTGTTCCCTTCATGTCTAAATAGACCTTCTCTCTCGTTGTAAAACATGCAGCTCTAAAACAGCTGAATAAGATCCTTAGATCCTCGCTTTGATCTTAGGGAGAATATCCTTCATCATCATTATCATCCGTAACCCTGGACCCTCTACTGACCTCTCTCCCCTCCACCCCCCCTTCTCTCTCATCTCCTCCCCTCTTCTCTGTTTCCTCATAGGCCTGTTCTTCCCTCATTCCGTCGGTAGGTGTAACAACTGGCTGGGCTGTAAACATGCTGAATGATGGACTGTTTAATATGAGCCAGGACAGAACCAAAATGGGCACATGAATGGCATTATAACAACGGATGAGTGATTGTTTGTAGCAGTAGTGAAGGTTAAGGAGGATAAACAAGGAGGATGCAAGGGAGTCGAAGCCATTATGATTTAGACAATGCATCAAGCAATGCTAAAGTGCTAAGACAGCATGTTCGCCAGCTAATGTCTGCAACCCAAAACCCCTCCTGAGAAATATGCATCAATGCAAAAAAATTGAAATACTGGCATTATTAATGCTTTTCGACCTGTCCCCAAATTAATATAGTTGGTTCAGAGTTTGTTTTGATATTTCTTCCTGCATGTCTTGATCGCCTCTGGTGTGGGTGGACAAAATCAATAAGTGTGTGAGGTCAGCAAATTTTTATTTTACCTTTATTTAACTAGGCAAGTCAGTTAAGAACATATTCTTATTTTACAATGACAGCCTAGGCACAGTGGATTAACTGTCTTGTTCAGGGGTAGAATGACAGATTTTTACCATGTCAGCTCAGGGATTTGATCTTGCAACCTTTCGGTTACTCGTCCAACGCTCTAACCACTAGGCTACCTGCTGCCCCAGCAGGTAGTTTGTAAGCCTACTTGAAGGTAACAGCATTCACTGTTGCCCCTCGTGGTCGGTTTCCACGTCATTTCCCGACATCCTCAGACATGGATGGACGTTGAATACTGACTTGTATCATGGGTGACCTGGCTGCGCTCGCACACACACACCCACACACACACTGATTTGATGATGACTGCTGTCGTGGAAAATTGCAAGATTATGTTATAATGCTTGTATTGCATTATAATGGTTGTTTTATTCAACAGAATAGAGTATTCTGTTAGCTATTGTGTGTGTGTTCTACTGATGATTGGCCTCTATGAGATAGCACTGACAGAGGAGATTTACGATGTCTTTGGGTAATAAAACCTAAAAAGCATTCCAGAGAACATGAGCTAATGGTTCTGTTCTATACCGTACCAGGAATGAGATTAGAACCTCGTCTTAAGGACCAAACTGAACGATAATTTATAGTGAATGCTATCTGGCTAAGGGATACTTCTTTCTCAATTATAAAGTCCCTTTGTGAACTGTTCCTAAGATCTGTGGTTCGTCATGTAGGTTGAGAGGGGTGTATCTTGGCTATAAAAGATCTTTGTACTTTTCTGTTGTCACTTTTCAATGGCGTGTCATTGAAAGTCAAGTGCTTTTGCAAAACTCTTATTATTAAAGATGTAGTTTAAGTATAACTGACTGGTGTGTGAAGTTTGACTCTCCTCATTTGGTAATGCAGAAATTAACCACCACACTGTTCAATTTATTGAACGGTGTGGAGTGATAGATCTCTAAAAAGTCCACATATGTAGCTAAAGTGAAGGATTAAATTGAAACATTAGCTGGAGGAACCTCCATCTGTAGCTCATTGCTATGATCTGAATGGCACTGTTGCTAGGGTAAAAACGGTGGATGAAGGTTTAGCTGGAGGAACCTCCATCTGCAGCTCATTGCTATGATCTGAATGGCACTGTTGCTAGGGTGAGAACGGTGAATGAAGGTTTAGCTGGAGGAACCTCCATCTGCAGCTCATTGCTATGATCTGAATGGCACTGTTGCTATGGTGAAAACGGTGGATGAAGGTTTAGCTGGAGGAATAGTTCCATTTCCGTTGTTGTTTTCGTTGGTACTGAATGCAAGTGCATCTATGAATCACATTATTATTGTGAATAATATTGACGTCAAACTAGAGAACCAAGGAGACTGGTGGTTCCTAATGTTATGAGATTTTCGCTAGTGTTTACAGAACAACTGGTGCAGAGAGATTAGGATCAGGACCTGCAATTGCAACAGTAAGAAACTAACACAATGGAGGACTGCAGTGTAGCAATTATTAAGAGTACATGTTGCATGGATTGCTAAGGCATAAGAATATTGTTGTGGTAATACTACACAACATGTCGTGGAAATTACCACCAGGGACACTCAAAGTCAATCTTAAATTAATCATTGTTTATTGTCTAGCGCGGTGGAGAGGTTCCAACCAACTCAATGGATCAAGTACACATGTCCATCAGGAGCTCTGCTGGGGCAGACCAGCAGTTGTCTTATATACGGCTATACACAGACAAGTAATATTTGCATGATTTAGCATCAAAATCATCATTACCATTTTGTTTCATTCATGTGACCGACTGATACTGGTTCATAACATGTGACAGGCCAAAACCTCACGAGGCTTCTTCTCTCTATGCTGAGACCTTAAAATAGAGATATCTTTTGTTCTCAAAACAAAGGTCTGGGCGTACTGCCAAATTGCAGCTACTGATAGTGAGGATTCGTTCAGTCAGCCACTTCCATGAACATAGAAATTGGTTTATAGAACAGCACATAAATAGAACACAGAAATTAGTTATAAGAAAAGCACAAACATTAAACATTTCTCTCTTTCTCTTTTTCTCTCTCCCTTTTTTTTCTAGAGAGAAAGATTAAGGAATGTTGTCCTAATGATGCTGCTGATAACCATCTCTGCTCTAATCTGTAGTTAACATGCAGCAGGACCATCTCTGCTCTAATCTGTAGTTAACATGCAGCAGGACCATCTCTGCTCTAATCTGTAGTTAACATGCAGCAGGTCCATCTCTGCTCTAATCTGTAGTTAACATGCAGCAGGACCATCTCTGCTCTAATCTGTAGTTAACATGCAGCAGGACCATCTCTGCTCTAATCTGTAGTTAACATGCAGCAGGACCATCTCTGCTCTAATCTGTAGTTAACATGCAGCAGGACCATCTCTGCTCTAATCTGTAGTTAACATGCAGCAGGTCCATCTCTGCTCTAATCTGCAATTAACATGCAGCAGGACCATCTCTGCTCTAATCTGTAGTTAACATGCAGCAGGACCATCTCTGCTCTAATCTGTAGTTAACATGCAGCAGGACCATCTCTGCTCTAATCTGTAGTTAACATGCAGCGTGGTGTATTATCCTCCACCCCATTACTTCTGTCTACCATAACACACTGATACACACCATACCTGAGCAACAACAAAGGCATCTGTATGTACTTATCCCCCCACCGACCTCTGAAGGTAAAACACAGGCTAGTGAAATGCTTATTCCCAATTCAACGGACTCGTTCACCCTTCCCTCTTTAGTTTTAATTGGGGTAATTTCTAATGAAAACATGTGATCAGTGAAGAGCAGAATTTACGTGAAACATAAACTGAAGTGGTTTTTTGTTTTGCCAGTATCTGCTCAGCTGTAGTAGGCCTATTTATACGAACAGTGCTTGTCTCAACGACAGCTTTCATCATGGATAATATGGCAGTACAAAGAGAAACTAAGGACTTACATTTCTCCCCCCGGTGGTTTACAATACATCATGTTGAGAAGAACTTACAGTACATGTTTTTATTAACCTTGTTTTGCACCAAGTTTATCGCCAAAGGCTCAATATCAATTAAGATAAATTGTCGCCAATTGTCACAATTGTCCATTGTCTTGCTGTTAACACTTTACATCAAGTTGCCCCTACTACGCGTCCTCGTGGGAGTCGAACTGTAGCTTCCCCCAGGGCATGTTCAATGTTCAGACGAGCAGGGAAGCAGTGACAATTTCACTTTCTTCTCATGAAGTTTGCATTTCACATCAAGGAATTTAGCTCTTTTCTTGGCAACATTCGAACTGAGGTCAGGAAAGATGAACATCTTGCGTTCGCAGAATTGTAGCTGGTCTCTGCCCTGCCTCTGGAGGAAGTGCTCCTTGTCACAGTAGTAGTGAAAACGGATGATAAACACTCTAGGCTTGGAGCTCTTGTCTCTGCCCGCTGGGGCGGGGGGGCAATGAGGTGGGCTCTATCCAGCTTCGGGGATGATGGAACGATGGCCGGACCCAGCACATCCGCAAAGAATTCTGACATGAACTTAACTGAGTCCCCTCCCTCAACAGGAAGATTTCAATGGTGAGAACGGGATTCCAGGTCATCGGTCTTGTTAGTCAGCTTTTGGTTTTTGGGGCTCAGACAGGCGACCGTTTTCTCAAGGGCTACTTATGCGGTCACTGTAGTCACACAGGTCATGTTCAAAGCCGTCAATTCGGCTGCCATGTTCATCCGCAGAGGCTCGGACACCATCCAGGATGGCGGAGAAGGGGGGCCAGAGCAGCGTCGATTGCAGTTTTGAACTGAGTGGTAGCTGTAATTTCAGAACCGTACGGAGGTTCTGAAGATCTGTGGGGAGTGTGACCACATGAAGCTCTGTAACAGTTGGACTGGAGTCGGCGACATTACAATTCACGTTTGCCATCGCGGTTGGAATGTTAGTTACAGGTCTTCTGCTCCTCAGGTCGAGTTACATTTAAATCAAAAGGTAATCAATCAAGTATGATTGATTCATACTCACCAATCAAGTATGATATGTAAGAAAGTGGAATGCAAAGTACAAATTTGGCAAAATTAACTAATGCGTACGCGCCTCGTCCACGAGCTTCTTCTCCATTCACATGCTAAACCGGAACTCTTTTGCCAGGTAGCATGCATAGCCTAGCCTCTAAGTCGAAGGTTTGTTTGACTTTTATGGCAGGGCATTTTTTTTCCTGTGCCTTTCCTTTTCTTCTCAGCAGAAACACTAACGTTATTGAACTGTAATAAAAATGACTAATACTGTCTTGTGTAGTTGTTATTAAAGCTACACAATTTGGGAGGTCCTTTTTATTTGGCTAGATGGCTAGCGTCGTAATGCATGGCTAAAATTCCAGGCTTTTGCAGAGCTTTCCTTTGTTGGTTTTTTTCTTTCTTTTTGTCTAGATACTTACTGAAGGACTTTTCACCACTTTATAATGCCCCTATTGATCATTCGTACATGTACAGACACTCTGCCCCTTTTCTTTTTTGTAACAGGGTAACATACTGTGGGACACTTATTTGGCCATCCTTAAGACACATTGTACGTGTTGAACTGATTGAATACTTCCTGATTCAGGACAGTTCCGTTTCAGTGTTATGGGGTGTTTTGGTTATCTGTTGAACTACTTTACCGTTTTGTGAATGCCTTTTCAAATGTTTTTCACTACTGGTGCTATGGAGCCTCCCCGCGTTAGGATAGGAAGGTTTTCTGTTTATATGCACCGAAGCTGCGCGAACTTCAACCTGCTGTCTCCATTCGCTGGGAAAGGAGACTTTGGGTTTGGGTGGGAGGGGAGGTTAGGAGGAATTACCTTTTTCGGTACATTTTTTGTCTTTTCATTTTGTTTTCTTTGCTTTTCATCAGTTCTCTGTTATCGTCACAAATGCTTGGTCTGTTTTCACACCTTTTTCATTTCAATATTTTAGATGGTTAACACTAATAATAGTATTATGGGAATAGGTAGGCCTAATACGATAAAGTTTTTATCTTGGAAATCCTGTCAAGAGGTCTAGGGTCTTCTCTCATTTAAAAAGCTAAAAGCAGATATGGTATTTTTACAAGAGACCCATTTACCCATTAATAAAGATCACTCAAGGCTACAAAACCCCAGGTTTAGTCAGGTTTTCCATTCAGACTTCAACTCCAAAGCCAGAGAGGTTGCAATTTTGGTTAGTAAAATAATTGTCACAGCTGTCTTCATGAATGGACCAAGGCGCAGCAGAAGTGTGAATACTCATGGTTTTTATTTACCAAAAAAAGAGTAAAGTATCCACTGGACAAAACACAAAAAAAGACGATAGCAACAATCTTGCAGGCACATACAACGCAGTGCAAGGACAACCACCCATAACCCCAAAGAAAAACACACCCACCTATATAGGACTTCCAATCAAAGGCAACTATACACACCTGCCTTCAATTGGAAGTCCCAATCATCCACCCAACATTTAACAAACACAAACCTGCCACGTCCTGACCCCAAAACTAAAACACTAGCTCCATCTGCTGGTCAGGACGTGACAGTACCCCCCCCTCAAGGTGCAGTCCCCGGAATGCACCTACAAACAGAAAACACCAACAAAAACCCATAAACAATAACCCCTAAACAATAAGGGAGGGAAGGGAGGGTGGCTGCCGTCACCGACGGCACTGTGCTACACCCTCCCTCCCCAACCCACCTATCCTGGAGGTGGCTCCGGTTCTGGCCGTTCTAGGCAGTCGGGCCACTCTGGCAGTTCGGGGCAGTCTGGCCAGTCTGGCAACTCGGGGCAGTCTGGCCAGTCTGGGCAGTCTGGCAACTCGGGACAGTCTGGGCAGTCTGGCAACTCGGGACAGTCTGGGCAGTCTGGCAACTCGGGACAGTCTGGGCAGTCTGGCAACTCGGGACAGTCTGGGCAGTCTGGCAACTCGGGACAGTCTGGCAACTCGGGACAGTCTGGGCAGTCTGGCCACTCCGGCAGTTCAGGGCAGTCTGGCCACTCCGGCAGTTCAGGGCAGTCTGGCCACTCCGGCAGTTCAGGGCAGTCTGGCCACTCCGGCAGTTCAGGGCAGTCTGGCCACTCCGGCAGTTCAGGGCAGTCTGGCCACTCCGGCAGTTCAGGGCAGTCTGGCCACTCCGGCAGTTCAGGGCAGTCTGGCCACTCCGGCAGTTCAGTGCAGTCTGGCCACTCCGGCAGTTCAGCGCAGTCTGGCCACTCCGGCAGTTCAGCGCAGTCTGACCTCTCTGGCAGTTCAGCGCCAGAGAGGGGGTGCCTCTCGGTCTCCCAGTCCTTGCCAGCCTTCTTCCGCTGCTTGGTCCTTTGTAGGTGGGTGGTTCTGTCACAGAAGTCTTCATGAATGGACCAAGGCGCAGCGGAAGTGTGGATACTCATGTTTTTTATTTACCAAAAAAGGAGTAAAGTATCCACTGGACAAAACACAAAAAAACCGATAGCAACAGTCTTGCAGGCACATACAACGCAGTGCAAGGACAACCACCCACAACTCCAAAGAAAAACACACCCACCTATATAGGACTTCCAATCAAAGGCAACTATACACACCTGCCTTCAATTGGAAGTCCCAATCATCCACCCAACATTTAACAAACACAAACCTGCCACGTCCTGACCCCAAAACTAAAACACTAGCTCCATCTGCTGGTCAGGACGTGACAATAATACATTTCCCTACTACTAATGTTATTTCAGACAGTAATGGGAGATATTTAATCACCCATTGGCACAAACCTGTAGTATTGGTTAAATTAACTGTACTGTATATGCTCCCACTTTTGATGATGTTGAATTTGCCAATGGGTTTCTGAGGAAAATCCCTTCTCTGAACACCCATCTTTTGATATTTGACAGTGATCTGAATTGTGTTATTCGTCCGGCTTTAGATCGCTCCAACCCCAGAACTGTCTCCTTCTGTTATGTCAAAGTCCTTCTCAGATTTGATGGTTCAGAATGGGTGTACAGATCCCTGGAGATTTCAGAATCCCCAGGCAAGAGAGTGTTCTTTCTTTTCAAATGTACGCCATTCTTTTTCTGGTATTGACTATTACTTTATTTATCATTAGTTACTTCCAAATGTCACCTCTTCTTAATATTTACCCATTGTAATTTCTGATCATGGACCTTTAGCCCTCGACATATTCCTATCAGGACAAACTCGTACTCCTCTCTGTTGGAGATTCAATTCCCTTCTCCTGTCTGATGCAGACTTCTGTAACGTTATCTCCACTTCTATGATCATTTTCTCCTTTCAAATCAGACAAAATCAACCTTTCATTCTCTCTTATGGAAATCACTTAAGGCCTATCTTAGAGGATACATTATTTTTTATTCTTCTCATTTAAACAAAACTCGGAAAGCTAGACTAGAAGAACTCACTAAAGCCATCCTTGACTCAAACCATCAGTATGACCTGACGCCATCTCCAGAGCTGTATAAGCAATGCTTACCTGAATTTAATCTCTTGTCCACTACAGATGCAGAACGGTTACTATTGCAATCACGCGGTACCTATTTATGAACACGGCGACAGGGCAAGTCGTCTGCTCGCACACCAATTAAAATATAGTGCTGCTACCTGTCTGATTCCCCAAATTAAAGATTCCTCTCATAGCTTGATTGCTGACCCTACGGGGATCAATGACACCTTCAAGTCTTTCTACTCCTCCCTGTATATGTCTGAATTTCCATCAGACATATACATATTCCATCAGATGATATGACTACAGTTTTGGGTGAACTGGAGACTCCCACAGTTGAGGCTGAAACTGCAGATGACCTTGATTCCCCTCTCAGCCTTGAAGAAGTTATTCAGTCAATGCAGAGCAGCAACGCTCCTCGTCCCCGGGACTGTCCCTCTGGTCAGCGTCGTCCTGCGGCTAGAGTCGCGCGTCAGGGAGGGGGTACTGTCGCGTGTACTCCCGCTCCCCTTCTCCGGCGCTCGATGTCACCAGATTATTACGCACACCTGCCACCATTGTTACGCGCACCTGCGCCTCATGAGACTCACCTGGACTCCATCACCTTTCTGATTACCTCTTTTTTATCTGTCACTCCCTTTGGTTCTTTCCCCAGGCGATATTGTTTCTGTTTCATGTCTGTACGCTATTCGTGTTTCTTGTTTGTTCCATGTTTTATTTATTACATTTGCACTCCCTGTACTTGCTTCCTGACTCCAAGCGTACACGTTACAATACTTCAGTCTTCTTTGATGTACTGTATATAAAGTGTAATATTGGGAAGCAAACTCAAAATTGAAGACATTTCAACTCTGTCAGCATTTTGGTCCTCAAATGAAACTGGTATATTTGTTGATTTATGCCAACAACAAAAAATCTTTTAATTTTTGTCTTCAATGAAAGGCAGGCAAAAACGTTCTTTTTGCCTTTATCCAGAGTACAACTGCTTACTTTCGGTTAACTGAAAATAAAACCTTGTTCATAGTTTCACCTTTTCTAAAACAAGACATACAAAGCTGGTTGCAATTCCAGTTTCATCCCCCAGAAAAGAAAGAACAAATATTACAACAAATGTTATGGTTAAACTCAAATATACTGATTGATAAAAAAAAACATTATTCATGGTTAAATCTCTGCTAATGATATTATGAATGGTTGAGTTATGTCACGTTGTCACGTCCTGACCAGCAGATGGAGCTATTGTATTAGTTTTGGGGTCAGGACGTGGCAGTTTTGTGTGTGTGAATGTTTGTGTTGGTGATTGGGACTTCCAATTGAAGGCAGGTGTGTTGAGTTCCCTTTGATTGGAAGTCCTATATAGGTGTGTGTGTTTTTCTTTGGGGTTGTGGGTGGTTGTCCTTGCACTGCGTTGTAGGAGCCTGCAAGTCTGTTGCTGTCGTAAGTTCTGTTTGTTTTTTCAAGTGGATGCTTTACGTGTTTTTTATTTAAATAAACATGAGTGTCCACAATCCCGCTGCACCTTGGTCCATTCCTAACGACGGACGTTACACACGTGCAGTAAACATAAATATATGGAAATGTTTGCTCTATTCAAAATTACAACCGACTATTGCAGCATTACCACAAATGGAGGAGGCAAATCGAAGGGGGAGAAGATGGGGAACCTGTTTGCCTGCAAGGTGTGATCCATTCTTACTAATCTACTGGAGAATCAAGCTTTTATTGAGAGGATTAATGCTTTAATATTGAATTATTTTACCCTCCCAAACTTGTATTCATTATATAAATATGCACGTTTGTTTTTGTAAGGCTTACTGTTCCAAACAAAGTGAAATATTTTTTGCTCCTATAATTTGAAAAATGATTCATTAGGAGTAGGCAGCGGCATAAGTAAATAAGTCAACTGTAATGACTAAAGATTTAATCAGTAAATAGACATGTCTCCATGGTTGCAAGATCTTTGAACAAGGTTTTATTTTCAGTTAACTGAAAGTGAGCAGTTGTAGTCTGGAATTAGTACGTCCAACCGGCCTCACAACCGCAGACCACGTGTATGGCGTTGTGTGGGCGAGCGGTTTGCTGATGTCAACGTTGTGAGCAGAGTGCCCCATGGTGGCAGTGGGGTTATGGTATGGCCAGGCATAAGCTACGGACAACAAACACAATTTGTATTTTATCAATGGCAATTTGAATGCTCAGAAACACCGTGACGAGATCTTGAGGACTATCGTGAGGCCCATTTTTTTTAAGGTATCTGTGACCAACAGATGCATATCTGTATTACCAGTCATGTGAAATCCATAGATTAGGCCCTACTGAATTTATTTAAATGGACTGATTTCCTCATATGAACAGTAACTCAGTATAATCTTTCAACATTTTGTATGTTGAGTTTATTTATTTTTTTGTTCACTATATTTTACACTTTGGTTTAATGTACTTAGCTTTTACCCATTGTATAAGATATTCTCTAAAATTAAAATAGTCTGCATTTATATATAAATTCTAGTCTTACTTTATCAAAGGCCTTTTCAAAAATCTGCTATGAAGACCAGGTCTGGTTTCTTTGATGTTTCATAGTGTTCTATTGTTTCAAGAATGTTCTTATATTTTCTCCAATGTGTCGTCCATGTAAATAAACTGTTTGATCAGGGGGAAAAATATCCGATAAATCCTTTGCCATTCTATATGCTATGCATTTTGCCAGGATTTTTGCACCACAACATTGAAATGTAAGGGGCCTCCGATGTTTTTAATGGACTGGATCTTTATACAGTACTTACCACCTGGGTCCTGTTTCAGTAATAGTGATATCAGACCTTCTTGCTGTGTATCTGATGTGTGTATCTGATGTGTATGTTGGTATTTACAAAGTAATAGTGGCAACTTAATGTAAAGTGTTACCTTTCTGGGCACTTGCCACTTTTTATCAATCTTATATGTCATTACAGTGCCAGGAAGACCAGCAAATTAGTTAATTTAAAAAAACAAAAGAAACACACAAGGATATTTAAAATGCTCTATTTAGCATAGTAAAAAAATCCCTCTAAAAACATGTCAGTTTAAACTAGTTCTATCTAATCCACCACATCTGCCTATGTAATACTTTACGTCTGCGGTGAAAGGTGACAGAGCTAGAGCTGTGTTTGTCAGACCATGAGACATCCTGAAAGTCGGTCTTCTCACAAAATCGTCTGTAGCGTCCGAATGGTTTTGTCTACATCTTTCCATACCTCTCTATGGAAAGATGAGACTCTCACGAACACAATGGTGTTCTCTGTTTTGCTCCACGACCCACACGTGTCTTCGGACTCATCTGAAGTCGGTACTGCCTATCTGCCAACTGCTGTCTGTCTATACACAATATGACCCCTCTGTGTAAAGGTGAGACTCACATGACCCTTCTGAAGGTCCCCTGGTACCAGTCAAAAAAATGATGGAAGTACTGTAAATGTAGAGACTGTTTAGTCAAATCAAATCAAATTTTATTTGTCACATGCACCGAACACAACAAGTGTAGACCTTACGTGGAATGCTTACTTACAAGCCCTTAACCAACAATGCAGTTTACCGCTTGTCCTGTCATCACACTTCCAGGTCTCTGACCTCCTCCCTATAAGCTGTCTCATTGTTGTTGGTGATCAGGCCTACCACCGTTGTGTCGTCGGCAAACTTAATGATGGTGTTGGAGTCGTGCTTTGTCATGCAATCATGGGTGAACAGGGAGTACATAAGGGGACTAAGCACACAACCCTGAGGGGGGATTTCTTTCAAAAGTGTCCGGGTTAGAGTCCCGCTCCTTGAAAGCTGCAGCTCCACCCTTTAGCTCAGTGCGGATGTTGCCTGTAATCCATGGCTTCTGGTTGGGATATGTACGTACGGTCACTGTGGGGACAAAGTCGTCAATGCACTTATTGGTGAAGCCGGTGACTGAGAAGGTATACTCCTCAATACCATTGGATGAATCAATAACAAATGTTTCATAGTCTTATATCTCTCAGATACACTTCAGAATAAACTTCCTTACAATTCTTTTGGGGGGGATCTGTATCAGATAACCTGGCCTCCGCAATCACCCAACCTCAACCCAATTGAGATAGTTTGGGATGAGTTGGGCATCAGAGTGAAGGAAAAACAGCCAAAATGTGCTTATCATAAGTGGGAACTCCTTCAAGACTGCTGGAAAAGCATTCCAGGTGAAGCTGGTTGAGAGCATGCCAAGAGTGTACAACGCTGCCATCAAGGCAAAGGGTGGCCACTTTTAAGAATCTCAAATATAAAATATAACATTTTTTTGGTTACTAAATGATTCCATATGTGTTATTTCATAGTTTTGATGTCTTCACGATTATTCTACAATGTAGAAAACAGTAAAATAAAGAAAAACCCTTGAATGAGTCAGTGTGTCCAAACTTTTGACTGGTACTTTATGTTTATTTTATAATTCAAGGGGTCTTCAAATAAAATAGCTAAATTATCTTTGATATGACCTTAAAACAATTCCATATACAGTGCATTCGGAGAGTATTCAGACCACTTGACTTTTTCCAAATTTTGTTACATTACAGCCTTATTCTAACATTGATTAAACCGTTTTTTCCCCTCATCAATCTACACACAATAGTGGCAAAACGGTCTAAGGCACTGCATTGCCGTGCTAGAGCTGTCTCTACAGACCCGGGTTCGATCTCGGGCTGTATCACAACTGGCTATGATCGGGAGTCCCGTAGGGCGGCGCACAATTGGCCCAGTGTCATCCGAGTTAGTGGAGGGTTTGGTCGGAGAGCTTTACATGGCTCATCGCGCTATATCGACTCCTTGTGGTGGGCCGGGCGCCTGCAGGCTGACATCAGTCGTCAGGTGAACGGTGTTTCCTGTGACACATTGGTGAGGCTGGCTTCCGGGTTAACTCGGCGTGTGTTAAGAAGCGCGGTCATGTTTCGGAGTACACATGAGTCAAACTCCGCCTCCAGAGTTGCAGCGATGAGACAAAATCGAAATTGGGGAGAAAAAGCAGGAAAAAATACAAACGAATGAAATATCATATTTACACCTTTGTCAGCGATTACAGCCTTAAGTATTCTTTCGTATGACGCTACAAGCTTGGCACACCTGTATTTGGGGAGTTTCCATTGTTCTCTGCAGATCCTCTCAAGCTCTATCAGGTTGAATGGGCAGCGTTGCCGCACAGCTATTTTCAGGTCTCTCCAGAGATGTTCTATCAGGTTTAAGTCCGACCTCTGGCTGGGTCAGTCAAGGACCGAAGCCACTCCTCGTTGTCTTGGCTGTGAGCTTAGGGTCATTGTCCTGTTGGAATGAGAACCTTCACCCCAGTCTGAAGTCCTGATCCTTCTGGAGCATGTTTCCATCAAGGATCTCTCTGTACTCTGCTCTGTTCATCTTTCCCTCGATCCTGACTAGTCTCCCAGTCCCTGCTGATGAAAAACATCCCCACAGCGTGATTCTGCCACCACCATGCTTCACCGTATGGATGGTGAGAGGTTTCCTTCAGACGTGACACTTGGCATTCTGGCCAAAGAGTTAAATCTTGGTTCCATCAGACCAGAGAATCTTGTGTCTCATGGTCTGAGAGTCCTTTAGGTGCCTTTTGGCAAACTCCCTGAGGGCAGTCATGTGCCTTTTACTGAGGAGTGGCTTCCGGCTGGCCAGTCCACCGTAAAGACCTGATTGTTCGACTGCTGCAGAGATGGTTGTCGTTCTGGAAGGTTCTCCTATCTCCACAGAGGAACTCTGGAGCTCTGTTAGAGTGACCATCAGGTTCTTGGTCACCTCCCTGGCCAAGGCCCTTCTCCCCTTGATAGCTCAGTTTGGCCTGGCGGCCAGCTCTAGGAAGAGTCTAGGTGATGGAGGCCACTGTGTTCTTGGGGACCTTCAATGCTGCAGATATTTTTTTGGTAACCTTCCCCAAATTTATTCCTCGACACAGTCCTGTCTCGGAACTGTAGGGACAATTCCTTCAACCTCATGGCTTGGACCTTATATAGACAGGTGTGTGCCTTTCCAAATCATGTCCATTCAATTTAATTTACCACAGGTGGATTCCAATCAAGTTGTAGAAACATCTCAAGGATGATCAATGGAAACAGGATGCACTTGAGCTCAATTTCAAGTCTCATATCAAAGGGTCTGAATACTTATGTAAATAAGGTTTTTCTGTTATTTTATTTTTAATACATTTGTAAAATTCTCTAAGGAACTGTTTTTGCTTTGTTATTATGTGGTATTGAGTGTCGATTGATGAGATTATTTGAATCAATATTAGAACAAGGCTTTAACGTAACAAAATGTGGAAAAAGTCAAAGGGTCTGAATGCTTCCCGAATGCACTGTAGGTTAGTAGTACCCCTCCCCCAGCTTAGACAGGGCTTAGACTCTTATGGGTTAATATAATAATACATTTGCCATTTACTCTGAAATGAGGAACACATTGAGCGACAGTTTGACGGCTGTTTTTCATTAACCCCTGGGATGGCCTTAAGGCCCCTTTTTTTAATCTTTTTTTGCCTTAGATGACATACCCAAATCTAACTGCCGGTAGCTCAGGCCCTGAAGCAAGGATATTAATTTTCTTGGTACCATCTGTAAGGAAACACTTGAAGTTTGTGGAAATGTGAAAGGAATGTAGGAGAATATCACACATTAGATCTGGTAAAAGATAATACAATGAAAAAAACCAAGTGTTATTTTGTATTTTTTTTGTACCATCATCTTTGAAATGCAAGCGAAATGCCATAATGTATTATTCCTGCCCAGGTGCAATTTAGATATTGGCCACTAGATGGCAGCAGTGTATGTACAACGGTTTTTCTGATCCAATGAACCATTGCATTTCTGTTCAAAATGTTGTATCAAGACTGCCCAAATGTGCCTAATTTGTTTATTAATAACTGCTCATGTTCAAAACTCTCCTCAAACAATAGCATGGTATTCTTTCACTGTAATAGCTACTGTAAATTGGACAGTTCAATTAGATTAACAAGAATTTAAGCTTTCTGCCAATATCAGATATGTCTATGTCCTGGGAAATGTTCTTGTTACTTACAACCTCATGTTAATCGCATTAGCCTACGTTAGCTCAACCGTCCCACAGGGGACCCACCAATCCTGAAGAAGTTTTAATTAGACCTACAAGCACAACTCTTAACAACATTAGCTGCCTTGCTCACAAAAAGGCACTGACAGTTTAAATGATTGTTTTAGGAACTATTTTACTGTCAAAGCAGACGAGTGGTCATACAAACACTGCACTCCTACTCACGCCTGAGTTGAAATTTCTTGGCCTAAAGAGGAAACTCGCCAGATAAAGAGGCAAGCATTCTTCTAAAATAGTCAAACATCATGATAATGTACTCTGTCACTACATAATAAACTTCAATACAACAAACATACTCTCTTTCCAACAAATGGATAGCATAGGTCCTGCCCTGGTGTATCACCTGCTTACATTGTATCAGGCCCAAGTTTGCTCAGTATATCGACAGTATCGGGTTGTTGACTCTCTGCTTGAGTACACATCTGGGTGACCTGATAAACAGGGAACAGCGGAACATGGTCTGTATGTACCCAGGTGGACAGAGATCTGTAGACACGGCAGGGTAAAGATGGAAGGGACAACAGAGAAATCAAGCACTAGTTTTCCTCATTCACACAGCCAATGGAAAACATGAAAACATCCTGGTTATTTTTTTATCACCTGTGATAGGTCAAATAGTTTTATAATGCATTCAGTAAATCTATCTTGTCATTTACTGTTGCATGAACTTTAACCTGTACAGGTGAGAGACTTTAAAACAGTCTCTCACCTGTAACACAATAATAACCTCTATACTGTACCTCTTTCTAGACCGTTATGTACTGCATAACTTTTCTCATGTGTCTAAATACCTTTACAAACTCATACAGCTATTCTTCACTTTATAACCTAATACAGCTATTCTGCACTTTATAACCTAATACAGCTATTCTGCACAATGAGTTCCTTTTGAAGACAGTCCTAAAAGTCCACTGTAATGTCCACTGTGATGTCCTCTGTGATGTCCTCTTAGTGGATCCTACAGCAACACTGTGATGTCCTCTGTGATGTCCTCTGTGATGTCCTCTGTGATGTCCTCTTAGTGGATCCTACAGCAACACTGTGATGTCCTCTGTGATGTCCTCTGTGATGTCCTCTGTGATGTCTTCTTAGTGGATCCTACAGCAACACTGTGATGTCCTCTGTGATGTCCTCTGTGATGTCCTCTGTAATGTCCTCTTAGTGGATCCTACAGCAACACTGAGTGTGACTGTCAGTTCATTCTCCCTCATTTCTCCTCACCCCACCGGCATAACAACGCAGATAACCATTGTGATGGAATTTCAAGATCATCAACACCCGAGGCATTGTGTTTAGTGCGTTGTTTGGTGTGGGAGACTATATGTGTGACTGCGGAGGGGGTGTTTTGGTGTGGGAGACTATATGTGTGACTGCGGAGGGGGTGTTTTGGTGTGGGAGACTATATGTGTGACTGCGGAGGGGGTGTTTTGGTGTGGGAGACTATATGTGTGACTGCGGAGGGGGTGTTTTGGTGTGGGAGACTATATGTGTGATTGCGGAGGGGGTGTTTTGGTGTGGGAGACTATATGTGTGACTGCGGAGGGGGTGTTTTGGTGTGGGAGACTATATGTGTGATTGCGGAGGGGGTGTTTTGGTGTGGGAGACTATATGTGTGATTGCGGAGGGGGTGTTTTGGTGTGGGAGACTATATGTGTGACTGCGGAGGGGGTGTTTTGGTGTGGGAGACTATATGTGTGATTGCGGAGGGGGTGTGTTTGGTGTGGGAGACTATATGTGTGATTGCGGAGGGGGTGTTTTGGTGTGGGAGACTATATGTGTGACTGCGGAGGGGGTGTTTTGGTGTGGGAGACTATATGTGTGACTGCGGAGGGGGTGTTTTGGAGGGGGTGTTTTGGTGTGGGAGACTATATGTGTGATTGCGGAGGGGGTGTTTTGGTGTGGGAGACTATATGTGTGATTGCGGAGGGGGTGTTTTGGTGTGGGAGACTATATGTGTGATTGCGGAGGGGGTGTTTTGGTGTGGGAGACTATATGTGTGATTGCGGAGGGGGTGTGTTTGGTGTGGGAGACTATATGTGTGATTGCGGAGGGGGTGTTTTGGTGTGGGAGACTATATGTGTGACTGCGGAGGGGGTGTTTTGGTGTGGGAGACTATATGTGTGACTGTGGAGGGGGTGTTTTGGAGGGGGTGTTTTGGTGTGGGAGACTATATGTGTGATTGCGGAGGGGGTGTTTTGGTGTGGGAGACTATATGTGTGATTGCGGAGGGGGTGTTTTGGTGTGGGAGACTATATGTGTGATTGCGGAGGGGGTGTTTTGGTGTGGGAGACTATATGTGTGATTGCGGAGGGGGTGTTTTGGTGTGGGAGACTATATGTGTGACTGCGGAGGGGGTGTTTTGGTGTGGGAGACTATATGTGTGACTGCGGAGGGGGTGTTTTGGTGTGGGAGACTATATGTGTGATTGTGGAGGGGGTGTTTTGGTGTGGGAGACTATATGTGTGATTGCGGAGGGGGTGTGTTGGTGTGGATGAGGCAAGGATTTATTTGACATGCTAACAAGACGCCATGTCACATTAGCACAGACTACATTACTCAAACCTTTATTCTGATTGACAGACGGACAGACACCTTGCTTCAGGCGCAGGGAAGCTAATTAGCAGATTAGCATTTCAAGATAATCCATTTAAACCACTGTCTCTGGCGTTGGCTAGAGGTGAACTGATCTGTGTCTCAAACAGTAGTCCTAAATAGCTTCCTATATCTTCATCTCCTTTCCTTAGTGGCTTTTGGACCATCAGATGTAATGAAGGAGGTGTCACAGAATAGTAGTATTGAGACACAGGTTATATGATGGACGATGGATTCTGAGCTCTAGTCTAAAGAGAGGGTCCCATAACATGAAGCCCAGGCGAGAACACTGTTCTCCAGCCATGAGGCGAGATTTCTCCCATTTCTACACTACCATCCCCCCCCCAGGCCTTCACTCCCCCACATACTACCTCACATCCCCTCACCACTGATGAATGT
This sequence comes from Salmo trutta, assembly GCF_901001165.1. NCBI lineage: Eukaryota > Metazoa > Chordata > Actinopteri > Salmoniformes > Salmonidae > Salmo > Salmo trutta. The sequence goes on along the minus strand of NC_042962.1, from coordinate 7,377,115 downwards.
CTAACAGGAACTAATGTAGAGGCTTCAGCATCAACAGCCTTGGCATGTGAGAATTACAGGATAATGAAGCAGACAGTCATTTTCACATCATATCTACGGTACAAACACCTGGAGGATCATACAAATAGTATAGAGAGAAGCCACGGGGTGCTGTCTCAACCCTTACACAAGCTTTAAGGAAATCTGGGCTATCCAGACCTAGTCTTGGAGAGCTATATAAGGTACTGTATATCCATGACCAAATATTCATGTAGTGTCTAAAAAAAAGGATAATAATTTGAAATATATCCTTTCCTACCCCTGTTAAAACTCAGATGTATTTTTTCTTATGTATCGGTTTGACACACTCCCCCCCAGTAGCCAGGTAGAGAAGGTGAGGCAAAGCAAGGTCATACTAGAGTGGGGATAATAGTGGAATAATATATTCATTACTACACTGACAATGTGTTGAAAAGAGGGGTTATGAAAAGAGGGGTTATGAAAGGTCAGAACAGGTACTTATTTCACCTACTGTATCTATGGCCTTGCCTTATCTACTTCCTCTGTAGTAACAACTCTTTGAGACATAATATTGACAAGATATCTGCTCATTCAAACTACATAATATTACAGATGTATGATAAAGATATCTGTACCGTAATGACTGTAGAAGTGTTCCAGTCTGTCCGACTCTAACTAAGAACCCTTTTTGGTTCCAGGTTGAAACCTTTTTGGTTCCAGGTAGAACCCCTTTTGAGTTCTATCTAGAAACTTTTACACATGTTAGGTTGGGTTCTACATAGAACTCAACATAGTTCTACTTGGAACCATCAAGGGTTGGCTGGATCTCTGCATTCATTATCACACAAAGAGAGAAGCATTGGGACCATGCAGGGAAACAAAGCATCAGGGCCCAAAGTCAATACAGAAGGATACACCCAGCCCAGTTACTCTACACCCAGCCCCGTTACTCTACACCCAGCCCAGTTACTCTACACCCAGCCCCGTTACTCTACACCCAGCCCTGTTACTCTACACCCAGCCCAGTTACTCTACACCCAGCCCTGTTACTCTACACCCAGCCCCGTTACTCTACACCCAGCCCCGTTAATCTATACCCAGCCCTGTTACTCCACACCCAGCCCAATTACTCTACACCCAGCCCAGTTACTCTACACCCAGCCCAGTTATTCTACACCCAGCCCCGTTACTCTACACCCAGCCCTGTTACTCTACACCCAGCCCCGTTACTCTACACCCAGCCCTGTTACTCTACACCCAGCCCCGTTAATCTACACCCAGCCCTGTTACTCCACACCCAGCCCAGTTACTCTACACCCAGCCCAGTTACTCTACACCCAGCCCCGTTACTCTACACCCAGCCCCGTTACTCTACACCCAGCCCCGTTACTCTACACCCAGCCCCGTTAATCTACACCCAGCCCTGTTACTCCACACCCAGCCCAGTTACTCTACACCCAGCCCTGTTACTCTACACCCAGCCCAGTTAGTCTACACCCAGCCCACTTACTCTATACCCAGCCCAGATACTCTACACCCAGCCCAGATACTCTATTAACAGCCCAGTTACTCTACACCCAGCCCAGTTACTCTACACCCAGCCCAGTTACTCTACACCCAGCCCAGTTACTCTACACCCAGCCCAGTTACTCTACACCCAGCCCAGTTACTCTACACCCAGCCCAGTTACTCTACACCCAGTCCAGTTACTCTATACCCAGTCCAGTTACTCTATACCCAGCCCCGTTACTCTACACCCAGCCCCGTTACTCTACACCCAGCCCCGTTACTCTACACCCAGCCCAGTTACTCTACACCCAGCCCCGTTACTCTACACCCAGTCCAGTTACTCTACACCCAGTCCAGTTACTCTACACCCAGCCCAGTTACTCTGCACCCAGCCCCGTTACTCTACACCCAGCCCCATTACTCCTTACCCAGCCCAGTTACTCTATACCCAACACAGTTACTCTGCACCCAGCCCAGTTACTCTACACCCAGCCCCGTTACTCTACACCCAGCCCAGTTACTCTACACCCAGCCCCATTACTCTATACCCAGCCCCATTACTCCTTACCCAGCCCAGTTACTCTATACCCAGCCCAGTTACTCTATACCCAACACAGTTACTCCTTACCCAGCCCAGTTACTCTACACCCAAAACAGTTACTCTACACCCAGCCCCGATACTCTACACCCAGCCCAGTTACTCTATACCCAACACAGTTACTCTGCACCCAGCCCAGTTACTCTACACCCAGCCCAGTTACTCTACACCCAGCCCAGTTACTCTACACCCAGCCCAGTTACTCTACACCCAGCCCAGTTACTCTGCACCCAGCCCCGTTACTCTACACCCAGCCCCGTTACTCTACACCCAGCCCAGTTAGTCTACACCCAGCCCAGTTACTCTATTCCCAGCCCAGTTACTCTACACCCAGCCCAGTTACTCTACACCCAGCCCAGTTAGTCTACACCCAGCCCAGTTAGTCTACACCCAGCCCAGTTACTCTACCCCCAGCCCAGTTACTCTACACCCAGCCCAGTTACTCTACACCCAGCCCCGTTACTCTACACCCAGCCCCGTTACTCTACACCCAGCCCAGTTACTCTACACCCAGCCCAGTTACTCTACACCCAGCCCAGTTACTCTGCACCCAGCCCTGTTACTCTATACCCAGCCCAGTTACTCTACACTCAGCCCAGTTACTCTACACCCAGCCCAGTTATTCTACACCCAGCCCAGTTAGTCTACACCCAGCCCAGTTACTCTACACCCAGCCCAGTTACTCTGCACCCAGCCCAGTTACTCTATACCCAGCCCAGTTAGTCTACACCCAGCCCAGTTAGTCTATACCCAGCCCCATTACTCTACACCCAGCCCAGTTACTCAACACCCAGCCCAGTTACTCTACACCCAGCCCAATTACTCTACACCCAGCCCAGTTACTCTATACCCAAAACAGTTACTCTGCACCCAGCCCAGTTACTCTACACCCAGCCCAGTTAGTTTACACCCAGCCCAGTTACTCTACACCCAGCCCAGTTACTCTGCACCCAGCCCAGTTACTCTATACCCAGCCCAGTTAGTCTACACCCAGCCCAGTTAGTCTATACCCAGCCCCGTTACTCTACACCCAGCCCAGTTACTCAACACCCAGCCCAGTTACTCTACCCCCAGCCCAGTTACTCTACACCCAGCCCAGTTACTCTACACCCAGCCCCGTTACTCTACACCCAGCCCCGTTACTCTACACCCAGCCCAGTTACTCTACACCCAGCCCCGTTACTCTACACCCAGCCCCGTTACTCTACACCCAGCCCAGTTACTCTACACCCAGCCCAGTTACTTTACCCCCAGCCCAGTTACTCCACACCCAGCCCAGTTAGTATACACCCAGCCCAGTTACTCTATTCCCAGCCCAGTTACTCTACACCCAGCCCAGTTACTCTACACCCAGCCCCGTTACTCTACACCCAGCCCAGTTACTCTACACCCAGCCCAACTACAGTACACTCAGCCCAGTCCACGGCACTGCAGCTTACACTCAGCTCAGCCCAGTTACTCTACACTCAGCCCTGGAACCCAAAGGGTTCTACCTGGAACCAAAAAGGGTTCTACCTGAAACCAAAAAGGGTTCTACCTGGAACCCAAACAGGGTTCTTCAAAGGGTTCCCCAGTAGGAACAGCCGAAGAACCCTTTGAGTTCTAGATAGCACCTTTTGTTTCTAAGAGTGTAGTGATGCGGAACCCAGCCAGTACAGCTCAGCATGGTTGGTCTCAGCTCAGCCTTGCATGGTTGGTCTCAGCTCAGCCTTGCATGGTTGGTCTCAGCTCAGCTTTGCATGGTTGGTCACTGCTCAGCTTTGCATGGTTGGTCTCAGCTCAGCTAAGTAGTGTGAAAGGGTACCAGGCTACTGTAGCCCACAATACAGGAACTCTCTTCAGGGTGTGTTTCCACTGCCTCCCATAACTTCCTAATGGCTTCTCTTGACTCATTTGTCCTTCAGGTATTTTTGTTCAAGAGGCATCTCTTTATTCCTCATCCTTCCTTTTACCTTGGTAAGGTCATTATTAAAGAGATGTTGGTGAACTAAACTACACAACAGTAGGGATGGTCATTATTAAAGACATGTTGGTGAACTAAACTACACAACAGTAGGGATGGTCATTATTAAAGAGATGTTGGTGAACTAAACTACACAACAGTAGGGATGGTCATTATTAAAGACATGTTGGTGAACAAAACTACACAACAGTAGGGATGGTCATTATTAAAGACATGTTGGTGAACTAAACTACACAACAGTAGGGGTGGTCATTATTAAAGAGATGTTGGTGAACAAAACAACACAACAGTAGGGATGGTCATTATTAAAGACATGTTGGTGAACTAAACTACACAACAGTAGGGATAGTCATTATTAAAGACATGTTGGTGAACTAAACTACACAACAGTAGGGATGGTTATTATTAAAGACATGTTGGTGAACTAAACTACACAACAGTAGGGATGGTCATTATTAAAGACATGTTGGTGAACTAAACTACACAACAGTAGGGATAGTCATTATTAAAGACATGTTGGTGAACTAAACTACACAACAGTAGGGATGGTTATTATTAAAGACATGTTGGTGAACTAAACTACACAACAGTAGGGATGGTCATTATGAAAGACATGTTGGTGAACTAAACTACACAACAGTAGTGGTGGTCATTATTAAAGACATGTTGGTGAACTAAACTACACAACAGTAGGGATGGTCATTATTAAAGACATGTTGGTGAACAAAACTACACAACAGTAGGGGTGGTCATTATTAAAGACATGTTGGTGAACTAAACTACACAACAGTAGGGATGGTCATTATTAAAGACATGTTGGTGAACTAAACTACACAACAGTAGGGATGGTCATTAGTAAAGACATGTTGGTGAACTAAACTACACAACAGTAGGGATGGTCATTATTAAAGACATGATGGTGAACTAAACTACACAACAGTAGGGATGGTCATTATTAAAGACATGTTGGTGAACTAAACTACACAACAGTAGGGATAGTCATTATTAAAGACATGTTGGTGAACTAAACTACACAACAGTAGGGGTGGTCATTATTAAAGAGATGTTGGTGAACTAAACTACCCAACAGTAGGGATGGTCATTATTAAAGACATGTTGGTGAACTAAACTACACAACAGTAGGGATAGTCATTATTAAAGACATGTTGGTGAACTAAACTACACAACAGTAGGGATGTCACGACTTCCACCGAAGTCGTTTCCTCTCCTTGTTCGGGCGATGTTGGGCGTTCGGCGTCATCGTCGATCCACTTTTCATTTTCCATTTGTTTTGTCTTGTTTTCTTACACATCTGGTTTCCATTTCCATCATGAATTGTTGTGTATTTAACCCTCTGTTCCCCCCATGTCCTTGTGTGGAATTGTTTGTTTGTAAGTGCTTGTACGCTATCTTACTGGTGCGCCTCGGGTTTTGTACCCATGTAGGTTTCTTTTTGTATTGCCGTGGGTTTTGGAATTAAAACTGCTCAGGCTATTATCTATCTCTGCTCTCCTGCATCTGACTTCACTGCCACCAGTTCCGCAACCCTTACAAGGGATGGTCATTATTAAAGACATGTTGGTGAATTAAACTACACAACAGTAGGGGTCTACATAACAAGTACACAAGAAAATGGACAAGGATTATAGACAAGAATATGGTCAACTAACAAAAATACTCCTCTCCATCCATTCTGTGAGACAGTATGACTTTTAAAACGACTCTTTACAAAGTTTACGGCTAAGTGGACCAGGGGCACAGCCCAGCCGCTAGCTGGACACTAGCATTGTTTACTGACAGAGCTGGGTTGTGTTTAGTGATTCTGTGTGTTCAGGTCAGTGAGCAGATAGCAGAGAATCTGTTGAAGGTGAGCTATCTAGGATGAAGTCTTCTCCCAGAACGCATGTAGTCTATTTTCATTCTCTACACAGCATGCACACTGACACCTGGGCCGAACGTATGGTTAAAATTAGTGCCAGTGTACGGGGACCTTGACAAAACCATGACTTTGACTGGCTTCATCAGCACGTCTCTGGGGTGTGAATGTTGGGAGGCAGAGCGAAGAAGTGACACCCTGGAGCTTCGTATATGATAGTGATAGCTACTGTAATGATACAACAACAAAAAACTTAATCGTGTGAAGAAATAGTGATTGATGTTAAATGTTTCCACAATTGTGTATCTTTTTTTTTGAAGTGAGCAACTCTTTGTTTTGAATGCAGAGACTGTCCAAATACCCCCCCAAAAATGGAAATTGGAATTACATCTATTTCTAGGCCCTCTTTTACAGTCCTTCATCAACAAAGTATATAGCATGGGTATGGATAAACTGTCTAGTATCTGATAATACTCACTACCCACTGTATAAACATTGAACACAGTCTCTCAGGGAGATGTCGATAGCTGTTCATGTTTTAATTCACCCCCACTCTCCCACAATGCATTCCACTGAAACCAAACTTTACCGGATTGAATTCAATATAAATAACACACACACACACACATATCACTGAGGCTCATAGTATTATCCACCCCCAGTTTGTCATTATTAGCATCTCCCAAGGTATTTTAAGGTCTTTTCATCAGCTTATCTTTGTGCTTAAAAAACCCCCAATATACTTGTAATGTGTACGCTGGGAGTCAGGAAGCACGTACAGGGAGTGTAAATTTAATAACAAATATAACATAGTACAAAATGCAAGTAGCATACAGACATGAAACAGAAACAGAGACAATAACACCTGAGGAAAGAACCAAAGGGAGTGACAGATATAGGGGAGGTCATCAGGAAGGTGATGGAGTCCAGGTGAGTCTAATGAGGCGCAGGTGTGCGTAACGATGGTGGCAGGTGTGCGTAATGATGACACAATTGGCAATTTCGAGTGCCGGAGAGGGGGAGAGGGAGTAATCATGGCAATACTACTGTTTGTGTCATAAAGTGCATACACATTTTTCAATTATTGCATCTTATTTAGTGTTGAATTTTCAATTGAGGAACAAGCAAAGATCAACACAGCTATCTCAACTTATTTCTTAAACTTTTATTCACTTAAATTGTTCCAGTATTAAAGCAACAAGAAAACATTTAGAATGTCCTTTGGTGAGATCTCATTACACTGTAGTATACTGTAGATATAAACCGATATAATTTGATGCCAATACTGAGGAAACTCTGCCCCACCAAAAGGAAATAACAGAAATTAAAACTGAACAAAAGTCAAAGGCATTTCTTCTGCATTTTACAGTAGTTTTCATCTGGACACATTAAGATGTTGCCTTTTTAACACTGCTTGGTCAGTTGTACAAAATAAGTTATTACATGTTGTTTTTGCTCTGTGAAGAAAATAACTGATGATTCCTTTAGCACTTTGTCAGCTCAAGTGAACACACACTTTGACCAAGGTATCAGGTAAAATAAGTATACAGGTAGTCTGATTTCTTTTGGAGGGTATTACACATGTGCGTCACTAACATTGGACAAAATATCTTTCAACCGACAAGGGTTACAGAGTAACGTTCACAAAAGCACAGGTCAGTGGAGGGAGGGGCTGGATAGGACTGGAGGGAGGGGCTGGGCAGGGCTGGAGGGAGGGAGGGGGACAGCCGAAGAATATAGGGAGAGAGATAGAGAAGTAGGAAGAGGAAGACAGAAAGATAAATAGAGAGAGGGAGACAGAGCGAGGGACAGAATAAGAAAAGGAGAGAGAGAGAGAGATAGACTTGGGTAAGATTTGTGGCAGTCTGGATGGATTACCTTATATCCACAATATACTGACAGCAAAGAATGCTTACATTTCCTTTTTTATTTTATTATTTTTCCTCCGGCTCGATTTCTCTTTTTTATTTATTTTTCAAATCAGCATGGGTAGGGACAGTTTTATGTAGTCAGCCAGTCAGTTAGCCAGTCAGTTAGTCAGTCAGTTCAGCCCAGAAGCAGTTCAGTGCAGCCAGCATCAAACCCCTGGGAACAGGGGCAGCTAGCAGCTGCTGGCCTTGCTATCTAGAGCTTGCTGCCGCTGATTGGTTCACAGCTGCTGTTGCCGTGGCGATAAGAGAGGAAGTGGGTAAAGTGTCTGTCATCCCCAGTCCCACCTTTTGACAGTAAGGGGGAAAAGTCTCTGGTATGGCTTAGGTCACTGGTCTCCGTTGTCAGACTGGTTTGACTTTTTATGAAGCAAATGCTCAAGTTTAAACTCTTTTTTAAATATCTGGTATTTACTCTAATTTCTATATATATTTTTTATTTTATTTCCTTAAATTAAAGATTTGCGTTCATTCTGGCACATTTCCTTACAGACAGTGTGTGTCCTTGCTGTGTCTGGTGGACAGCTCGTACAGTACATTACAGTACAGTAGAATAAACTCATGGGTGTTGTAGTTCTGGTTGTAGTTGTAGTTCTGGTTGTAGTTGTAGTTCTGGTTGTAGTTGTAGTTCTGGGTGTTGTTGTAGTTCTGGTTGTAGTTGTAGTTCTGGTTGTAGTTGTAGTTCTGGTTGTAGTTCTGGGTGTTGTTGTAGTTCTGGGTGTTGTTGTAGTTCTGGGTGTTGTTGTAGTTCTGGTTGTAGTTGTAGTTCTGGTTGTTGTTGTAGTTCTGGGTGTAGTTGTAGTTCTGGGTGTTGTAGTTCTGGGTGTAGTTGTAGTTCTGGGTGTTGTTGTAGTTCTGGGTGTTGTAGTTCTGGTTGTAGTTGTAGTTCTGGTTGTAGTTGTAGTTCTGGGTGTAGTTGTAGTTCTGGTTGTAGTTGTAGTTCTGGGTGTTGTTGTAGTTCTGGGTGTAGTTGTAGTTCTGGTTGTAGTTGTAGTTCTGGGTGTAGTTGTAGTTCTGGGTGTTGTTGTAGTTGATTATTGGGCAGTACGCTCCACCAGTTCAGAATAGACAGTATGGTTCTCAGAGCAGAGTAGGCCAGGGCCAGTAGGAGAACCCTCTGAGCAGCATCCAGCCCAGCAGGAGCAGCAGCAGGGTGGGGAGCGATATAGGTGAGAGGGCGGCTTGACCCGAGTTGGGCCCACCACAGCTCCCCAGCTCCGACTCACAGCGGGGCTTCTCACACAGCAGGCCCGTGTAGGCTGGTGTACACTGGCACCGCAGGTTGTTCAGACACACACCACCGTTCTGACAGCGCAGGAGCTCGTTGTCACACACTCGGGCTGGGAGTGAGAAGGACAGAAATGTTTGACACACATTTTTATATATATATATACATACACACAAACACACCTGGAGAAGCAGACGGTGCACTGCTCACTATCCTGACTGTTATGTTGATATACAAAAAGTCCTGTGATCTGAGCTGATTTTCATCTCATGGTCTAGTCAGTGCTAAAACTCAAGCTAACAGCATTAAGTTGAATTAGGCATTTTCAGGACTTTGCAGATCAATCATCAATAACATGTATGTATTACATGCAGAATTACCAGTGATACAAATCATCAATAACATGTATGTATTACATGCAGAATTACCAGTGATACAAATCATCAATAACATGTATGTATTACATGTAGAATTACCAGTGATACAAATCATCAATAACATGTATGTATTACATGCAGAATTACCAGTGATACAAATCATCAATAACATGTATGTATTACATGCAGAATTACCAGTGATACAAATCATCAATAACATGTCAGTAATTTATACTGGTTAGTAAAAAAACAACTAAAAAAACAACAACAACAAAAGAACCATCTCACTGACGTCTCATTTTAATTGTACAAAGACTGAACTGAAATACAGCAAACTAAAACGGAACTGGGGAACGTCAAGTCTTTATTTAACTAAATTTAAAACCATCTGATTCCCACAGTTCAGAGGACAGGCAGGATAAGGATGGGAGAAGACCACAGTTCAGAGGACAGGCAGGATAAGGATGGGAGAAGACCATAATTTACAAGACCAGACATGTATTAAGACCATGCTGTTTTCACAATTGTCACAATGCCAGCCCATGATGCGTTGCAGTAAGGTAGCAGTTTTATTTCCAACATGATTTTGTCAAACATGTTCTCTTGCCCATTTCTCTTCCTCCTGTAGTGAATGAAACTTTTCTTGTTGTGCCAGTCAAAATGAACGCCTGGTCTTTCAGCACTATCTGGAAGATACACAACTATTTTATTATTCCCATTCCAAAACAGGTAATTGCATTCTGTAATAGATAGAGCATGGACGGGCAAATTTGATGGGGTGGGGGCCACATCATGAGGGGCCGCAGTGGCTCACGGGTCTGCATACCCACACATGCAGTCAACTGACTTCTGCAATCAATCCATTTGTGTAGTTAAACTACATCAATCTCTTAACTAAATGCATTATACCAGTAGCCAGAGCTGGCCCTAGCATTTTGGGGGCCCTAAGCAAGATTTGGTCGGGGGTCCCCCCACATTGCAGTCAAAACATTTTATTGACCCTGTCTTGACTGCAGAAGAATAAAATGTTACATTTGAAAGTTAATTTCCTACAATTCCACACATTTTACTATGGGGCGTAGAGAACATTTTGGAATTTTATAAAACATTTCATACAATTCTACTAACTTCTACTAACTTTTATTTTCAGTTTTCCAGCATGGGGCAGAGAGAATATTTTCTGTTTTAAAGCTAATTTCCAGCAATTGTACACATTTTGCCATGACTTATGCAATGATAATATGATATTGGAGTGAGAGTGACTAACAAAATCAATTGGGGCCCCCTGGAGGTTAGGGCCCCTGGGCACGTGCCCTGTTTTTCCGATCGGTATTCGGCCATGATTATTAAAAGCTTAGATTGCTGGCTAGACTTAACTTACCAATTGAAAAATTGTTAACTGACATGGCTGATTAAGTGACTGTCAGTGACTGACATAACAAGAGAAAAACAACTAATGTAACAACCAAATTTGGAAATCCCACCTTGTGTATTATACTATTCTAACTGTCAACAGTAAGTTGAGAACCCGACTGAGTTCTTTTGTGTCGTTCTCCAATTGGCCATTCATTTTGCGGCGCTAGACTAGGATCCCACGGATGGGTCTATACCATGTAATGAATTGCAGCTCTGCACAAAGTTTCCCCACAGCCCGTGGCCTTTTCCAAAACACTGAACTGACTTTAGATGAGTTGAGTTGAGAGTTAGGTGGGAAGTGGTATATTTAGAGCCGGGGACACCAAGGCCAGTCTATTCCCAATGGAGCCAAGCTGTCAAGCAAGCTGCAGGCAAACAAACCAACAAACTCAGCCCAGCACAAAACAAAAACAACTGATGGAGTGAGACAAATAAACAGTGTTATACAAGCAGGCTAGGGCCAAACCACCTCAACGTCGCGCAACAAGAGATAGCCGGAGCTCATTTAGCTCTTCATGAAAGTGGAATACAATGTGAAAAAGCAAATATCACAAGAATGACTGACATCAACCAGTCATCTCTCACATCATATCCACAGCTGCAGGTAAAGACCTTCTGATTTTATGACAACATCTTTAAAGGCTATATGTGATACAGTAATAACACTGTATGTAATAGTCTGTGCAACCCAACAGAGATTTTATGGACACCCTGTCAAAAGACTACAAGTTCCAGAATCCAACCATCAGTTTGTGTTCGTCATCCAGCATGAGAATGGTTTCTCCTTTACAATGCTAATGAGACTATTAATGGAACGTTATCAAGGAAGTCATCATATGGAAGGCTTGATATTAACAGCCAATTTGACACCTGACAATGATGGCACAGATTCATTTATGTTTTATCATCTGCTCTGTCTGTATCAGAGAACGCTATCAGGGAAATGTGCAGGAAGACCAACCTGGTAATGGGATGTGCGTTCCCCGTTGAGGGTCAATCAAGTGAATTCATTTAAAATACATCTTTTACCCCTAGAGCCTCTGATGTTATCATGACATGAACAAGACTCTATTAATTAAACATCAACCTTTTGTTTTATCCATACATTTTAATCTCCCATTGCCCTTTGCAAAAATAGGATTATTTAGCAAACGGGGGCCTTATTGGTTTTGCCCTGACAAGAAGATGGTGTGTGCATATTAATTCTCTATCTACAAGCAAGGCATTTTGGTGAGACCTAGGCCCTAGACAGAAGCAATTCCTATCACATAGATGCTTCTTACTGATACTCGAATAATACAAGCGGGTTTTGAATTAAGGACCAGAAACGCAGTGGAAAGGGAGGGGAGACATTAGCTACTTAACCACTTAACAGTGACAGATCGATTCAATACCAATGTGTTACCGGAGTTGGCAAAGAAAGGTGAGGAGAGCAGGAAAGGTGCCACTTAAATGAAATGATGGTAAACTGGGACAGAGTTCCCCCCCCAAGCTGAAAAAAAGTATATTTTAATATATTACAAGTATACTAAAGTATACTTAAATATACTCAAAATTCTAATAATATTTGTAAAATATGAGATGTATTTTTCTAGTATATCTAAAGTATACTATGAGTATACTATCGTCAACCTTCAATACACAAATTAAAAGTGTACTTTAAATGTTTTGTTTTTCAGTCTTTTAGTATACTATATGTTCACTGTCATTGAACTTAAACACACTCATTAAAACTGTGCTTCAATTTCAAACGATTTAATTGTAATTTAGTATATTCATTCAAAATATACTTGGAGTTGTTTTTTTAAGTTGAAGCATTGATGTTTTTCATGAAACTCTGCTTGTGTGTGTCACGACTTCTACTGAAGTTGATGCCCCTCCTTGTTCGGGTGGTGTTCGGCGGTCGACGTCACCGGCCTTCTAGCCACCATTGATCAGTTTTTCATTTTCCATTGGTTTTGTCTGGTCTCTTTACACACCTGTTTCATATCCCAGTAATTATATGTTGTGTATTTAACCCTCTGATTCCCCTCATTTCTCTGTCGGTGATTGTTTGTTTGTTATGTACGTGTTGTGTCTATATCGGTGTGCGACGGGTTATTGTTTTACCCGGATTCTTTTCTACGTTGGTTTTGGAAATAAATATTCCATTTTTTAAACCACTTTGTTTTCTCCTGCTCCTGACTTCCCTGCCACCTACATACACGGACTATGACAGTGTGTGATCAAGTACACTATACGTATACAGTGCCATGCAAAAGTATTCTTACCCCTTGGATTTCTTCACATTTTATTGTGTTAAAAAGTGGTATTAAAATGTATTTATTTGTCATTTGTTGTCAACAATTAACTCAAAATACACTAATTCCAAAGTGAAAATAAACAAGATTAATACAAATTTGATGACTAAAATATAGTCATTGCATACAATAAGTATTCAGCCCCTTTGTTCAGGCAAGCCTACATTGGTTCAGGAGTAAAATTTGGCTTAAATAAATCACAGAATATTTTACATGGATCATTTTTTATATATTTTTTTTATGACTAACCCTTCTTTTATCCCCCATACATACAACATCTGTAAGGTCCCTCAGTCAAGTATTGAATTTCAAGCACAGATTCAACTTCAAAGACTGGAAATGCCTTTCGAAAGCCTCATAAAAGGACACTGATTGGTAGATCGGTAACAATATCAAAGCAGACATTGAATATCTCTTTAAGCATGGTCAAGTTAATAATTATGCTGTGGATGATGTATTAAACCACCCAGACACATGAAAGATAGAGTCATCCTTCTAAACTGATCTGCAGGACAGACAGGAAGCTGCTTAGGGATGTCACCATGAGGCCATTGGGTGATTGTAAAACAGTTTCAGAGTTCAATGGCTGTGATGGGAGAAAACTGAGGATGGATCAACAACATTGTAGTGACTCCACAGTAATGATGTAAATGACATATGCAAAACATCCATATTGTATGCAACTATGCACTAAAGTAATACTGCAAAAAAAAACATTTTGTTCTAAATTCAAAGCCGTATGTTTGTGGCAAATCCAACACAACACATCACTGAGTAACTACCGCCTCATTTTCAAGCATGGTGGTGGCTGCATCATGGTATGGGTACGCATGACATCGGCAAAAAATTGGGAGTTTTTCCGGATAAATAGAAACGGTATGGAGCTAAGCAATTCCCAAATTCCCAATCTGGCCCTCATACCATCACGGCCACCTAATCATCCCCAGCTTACAATTGGCTCATTCATCCCCCTCTTCTCCCCTGAAACTATTCCCCAGGTCATTGCTGTAAATGAGAATGTGTTCTCAGTCAACTTACCTGGTAAAATAAAGGTAAAATAAATAAATAAAAAGCACAGGCAACATCCTAGAGGAACACCTTCTTCAGTCTGATTTATAACAAACACTGGGAGAGGAATTCACCTTTCATCAGGACAATAAAAACAATGGACAAATATAACTGGAGTTGCTTACCAAGAAGACAGTGAATGTTCCTGAGTGGCCAAGTTACAGTTTTGATTTAAATCTGTTTGAAAATCTATGGTATGATTTTAAAATTGCTGTGTAGCCATCAGCACCAACATCTTTTCAGCGCTTGAAGAATTATGGGCTAAAGGGCTACAGAAAATTACACAATCCAGGTGTGTAAAGAGACTTACCCAAGAGGGCTCACAGCTGTAATCTCTGCCAACGGTGTTTCGAGCATGTATTGTTTCAAGGAGCTGAATACTTATGCAATGACTATATTTTAGTTATTTAATTTCTATCAATCTTAAAATAATAAGAATAGCAATAATATAAAATCTTCCACTTTGACATTAGAGTATTTTATGTCGATTATTGAGCAAAAAAAAAGTACAATTAAATCAATTTTAATTCCGCTTTGTAACAACGAAATGTGAATAAATCCAAGGGGTATGAAAACTTTTGAAGGCACTGTAGTTTCAGTGCCAATAATGAGTTTTGAAGTACTTTCTGAATTCCTGTTCAGAAGAGTGCAGAGAAAGTTGACAGTTATAGCGATTGCTAATTGCACAGCTGAGGAACATAGTTCCGGAGAGTATACTTTTTCATATCTCAAGATATTATACATAAGTATACTTTCAAAAAAGTATATTTAACTTAAATGTCCACAAAATATATTCAAAGTATACTTTCCAAAAGCGCATGTGCACAAAAATGTCCCATCATCCTTTTCTGCAACTGAAGTTTTGATTTCTAATATGATATTATTCCACATATTCAGCTTATGCAAATGTTTTTATGTTCATTTTCAAACTAAATAATGTTGTATTTTTAAATACACATGCCATATTTCACATTTTATTGAAATGTTCATTTATTACCTGTAATGTGAACAACTAAAATGAAATGCCAATGGTGCACAGTTCTCAAAAGTGTTACTTGAAATGTACTGCTCCAGCCACAACTGCTTTGTAGCATAATAACATTTGCCCAAGAAGATGCCTTGGTCAATCAAGGTAAACTTTACATGGTAATTACAATAGCTAATGTGGTTAATGACTAGAAGTGTCTATGTAAAAGTATACTTGAAACATGTTATAAATACACTTTTTTTGTAAAGAAAATACAGGAATTCTAATTAGTATATTTCCAATTTATGAGAAATATACATAAAAGGTACTTAAGGTGTATTCAAAGTATATTTGTTTTTCTCTTTATCTAATATACTAAGAATATAATTTAGCACAGAAGTTTCCCAAATTAGATACTTTGTGTTTAATATACTTAATAAATATGCTAATAAAATAATAAAATACAAAGAAAATTGTCAATAAACGCATTAAATGTATACTGCTAAAAAAATTAAAGGGAATACTTAAACAACACATCCTAGATCTGAATGAAATAAATAATCTTATTAAATACTTTTTTCTTTACATAGTTGAATGTGCTGACAACAAAATCACACAAAAATAATCAATGGAAATCAAATGTATCAACCCATGGAGGTCTGGATTTGGAGTCACACTCAAAATTAAAGTGGAAAACCACACTACAGGCTGATCCAACTTTGATGTAATGTCCTTAAAACAACTCAAAATGAGGCTCAGTAGTGTGTGTGGCCTCAACGTGCCTGTATGACCTCCCTATAACGCCTGGGCATGCTCCTGATGAGGTGGCGGATGGTCTCCTGAGGGATCTCCTCCCAGACCTGGACTAAAGCATCCGCCAACTCCTGGACAGTCTGTCGTGCAACGTGTCATTGGTGGATGGAGCGAGACATGATGTCCCAGATGTGCTCAATTGGATTCAGGTCTGGGGAACGGGCGGGCCAGTCCATAGCATCAATGCCTTCCTCTTGCAGGAACTGCTGACACACTCCAACCACATGAGGTCTAGCATTGTCTTGCATTAGGAGGAACCCAGGGCCAACCGCACCAGCATATGGTCTCACAAGGGGTCTGAGGATCTCATCTCGGTACCTAATGGCAGTCAGGCTACCTCTGGCGAGCACATGGAGGGCTGTGCGGCCCCCCAAAGAAATGTCACCCCACACCATGACTGACCCACTGCCAAACCGGTCATGCTGGAGGATGTGGCAGGCAGCAGAACGTTCTCCACGTTCTCCAGACTCTGTCACGTCTGTCACGTGCTCAGTGTGAACCTGCTTTCATCTGTGAAGAGCACAGGGCACCAGTGGCGAATTTGCCAATCTTGGTGTTCTCTGGCAAATGCCTAACGTCCTAAACGGTGTTGGGCTGTAAGCACAACCCCCACCTGTGGACGTCGGGCCCTCATACCACCCTCATGGAGTCTGTTTCTGACCGTTTGAGCAGACACATGAACATTTGTGGCCTGCTGGAGGTCATTTTGCAGGGCTCTGGCAATGCTTTTCCTGCTCCTCCTTGCACAAAGGCGGAGGTAGCGGTCCTGCTGCTGGGTTGTTGCCCTCCTACGGCCTCCTACACGTCTCCTGATGTACTGGCCTGTCTCCTGGTAGCGCCTCCATGCTCTGGACACTACGCTGACAGACAAAGCAAACCTTCTTGCCACAGCTCGCATTGATGTGCCATCCTGGATGAGCTGCACTACCTGAGCCACTTGTGTGGGTTGTAGACTCCGTCTCATGCTACCACTAGAGTGAAAGCACCGCCAGCATTCAAAAGTGACCAAAACATCAGCCAGAAAGCATAGGAACTGAGAAGTGGTCTATGGTCCCCACCTGCAGAACCACTCCTTTATTGGGGGTGTCTTGCTAATTGCCTATAATTTCCACCTGTTGTCTAAACCATTTGCACAACAGCATGTGAAATTTATTGTCAATCAGTGTTGCTTCCTAAGTGGACAGTTTGATTTCACAGAAGTGTGATTGACTTGGAGTTACATTGTGTTGTTTAAGTGTTCCCTTAATTTTTTTGAGCAGTGTATTTATAATTGTTCCAATTTAGATAATTGTAAATATACTTCAAATATGTTAATGAAGTATGATAAGTATATATAACAAATAAAATAAAAATCTGCTTCTGTCTAAAGACTGCATTAGTCTTTAGGCTGGAATGATTCTCAGTCTCCACCGTCTTGTGTTGAGAGATTTAGAAAAAAATGTATTCCACTTGCAGGAGAGTTACTGTTCCCTGATGCCCTAGCCAGGTTGCAGAGCCCAAGAGATGTGGCCTTCCACACACACCACACACACCACACACACCACCTTAATTTTGGCCCGCTGCTCACAGCCTAACTTTAGCGGTTGGAGCTGAGGTAGGAATACATGCAGTAAGTGAAGGGTACAGTTCTTACAATACCTCTACATTCGTCTTGGGCCTTTTTTTCAGCCAAGGGTACAGCTACTACAATCTAGGGCCCTTTTTCATCTTGAGGATTAGTATGACAAAATCATTCAAGCATATTGTGGCCAAGGACAAGACATGGTTGAAAATAGTCCATGTCAGACTATATAAGGCGTTCTAAAGTGAAGATAGTAGACCGTTGAGGAACAGGGGTGGCAATCTACACGCCCTGTTCCTCCCAATCTCTCACGTTCACCATCCCATATGTGTAAACAGACACTGTGCAGAGAATAAACTGTGAGATGTATTGCGTTTGTCTTCAATATGAGGGATAATATTTAGAGAAGGAAACCAATGAGTCTGTGAGAACGGGCTCTATTTGACCAGAGATTGGAGTTTTAATTGCGTTCTCCAGTCTGCCAACAGACTGAGCTCCTATTCATGTAGAATTGAGTGAAATCTGAGGGGAACCAGATATAGGTCTACATTAGGTAATGTGGGTAGCACTAATTTATAATGGGCCATATCGTTTGGTAATGTCGGTTTATATATAGCTTTTACAGCGTTTGAAATTGTATAGCCTCGTGACACATAGTCATCAACCAAAATGATAAGCCTCTCCGTTGTTTGTTCATTGCCAATCTACATAATCACTGTACACAGCCCATTTGTAAATAGCCCATCTGTAAATAGCCCATCTGTAAATACCCCATCCCCATATATATGTATATATTTTTTTTCTGCTCTTTTGCACAACAGTATTTCTACATCCTCATCTGCACATCTGTCACTCCAGTGTTAATTGATAAATTGTAATTACTTTGACACTATGGACTATTTATTGCCTAACCTCCTTACTTCATTTGCACACACTGTATACAGATTTTCTATTGTGTTATTGACCGACCGTGCGTTTGTTCATGTGTAACTCCGTGTTGTTGTTTTTGTCGCACTGCTTTGCTTTATCCTGGCCAGGTCACAGTTGTAAATGAGAACTTGTTCTCAACTGGCCTACCTGGTTAAATAAAGGTGAAATATATATATTTTTTAAATGCATGATTGCACATGTACAGTGTCGAAGACAGTTTTTCTAAAACCTTACTTCCCTCCAGCTATTTATAATTATTGTGCTTGAACCGTTGATGTGTGCCTATCTAGCCTGGATAGACTGGTTCCACTGAGCAGATACAAAGAGCATTCTCACTAAGACAATCTCCTATCTAGCCTGGATAGACTGGTTTCACTGAGCAGATACAAAGAGCATTCTCACTAAGACAATCTCCTATCTAGCCTGGATAGACTGGTTTCACTGAGCAGTTACAAAGAACATTGTCATTAAGACAGTCTCAAATCAAATCAAATCAAATGTTGTTTGTCACGTGCGCCGAATAAAACAGGTTTAGACCTTACAGTGAAATGCTTATTTACAAGCCCTTAACCAACAATGTAGTTTTAAGAAAATACCCCCCAAAAAAGTATGAGATAAGAAAAACTAATAATTAAAGAGCAGCAGTAAATAACAATAGCGGGGCTATATACAGGGGGTACCGGTGTCGAGGTAATTTAGGTAATATGTACATGTAGGTAGAGTTATTCAATTGACTATGTGTAGATAATAAAAGAGAGTAGCAGCAACGTAGAAGAGGAGGGGGTGGGCAATGTAAATAGTCTGGGTAGCCACTTGATTAGCTGTTCAGGAGTCTTATGGTTTGGGGGTAGAAGCTGTTTAGAAGCTTCTTGGACCTGGATTTGGCGCTCCGGTACCACTTGCCATGGTAGCAGAGAGAACAGTCTATGACTAGGGTGACTGGAGTCTTTGACAATTTTTAGGGCCTTCCTCTGACACCGCCTGGTATAGAGGTACTGGATGGCAGGAAGCTTGGCCCCGGTGATGTACTGGGCCGTACCCACCACCCTCTGTAGTGCCTTGAGGTCGGAGGCCGAGCAGTTGCCATACCAGGCAGTGATGCAACCCGTCAGGATGCTCTCGATGGTGCAGCTGTAAAACCTTTTGAGGATCTGAGGACCCATGACAAATCTTTTCAGTCTCCTGGGGGGGGAATAGGTTTTGTCGTGCCCTCTTCACAACTTTCTTGGTGTGCTTGGACCATGTTAGTTTGTTGGTGATGTGGACGCCAAACAACTTGAAGCTCTCAACCTGCTCCACTACAGCCCCGTCGATGAGAATGGGGGCGTGCTCGGTCCTCCTTTTCCTGTAGTCCACAATCATCTTTGTCTTGATCACATTGAAGGAGAGGTTGTTGTCTTTGCACCACACGATCAGGTCTCTGACCTCCTCCCTATAGGCTGTCTCATCATTGTCGGTGATCAGGCCTACCACTGTTGTGTCATCAGCAAACTTAATAATGATGTTGGAGTCGTGCCTGGCTGTGCAGTCATGAGTGAACAGGGAGTACAGGAGGGGCCCTCGTGTTGAAAATCAGCGTGGCGGATGTGTTGTTACCTACCCTTACCTCCTGGGGGCGGCCCGACAGGAAGTCCAGGATCCAGTTGCAAAGGGAGGTGTTTAGCCCCAGGGTCCGTAGCTTAGTGATGAGCTTTGAGGGCACTATGGTGTTGAACGCTGAGCTGTAGTCAATGAATAGCATTCTCACATAGGTGTTCTTTTTCTCCAGGTGGGAAAGGGCAGTGTGGAGTGCAATAGAGATTGCATCTGTGGATCTGTTGGTGTGGTATGGAAATTGGAGTGTGTCTAGGGTTTCTGGGATAATGGTGTTGGCCAGCCTTTCAAAGCATTTAATGGTTAATGACGTGAGTGCTACTGGTCGGTAGTTATTTAGGCAGGTTACCTTAGTATTCTTGGGCACAGGGACTATGATGGTCTGCTTGAAAGATGTTGGTATTACAGACTCAGACAGGGAGAGTTTGAAAATGTCAGTGAAGACACTTGGCAGTTGGTCAACACATGCTCGGAGTACACGTCCTAGTAATTCGTCTGGCCATGC
This sequence comes from Salmo trutta, assembly GCF_901001165.1. Lineage (NCBI taxonomy): Eukaryota > Metazoa > Chordata > Actinopteri > Salmoniformes > Salmonidae > Salmo > Salmo trutta. The sequence goes on along the minus strand of NC_042962.1, from coordinate 7,356,483 downwards.
GGCCTTGTGAATGTTGACCTGTTTAAAGGTCTTACTCACATCGGCTGCAGAGAGCGTGATCACAGTTGTCCGGAACAGCTGATGCTCTCATGCATGCTTCAGTGTTACTTACCTCGAAGTGAGGAAGAAGTTATTTAGCTTGTCTGGTAGGTAGGCTCGTGTTACTGGGCAGCTTTCGGCTGTGCTTCCCTTTGTATTCTGTAATAGTTTGCAAGCCCTTCCACATCCAACGAGCGTCAGAGCCGGTGTAGTATGATTCGATCTTAGTCCTTTATTGAATCTTTCCCTGTTTGATGGCTCATCGGAGGGCATAGCGGGATTTCTTATAAGCTTCCAGGTTAGAGTCCCGCTCCTTGAAAGCACAGCTCTAGCCTTTAGCTCAGTGCGAATGTTGCCTGTAATCCATGGCTTCTGGTTATGGTATGTTCGTACAGTCATTGTGGAGACGACGTCCTTGATGCACTTATTGATAAAGCCAGTGACTGATGTGGTGTACTCCTCAATGTCATCGGAAGAATCCCGGAACATATTCCAGTCTGTGCTAGCAAAACAGTCCTGTAGTTAAGAATCTGCTTCATCTGACCACTTTTTTTATAGTCATTAGTGCTTCCAGCTTAAATTTTTGCTTGTAAGCAGGAATCAGGAGGATAGAATTATGGTCAGATTTGCCAAATGGAGGGCGAGGGAGAGCTTTGTATGCGTCTCTATGTGTGGAGTAAAGGTAGCCTCAATATGTTTTCCTCTGGTTGCACATTTAACATGCTGATAGAAATTTGGTAAAACTGATTTAACCTCTTATAGGTTTCCCTGCATTAAAGTCCCCGACCAGTAGGAGTGCCACCTCTAGATGAGCGTTTTCCTGTTTGCTTAAGGCGGTATACAGCTCATTGAGTGCCAGATTCGGTCTGTGGTGGTATGAAGACAGCTAGGAAAAATACAGATGAAAACTCTCTAGGTAGACAGTGTGGTCTACAGCTTATCATGAGATACTCTACCTCAGGTGAGCAAAACCTCGAGACTTCCTTAGATATTGTGCACCAGCTGTTGTTTACGTATATGTATAGGCTCCCAGCCAGTGTCTTACCAGAGGCTGCTGTTCTATCCTGCCGATAGAGTGTGTAACCCACCAGCTGTATGTTCTTAATGTCATTGTTCAGCCACAACTCAGTGAAACATAAGATGTTATAGTTTTTAATGTCCCGTCGGTAGGATATACGTGTTTTCAGTTCGTCCCATATATTTTCCAGCGATTGAACGTTAGCTAGCAGGACGGAAGGCAAAGGCAGATTAGCCTGATCCTCACAAGGCACCCTGATATTTTTACGCAAAAACAATTTCCTTCTCCAGCGAATGATGGGGATATGGGCCTTGTCGGGTGTCTGTAGTATATCCCTCCCATCCGACTCATTGAAGAAAAACTCTTCGTCCAATTTGAGGAAAGTAACCACAGTTCTGATGTCCAGAAGCTCTTTTCCGTCATAAGAGACGGTAGCAGAAACATTATGTCCACAATAAGTTACAAACAACGTGAATAAACTAACAAAATAGCATGGTTGGTTAAGCGCCGATAAGACGGCAGCCCACCCCTCCGGCACCATGATTCTGCTATCAACAATGCATGTATGATTAAGATGGTGCGAATTCTGCAAGTCACACTCTGATAAACTTTCTTAATTAACCCTGTAAGAGTGATACAGGCTCTCCATTGGCAGTTCAGTGCCAAGCAAGCGCTGCTGAAAAGGTATCCTGTTGGTTATGGTGAAAAAGTTGAAACATCCAGTGAGAGGTTGACCTGTTTGATGACGCCTGTGGATCAGCAAACCCACATTGATTGTATCAGGCACTCTATATTAGTAGAATAATACGTTGACCTATGAAATCCCTTCTCTACTTTTGCCTGTAAATAGAAACCGTTGGGACACACACTGGTACTTGAGCAGTGGAGTAGCTAAACGCTGGCATTGGCCAGCATTATCTGGACATGAGGGTAAAGCAGACAGTGATGGTGGAGAGAGAGAGAGAGAGAGAGGGCTTCTCAAACAGCTCCCCAGCAGTCCCTGTCATGCTACAGCCAGTCAATATTAGCTCATCTGTTGTGTTCTAGGTTTCAACTCAGCTGAATAACTGAATTCAAATCATCGAACAGTGGAAACCGAGAGAAAATGTTTTAGGTCTAAATCTCTGCATTTAAAGCGGCACAACCTTGAGTCTTAAATTCGGGGTGAATAATTGAAAAACAGCTCATTTCTGGTTAGTCAATGTTAGTCAGGGTTAAATCTGTAGGCCTACTCCCCACATTAGTGGGACGATTCAAGCTGAACATGCCTACAAGTCCAAGCAGTGGCAGCAAAAAGGAGAAAGTAGGTAATGAGAGACAAAGAGGTAGTGATAGAGGTAGAGATACAGTAGAACGACGGTGATAGAGGTAGAGATACAGTAGAGAGATAGCGATATAGGTGGAGATACAGTAGAGAGATAGCAAGACGTACACAGTAGAGAGACAGCGATAGGGGAAGACAGACAGCGATAAAGGTAGAGATACAGTAGAGAGATAGAGGTAGAGATACGGTAGAGAGACTGCGATAGAGGTAGAGTTACAGTAGAGAGACAGCGATTAAAGTAGAGATACAGTAGACCGACAGCAATAGAGGTAGAGATACAGTAGAGAGATAGCAATAGAGATAGAGGAAGAGAGACAGCAATAGAGGTAGAGATACAGTAGAGAGACAGTGATAGAAGTAGAGATACAGTAGAGAGACAGCGATATAGGTAGAGATACAGTAGAAAGACAGCGATATAGGTAGAGATACAGTAGAGAGACAGCAATAGAGGTAGAGATACAGTAGAGAGACAACGATAGAGGTAGAGATACAGTAGAGAGATAGCAATAGAGATAGAGGAAGAGAGACAGCAATAGAGGTAGAGATACAATATAGAGATAGCGATAGAGGTAGAGATACAGTAGAGAGACAATGATAGAGGTAGGTATACAGTAGAGAGACAGCGATAGAGGTAGAGCTACAGTAGATATACAGAGATAGAGGTAGAGATACAGTAGAGAGACAGTGATAGAGGTAGAGATACAGTAGAGAGACAGCAATAGAGGTAGAGGTAGAGGTAGAGGAATAGAGACAGCGATGGAGGTAGAGATACAGTAGAGAGATAATGATAGAGGTAGAGATACAGTAGAGAGATAGCGATTGAGGTAGAGAGACATCGATAGAGGAAGAGATACAGTTGAGAGATAGAGGTAGAGATACAGTAGAGAGACAGCAATAGAAGTAGAGATACAGTAGAGAGACAGCGAGAGGTACTGGTTGGGGTCCGAGCAGAGTTACCAGAGGGGTGTGGTTCTACTTACATTTGCAGCCATTGTCCCACACATATCCTGGCAGACAATCTCGACACTTAGCCCCTGTAGTTCCCGCCTTACATATACAAAATCCTGTGCCATTACAGCGAACACTGTCTGAGCCAGAGGGATTACAACTACAGCCTGTAGAAACAAGGCACAAACATGCTGGGGAACAGGGTGGTGATTTGGCTTCTTACAGCAGAGACTCTTGCCTTATACTATCACTGAGTAACAGACATATATTTCTAAGCAACATATTACTTAGAGAATAAATACTACCACTTACAGAAGAAATGTTACCATTTCAAAAGTAATGAGGTGAAATTAAGAAAACGAGTGATTGAAGAACATGAGACATTAAGCACTGTAAACATTGTATGGATAATTTTAACATTTTTGGCATTTTAACAAGTTACATTTACAGTGATATAAGCAAAATCTTATTTTCTTAAATATGGTAGCCATATTTGAAAAAAGGACATGACATTAAGTCTACACATATGTGAAAGTCTACACAGTCTACACAGATGTGAAAGTTAGAGGGAAACCATGATGACAGAGAAGGTGGACAGAGACAGTAGATGTAGATAGAGATGGCATAGGGATTAAGGATTACTGGACTTGTCAAGTATGATTCAGAGAAAGTTTGAAATGTGTTGAAAGTGGCACGGTAACATTGAAAGGGGCATTGTTGTACTGTAATATACAGTACCAGTCAAAAGTTTAGACACACCTACTCATTCAAGGGCTTTTCTTTATTTTTACTATTTTCTTCATTGTAGAATAATAGTGAAGACATCAAAACTATGAAATAGCACACATTGAATCATGTAGTAACCCAAAAAGTGTTAAACAAATCCAAATATATTTATTTTTTAGATTCTTCAAAGTAGCCACCCTTTTCCTTGATGACAGCTTTGCACCCTCTTGGCATTCTCTCAACAAGCTTTATGAGGAATGCTTTTCCAACAGTCTTGAAGGACTTCCCACATATGCTGAGCCCTTGTTGGCTGATTTTCCTTCACTCTGCGGTCCAACTAATCTAAAACCATCTCAACTGGGTTGAGGTCGGGTGATTGCGGAGGCCATGTCATCTGATGCAGCACTCCATCACTCTCCTTGGTCAAATAGCCCTTACACAGGCTGAAGGTGTGTTTTGGGTCATTGTCCTGTTGAAAAACAAATGATAATCCCACTAAGCCCAAACCAGATGGGATGGCATATCGCTGCAGAATGCTGTGTTAGCCATGCTGATTAAGTGTGCCTTGAATTCTAAATAAATCACAGACAGTGTCACCAGCAAAGCTACCCCACACCATCACGCCGCCTCCTCCCTGCTTCACAGTGGGAACCACACATGCAGGGATCATCCGTTCATCGACTCTGCGTCTCACAAAGACACGGCAGTTGGAACCAAAAATCTCAAATTTGGACTCATCAAACCAAAGGATAGATTTCCACTGGTCTAATGTCCATTGCTCATGTTTCTCGGCACAAGCAAGTCTCTTCTTCTTATTGGTGTCCTTTAGTAGTGGTTTCTTTGCAGCAATTCGACCATGAAGGCCTGATTCACGCAGTCTCCTCTGAACAGTTGATGTTGAGATGTGTCTGTTACTTTAACTATGTGAAGAAATTATTTGGGCTGCAATTTCTGAGGGTGGTAACTCTAATGAACTTATCCTCTGCAGCAGAGGTAACTTCCTTTCCTGTGGCAGTCCTCATGAGAGCCAGTTTCATCATAGTGCTTGATGGTTTTTGAAATTTCTGAATTGAGTGACCTTCATGTCATAAAGTAATGACGGACTATCATTTCTCTATGCTTATTTGAGCTGTTCTTGCCATAATATGGACTTGCTCTTTTACTAAATAGGACTATCTTCTGTATACCACCCCTACCTTGTCACAACACAACTGATTGGCTCAAACGCATTAAGAAGGAAATAAATTCCACAAATAAACTTTTAACAAGGCACACCTGGTTAAGAGAATGCCAAGAGTGTGCAAAGCTGTCATCAAGGCAACGGGTGGCTACTTTGAAGAATCTATTCTATTTTGATTTGTTTAACACTTTTTTGGTTACTACATGATTCCATATGTGTGGTCCACCACTTATATTGTATGGGAATATAACCCTGCTGAAAACCCATAGGTTGAATTGATAAAACTACAGGTCAAATGTGTTTTTTTGTATACTGCTTATTTGACAAATACCTCAACTGGACATTATCTGGGTAAAATAATGTGTTAACAAAATGAAGCATCAACCATCCTCAGCCACACCTAAAATGGTCTTTACCATCATCAACATTTAAAGCTCTTTCCAAATCCTATTTGTGAGCATATAAGCCTTACAAAACTCTTATTTCCCTATCTGCATGTTAACTGTATAGCTATTAAAGCTTTTGTAAGATATATCTGGGTCCACAATTTCACTCTATTCCCTATAGGGATGAGGTCAAAAGTAGTGCACTATATAGGGAATAGGATGCTATTTCAGACGCAGTCTATAAAGGCTTCTGATGAAATTTCACTGCTATTCCTGGACAGTGTTGGGCCTAGCACTTGACATATGCACCAAGTGCCACCTCCGTCTTGCTGATGTGACTTCACTCCAACACCTCAGGGCTTTCGTGTGGAGTGTGTGAGTTCATTAGACTCTCCTTCGAGCAGGAAGAGACACCTAGATATGGGGTGGAAGGTCGGTTTACTATTTTCCATTTTCCAGAGGTGTATTCTAGGTTGTATTCAACACGATTGGGGTAAATTCCAGTCAATTTCATAAAGTAAACCAAATTCCAATTCCAAGTTGTCCTATTTGAAAAGGATTGAAGAGAATTGGAATTTCAGTGTACTTCCTGAATGGACTGGAATTGAAATGGAATTGACCCCAACTCTGGTAATACAAGGGTGTATTATATTATTCTACAGTAGGGTGCTCTGGGCAGGGTGTTGCAGAGTCCCGAAACACTAACACAGATGGAAAGAAATGTTGGAAAGTATACGGTAAAGCCTACAGTATCGATACATAACGTTGAGGCAACTCTCATGCTGACATGTCTTATAGGACCCTGTGTTTTGCGCAGTCATGTGACATGCCTGGATTTATTCAAATTTCTTCATCAAACTGCCCCTTTTTTCTTTTTATGTCAGATGGCCTCAGACATTTTCAGACATTGTTTTATGGTGTAATTCTCATTTCAGAATAAGGCTTAAAATACAGGATAAAATCTTGCTATGTCACATGATGGTACACAACACAGGGGCCTACCATAGAATATGCATGGAGTTAAACAAGTGAAGAACAGCTTCCTGTTTGAGGTTATAGAATATGCATGGAGTTAAACAAGTGAAGAACAGCTTCCTGTTTGAGGTTATAGAATATGCATGGAGTTAAACAAGTGAAGAACAGCTTCTTGTTTGAGGTTATAGAATATGCATGGAGTTAAACGTGAAGAACAGCTTCCTGTTTGTGGTTATAGAATATGCATGGAGTTAAACAAGTGAAGAACAGCTTCCTGTTTGAGGTTATAGAATATGCATGGAGTTAAACAAGTGAAGAACAGCTTCCTGTTTGAGGTTATAGAATATGCATGGAGTTAAACATGTTTTCAACAACTTCCTGTTTGTGGTTATAGAATATGCATGGAGTTAAATGAGTGAAGAACAGCTTCCTGTTTGTGGTTATAGAATATGCATGGAGTTAAACATGTTTTGAACAACTTCCTGTTTGTGGTTATAGAATATGCATGGAGTTAAATGAGTGAAGAACAACTTCCTGTTTGTGGTTATAGAATATGCATGGAGTTAAATGAGTGAAGAACAACTTCCTGTTTGTGGTTATAGAATATGCATGGAGTTAAACATGTTTTGAACAACTTCCTGTTTGTGGTTATAGAATATGCATGGAGTTAAATGAGTGAAGAACAACTTCCTGTTTATGGTTATTTGTGAAAAATACATTATCAGCATGTGGAATGATCCGCTGCTTCTAAAAGAAGGGAAATAATGCGCCTGCCATTACATAGACAGCTTCGATACCATCCTGAGCACCATACTATTATCTGTAAACATTCATGTCAGTTTGGAAAAAGAGGGTAACGGTACAGATTTCTGGGTAATACTCTTTAATATGGTAAAGTATTGTGATTGTGTTGACGAACAGCTGGTTTAAAACCTAGGCCCTGTGGAGAAGGAAGTGAGTGATGTCACAATCATATGGACAGAAGAAAGTGAGGAAGATGGGACCAAGACAGCAACAAGAAAATAAATGTTGAAAAACACGAGACATGAGTTTGAAGGTTTGACGCACTAGGGTAAAAGTTTGAAAGGTGAAAGGTGAGGGTCATAGGGTGGTATAAACATGGTGGGGTCATGTAGAAGATCAGCTGGTATGAGCAGTGCCGATGATGACAGTGACAGTGGTGAGGGAACTGACCTATACACACATTCTCATCTTCCAGCTCTGCGGAGTTATTTCGGAAGTAGCCCTGCTTGCAATCCTGGCAGTGCTGGCCCTTAGTGTTGTGTTTACAACTCACGCAAATGACAGAGTTTAGCAGCTCGATGTAGCTGCAGCGGTTGGAGTGGCCGAAGCATTCGCAGTCTTGCAAAGAAGGAAAGGTGGAGAGAGACCAAGGGGTCATTTTGAGGTGTGGTTTGGTTAGGTTGTGTGCTGCGACGAGTGGCGCTGGTGGTAGTAGCAAGGTAGAGCGAGGAGACACCATCACATGCCAGGTTAGGATGGAGAGATGGGGGTTGAGATTGAGACGATGTTAGGGGATGAGGAGTAGAGAGCGTTAGGCATCAGTTCATCCTGGGGCTATGAGAAAGCTTGTTGTTAGAGGGAGAGAGTACGAGACGTTCGCTTCAAGCTTCAAGCACACCACAATGGAAGGATTCGGACTTTGGAACTGGGTTTCCACGGGGGGGGGGGGGGGGGGGGACTGGAACACACAGTACGAAACAGGACAAAAGAAGACGAGTTGAGTTGTGGGATATAATTCTCAACATGGGCAAGGTGTAAGTGTGTGACTCCACACTCTGAAATGTACATCTAGATGAGTTGATTTGTCGTACTGTGTGTTCATTGTGAGGTTAAGAGAAGAGAGCAGTCCTAGTGTAACAGGCCCCTTTAATGTTCACACACCACTGTCATCCTAAACCACAGAGGCATGCAACTAGAACACAAACAGAAGTAAATACATGTGGTTTCTAAAGAGAAACAGTGTTTTGAGAAAGAGTTGATTCATGTCACAGCCACCCACCACCCGTCCCAGCCAATAAATACCTTGCAACAAAAAAAAAGACACTTTGCATTAAAAGCAGTCGAATGTATGCAGAGGTGTGGCAAGGGCAACATGTCGTTGAGTGAAGTGTAGTGTAGTATTGTGTAGTATTAGATGCCAGATTGGGAGTCAGGCTGTGCCTTGTTCCTACTGCCTAGTCACACAACGTCAGGCTGGTATGCCGATCACAGAAGGACCCCTTCCAGATCAACCTTGTGTGTGACACCTAGACTGCCCAGATCAGCCATAGAGTCAGACAGGCAGTTTGACAGACAGACAGTCCCCACTGAGCTACAGGCAGTTAGACAGACAGACAGGCCTCTCTGAGCTACAGGCAGTTAGACAGATAGAGGCAGTTATACAGACAGACAGTCCTCTCTGAACTACAGGCAGTTAGACAGATAGAGGCTGTTTGACAGACAGACAGGCCTCTCTGAGCTACAGGCAGTTAGACAGACAGACAGGCCTCTCTGAACTACAGGCAGTTAGACAGACAGTCCTCTCTGAGCTACAGGCAGTTAGGCAGACAGACAGTCCTCTCTGAGCTACAGGCAGTTAGACAGACAGATGCAGTTAGACAGACAGACTGTCCTCTCTGAGCTACAGGCAGTTATACAGACAGATGCAGTTAGACAGACAGTCCTCTCTGAGCTACAGGCAGTTAGACAGACAGACAGGCCTCTCTGAACTACATGCAGTTAGACAGACAGATGCAGTTAGACAGACAGTCCTCTCTGAGCTACAGGCAGTTAGACAGACAGATGCAGTTAGACAGACAGTCCTCTCTGAGCTACAGGCAGTTTGACAGACAGTCCTCTCTGAGCTACAGGCAGTTAGACAGACAGATGCAGTTAGACAGACAGTCCTCTCTGAGCTACAGGCAGTTAGACAGACAGATGCCGTTTGACAGACAGTCCTCTCTGAGCTACAGGCAGTTTGACAGACAGTCCTCTCTGAACTACAGGGGCTTTTAGGAGGGATTGGGGTTATTAAGGTCTGGGTTGAGGTCAGGTCTCTCAGTCAGTCACCACAAGAGGCATAGAGCTTTGGAAATGGAAGACAGTGGCCTAGCTAGTCTACTCAACTCTATCCAAGGTAGAGAATCCTGTTCTGGTCTATTTGGTGCCAAGATGCACAGTTCATTTAAGTTCTCAGAATGTTTCTGCTATCGGCTCTAAAACCCTGCTCTTAGAAGACCAATACTCTTCCTGATTGAAAAATACGGTTACATGATTTATCATGATTAAAGTAATATCTATGAAACATATTGTAGAATATTTGTAATGTGAGGCATTACAATGACATGTTACAGACCGTCCCTATTGTTTTTCACTGTGAATAAGTGTATTCAATATCACTTGTAACAATTACACTAGATCCAGATAGACATACGATTACACAACCTACATCTTTACAGAAAGTGTGTACCACATATCCATACCGCAAAGCAAACTCCATTCTTTCTGTATACAGGAGATTATTTTCAGGGGGATAGTTGTGTATTAGTACTGTGAAGGTACTACAGGGTTGGGGTCAAGTACCTACAGTAGCCAATGTAGATTCATACAGTGGGGGTTTGGACAACAGCTGACACAGGGAGAACTGTACGAATCTGAGGACATCATACCTCGCTTGCTGTTTGCAACTTGATCTGAAGGGACAGTTGACAAAACAACTTGATGAGCTACTAGACAAATAAAACAAAAAGAAGAAAAACAAACAAATAAACACATAAATAAACAAAAACATGATACATTTTGTTAAACATTAAATAATATCATGTTTTAAGGGGTTAAAGCACTAAGCATCATACACATTCCTATGGTACTAAAAAGGTTCAAACAAACAGAAAAATGGTCTGATATGAATTATTAAATTATGAGTGAGATAGGTGATCCTATATATTTCATGTTATATTCTGAGACTTCAAATATTAGAGGAATTAATTCCCACAATGTTTTGACTTTCATTGCACTGTAGGAACATCTTACTATTGTGGCATACAGTGTGGTTGCCCTGACTGGTACAGATGCAGTCTGTCAAATCATGTTGTGTGGAATCTACTTAGGTTTACCATTTGGAAAAAACAAGAGGTAAAACAAAATGCTATTGTCTTCACAATGTAGATGACCAGTAGTGTTGTGGTGTTACATTCTCCTGACAGATGACCAGTAGTGTTGTGGTGTTACATTCTCCTGACAGATGACCAGAAGTGTTGTGTTACATTCTCCTGACAGATGACCAGTAGTGTTGTGGTGTTACATTCTCCTGACAGATGACCAGTAGTGTTGTGTTGTGTTACATTCTCCTGACAGATGACCAGTAGTGTTGTGGTGTTACATTCTCCTGACAGATGACCAGTAGTGTTGTGTTACATTCTCCTGACAGATGACCAGTAGTGTTGTGTTGTGTTACATTCTCCTGACAGATGTCCAGTAGTGTTGTGTTACATTCTCCTGACAGATGACCAGTAGTGTTGTGTTGTGTTACATTCTCCTGACAGATGACCAGTAGTGTTGTGGTATGTTACATTCTCCTGACAGATGTCCAGTAGTGTTGTGTTACATTCTCCTGACAGATGACCAGTAGTGTTGTGTTGTGTTACATTCTCCTGACAGATGTCCAGTAGTGTTGTGTTACATTCTCCTGACAGATGACCAGTAGTGTTGTGTTGTGTTACATTCTCCTGACAGATGACCAGTAGTGTCGTGTTACATTCTCCTGACAGATGACCAGTAGTGTTGTGTTACATTCTCCTGACAGATGACCAGTAGTGTTGTGTTACATTCTCCTGACAGATGACCAGTAGTGTTGTGTTACATTCTCCTGACAGATGACCAGTAGTGTTGTGTTACATTCTCCTGACAGATGACCAGTAGTGTTGTGTTACATTCTCCTGACAGATGACCAGTAGTGTTGTGTTGTGTTACATTCTCCTGACAGATGACCAGTAGTGTTGTGGTGTTACATTCTCCTGACAGATGACCAGTAGTGTTGTGTTGTTACATTCTCCTGACAGATGACCAGTAGTGTTGTGGTGTTACATTCTCCTGACAGATGACCAGTAGTGTTGTGGTGTTACATTCTCCTGACAGATGACCAGTAGTGTTGTGTTGTGTTACATTCTCCTGACAGATGTCCAGTAGTGTTGTGTTACATTCTCCTGACAGATGACCAGTAGTGTTGTGTTGTGTTACATTCTCCTGACAGATGACCAGTAGTGTTGTGGTGTTACATTATCCTGACAGATGACCAGTAGTGTTGTGTTGTGTTACATTCTCCTGACAGATGTCCAGTAGTGTTGTGTTGTGTTACATTCTCCTGACAGATGACCAGTAGTGTTGTGTTGTGTTACATTCTCCTGACAGATGACCAGTAGTGTTGTGTTACATTCTCCTGACAGATGACCAGTAGTGTTGTGTTACATTCTCCTGACAGATGACCAGTAGTATTGTGGTGTTACATTCTCCTGACAGATGACCAGTAGTGTTGTGGTGTTACATTCTCCTGACAGATGACCAGTAGTGTTGTGTTGTTACATTCTCCTGACAGATGACCAGTAGTGTTGTGTTGTTACATTCTCCTGACAGATGACCAGTAGTGTTGTGGTGTTACATTCTCCTGACAGATGACCAGTAGTGTTGTGGTGTTACATTCTCCTGACAGATGACCAGTAGTGTTGTGGTGTTACATTCTCCTGACAGATGACCAGTAGTGTTGTGTTGTGTTACATTCTCCTGACAGATGACCAGTAGTGTTGTGGTGTTACATTATCCTGACAGATGACCAGTAGTGTTGTGTTGTGTTACATTCTCCTGACAGATGTCCAGTAGTGTTGTGTTGTGTTACATTCTCCTGACAGATGACCAGTAGTGTTGTGGTGTTACATTCTCCTGACAGATGACCAGTAGTGTTGTGTTACATTCTCCTGACAGATGACCAGTAGTGTTGTGTTACATTCTCCTGACAGATGACCAGTAGTATTGTGGTGTTACATTCTCCTGACAGATGACCAGTAGTGTTGTGGTGTTACATTCTCCTGACGTACCAGCAACACACTTCCTCTAGGAAACCTCAGTGGGATTGTTCCCCATAAATCTTCTTACCGGTCCGTACGGTAAACACACAACAATCCCACTGCTGTCCGCATCTCTTCACCATCCGATAACAAACAAAGAAACTGCCTAAGTCCCTCTCACATGCTCTGTAATGTTCTCGCCAGATATAAACCCAAGACACACACAGTATAGCACACTCTGGCTTCTATACCTATACATCTGCTTGGCTAGGGCTTTCCATGGAAATACAGGGGCAGTTTTTTTTGCAAGACGGTCACCACATCCACAACACATCTGCACACTGGATTAACTTGAGTTTGCCTGAAATCAATCTACATAAACCGCTCCGTGAAACCTCCCTCTTTTCTTCCACCAAGCCCAGATAGAATTTTTGAATCACTAGAAGTGCCACGCATAATTAAAATGGAGGGGATAAGCAAAGGTATATTGAAACGGGATAGAAGAAAGAGAGGTGTGGGAGAGGGAGAGAAAGAGATAGAGAGCCTATCTTTATACTGCTCTCGTGGAGAGATTCCGCATCTTGGGGGCTCAAGTGGGGGGAAAGGGGTGGGGTGGTGGACAGGGGGATATTGTAATGGAGTCACAAAATGTTGCAGCACATGCATGTCTGCCGACTACGCCAGAAAATCTAATTCCCTGTTTTGAAGGTGTCCTCTTTCACGTTTTCACAAAAAGAGAGCGAATAAAGAAAAAAAAAATATATATTTGTGTTTGTTTAAAAAATCTATATCATTAAAGGTTTTAATACAGATGAACTCTAGGCAGGAAAAATTCCGTCCTGGTGGATCTGGCCTCAACTGTCACAGCTAGTACAGTCACTGTATGACTACTGTATATTTGAGGAATATCTGTAAAGAGATATGTTTAATCTTAGTTGGAGGTATAGCCTACCTTGGTTTCGGTTAGCAACACCTAGGGATGAGACATTCGGCCGAACTGCATGCAATCGGGAGAAACCATAAGTTATTAGGTGCAATGGCTATAGTGGACATCAGATTCATTAACAGTACTAGAAGTTCTAATACAGGTTGACTGGTGGGGCATATGTAGACAACTAGACACACCGACTTTACTCAGAGCAACTCAGAACAACAGAATGACTAAACAAGCCTGTACAGGGACAAGCACTAGATGCATCCCAACACCAGTCCCAGACCATGTCACAGATGACGTCCCAGGGACATTGGATGTAATTGTGTAGTTTCGTGGCTCACTTGAGTGTGTTCATCGATGGCAGTGATGAATAAACATAAACAAAGAAACAAATATATGGGATAAAAACTATGCAAACATGGAGGGTTGGCTTAAGTGTCACAGGCATTTTGTTGAGTTCATCAAATGAATGCAATCAATATCTAATTACAGTGCATTTCAGGTCGAGGAATCACGAGGAATAAATCATGTGGTGTGTCAGGAATTGGAATGACTGATAGTTGTGGTGCAACCTCATAATGACATACAATTCTGTATTTCTGTGATGGGGAAATTACTGGTGGTGTTTGTTGGTTGTGGTCGGTTGGGTGATGGAGCAGTGTTGAGTCAAGCCGAGACAGAAGGAAGGTCTTGTTACTTATTCTTGTATTGTAATCGTTCACTAAAGCAGCACTAAGTCTCTGTGTTGCAGTATCCTTGACGTCAGTGTGGTCGTGCAGTCATGTGATCATTAGTGTCCAGTGGTGTCACAGCAAGCAATTTAACTACCATGTGATTGGATAGTGAGCCATACTGTGTGGCGTGTCTAATCATTTGGAATACATTCAGTTTGGTTTATAGATAAGGGTAATGCGTTTAGGATAAAGTGTTTGGGTATGCATGCACTCGGGCACATAGACATACAGTTAGTTTATGCTGTAGTGTTTGACTAAATTACTATCCAAACACTCTCATTGACAATTCCATAACTGATCAACTACATAGAATGTCATGTCAGTTCTAAATAAGTTGTTCATTAACACTGGCCAGCAAGTTAGAATTCAGTTAAACCACTCTAAATGAGAAGTGACATATTATACTCAATGCTCTCATAATGAAATTAAATATTGCAATCTTGCAGAGCTCAGATAAAACATTATATATATATATATAGCTGGCTTAATAAACCTGAAATAAAGAAAGGTCAATAAATAACTAAGGTACTTTCAAACAACAATATGAAAAAGTGTTTTCTGTTCTGAGCGTAGATCTGGGGGTAGCTCTATTCCAGGACATTTAGCCGTGTTCTGCTTGGTTCCTTTTTTTATTTTAGAAAACATAGCTACATACCCACGACTTCAGTTTGTTTTCCCTCAACTTCATCCCTGGTGTGGCTACAGAACCAAAACTGGGTAGTGGTTTGTTGTGTTGTGGCTACAGAACCAACACTGGGTAGTATTTTGTTGTGTTGTGGCTACAGAACCAAAACTGGGTAATGTTTTGTGTTGTGGCTACAGAACCAAAACTGGGTAGTGTTTTGTGTTGTGGCTACAGAACCAAAACTGGGTAGTGTTTTGTGTTGTGGCTACAGAACCAAAACTGGGTAGTGTTTTGTGTTTTGGCTACAGAACCAAAACTGGGTAGTGTTTTGTTGTGTTGTGGCTACAGAACCAAAACTGGGTAGTGTTTTGTGTTGTGGCTACAGAACCAAAACTGGGTAGTGTTTTGTGTTGTGGTGGTTAGGGGGGGAGGGTGCTTCTGCAGGTATAGAGACAGACAGTCAGCATCTCATGAGAGCTTCAATGCCTAGAGGCCTGTGAATGAACCATACAGACATGGCCGTAAGTCAGTCAGTCAGTGTGCCCTTTATGTGAGTCCCACCCACAGACAGACAGACAGGATGTAATACTGACACTCCCCACTAGGGTTCTGAGAGAGCAGCCATGGTCTGGCTAGGTGTCGGGTTGGGGAGGATCTAGGGAGGGGGTGAGAGGTGTATGTATATACAGTATGTATATCTATGGAGAACATGCATGCAGCACAGGCAGGAGACAACACTGAACTCATTCAGCTCTCTAAGGTTGGGATGTTGGGGTGGAGGGAGGGAGGGTGTCCACTTGGTTCCATGCTAATTTCTGACGCCAAATATCTCTGAAATGTCATAATAAACTGTTTCTTATTGTTTGGATCAAATTATATTTTTATGTTAGCTTGAGCTCAGTTGTGGTAACTGTTGTGGTTAAGAGTTCAGTGCCAACTAGCGAGTTCATTTTACCACCATATTGTCATTCTAAATATGCTGATATCATTGTAAATGTTAAACATGGCAACATCCAAATACTTGTAAAGAGCTTCCTTTAGTCGTCTTCTTCACTTCCTGAATGCTGACACATAAAAAGACTGGGTAGGTCTGATAGCAATACTGCTCTAATATATCTAGTTCCTAGTTATCTAGTCCTAGTTATCTAGTTATCTAGTTATCTAGACCTAGTTATCTAGTTCTAAATATCTAGACCTAGTTATCTAGTTATCTAGTTCTAAATATCTAGACCTAGTTATCTAGTCCTAGTTATCTTGTTCCTAGTTATCTAGTTCTAGTTATCTAGTCCTAGTTATCTAGTTATCTAGACCTAGTTATCTAGTTCTAGATATCTAGACCTAGTTATCTAGTCCTAGTTATCTTGTTCCTAGTTATCTAGTTCCTAGCTATCTAGTCCTAGTTATCTCGTTATCTAGTTCTAGTTATCTAGTCCTAGTTATCTAGTTCTAGTTATCTAGACCTAGTTATCTAGTCCTAGTTATCTAGTTATCTAGTCCTAGTAATCTAGTTATCTAGTCCTAGTTATCTAGTCCTAGTTATCTAGTTCTAGTTATCTAGTCCTAGTTATCTAGTTCTAGTTATCTAGACCTAGTTATCTAGTCCTAGTTATCTAGTTATCTAGTCCTAGTAATCTAGTTATCTAGTCCTAGTTATCTAGTTATCTAGTCCTAGTTATCTAGTTATCTAGGACTAGTTATCTAGTAATCTAGAACAAGTTATCTAGTCCTAGTTATCTAGTTATCTAGTCCTAGTTATCTAGTCCTAGTTAGATAGTTATCTAGTCCTAGTTATCTAGTTATCTAGTCCTAGTTATCTAGTTATCTAGACCTAATTATCTAGTCCTAGTTATCTAGTTATCTAGTCCTAGTTATCTAGTTATCTAGTCCTAGTTATCTAGTCCTAGTTATCTAGTTATGTAGACCTAGTTATCTAGTCCTAATTATCTAGTTATCTAGACCTAGTTATCTAGTCCTAGTTATCTAGTCCTAGTTATCTAGTTATCTAGTCCTAGTTATCTAGTTCTAGTTATCTAGACCTAGTTATCTAGTCCTAGTTATCTAGACCTAGTTATATAGTTCTAGTTATCTAGTCCTAGTTATCTAGTCCTAGTTATCTAGTTATCTAGTCCTAGTTATCTAGTTATCTAGACCTAGTAATCTAGTCCTAGTTATCTAGTTATCTAGTCCTAGTTATCTAGTTATCTAGTCTTAGTTATCTAGTTCTAGTTATCTAGTTATCTAGACCTTGTTATCTAGTCCTAGTTATCTAGTTATCTAGTCCTAGTTATCTAGTTATCTAGACCTAGTTATCTAGTCCTAATTATCTAGTTATCTAGACCTAGTTATCTAGTCCTAGTTATCTAGACCTAGTTATCTAGACCTAGTTATCTAGACCTAGTTATCTAGTTATCTAGTCCTAGTTATCTAGTTCTAGTTATCTAGACCTAGTTATCTAGTCCTAGTTATCTAGTCCTAGTTATCTAGTTATCTAGACCTAGTTATCTGGTCCTAGTTATCTAGTCCTAGTTATCTAGTTATCTAGACCTAGTTATCTAGTCCTAGTTATCTAGTCCTAGTTATCTAGTTATCTAGACCTAGTTATCTGGTCCTAGTTATCTAGTCCTAGTTATCTAGTTATCTAGACCTAGTTATCTGGTCCTAGTTATCTAGTCCTAGTTATCTAGTTATCTAGACCTAGTTATCTAGTCCTAGTTATCTAGTCCTTTGGATATCTGCAGTCATGTAGATACAGACTGGAGTTTAGGAAAAGGAAACTATTCAAACACTAATGGAATGCTGTCCATCTAAATCGCTTTTTGTCTATTGGTTTCCCCCAAGTAGAGAGGGTTCTAGCCAGATAATAAGATTGATGGATAGACTGATGTGGAATGGGCAGGGGCACTTTTACTTGTTCAACACTTGGCTGCGTCCTAAATTACATCCCCTATACCCTGCATAGTGCACTACTTTTGACCAGAGCCCTATGGACCTTGGTCAAAAGCAGTGCACTATACAGAACATAGGAGGACGCATCCTTGGTGTGTGTGTGTCTTCTGTTATTCTCCTGAGTCCCAGCCGGCTGCTGTAGTAACTGTAGACTATGTCTCTAGACGTCTCTACGCCACTGGCTACAGCAGATAACACTCATATTGAAATGACCTCCCTGACATTATCCCACCACTGAGGTCGGGGCATTTTAATAAACTCTATATGGCATTTTATTTCTAATGCAAAAGGGGTGGGGGGGAAACAATGGTGTTTTGTATGCATACTCAGTTGTCTGGCTGCTATCTAGGCTTAACTTGTTGAAGGTGAATTAGTCCACCTCCACACGCAGCCTTCCAGACAACATGGCAGAAAGCTATTGCCATTTCCTTCAGAGAGGGGAAAAAAGGGAATTGAACTTAACCCTGGCATAATGAACACTTCCAAATCAATTATGACTGATCCTTCACTTAAATGAATAATGGGAGGACCTAAATCAGAAATGAACATTTAAAACCACGTGGACTTTAGGGATGGATATGATCAGGCATAGTAAAGCAACAAGCAGTTTCTGGGCGGGTGGGAGTGTGGGTTTCTGCTTCATTTACTTACTAACTGGACCAATGTTACTGGGGATGCCTGCAAGAGAAAGACAAAACATTTGGGAAATTAGTCTTTTACATTTCATTCTACATTAACAAATTGTACATTGCAGTTTAGGACATTGTTTGTATTCATTTCAACACATTGAATGTAATCTAATAAATACGATTACACCCACCCACCCACCAGCGGCAGATAGACTAGCTGTTAAAGCATTGGGCCAGTAACCGAAACGTCGCTGGTTTGAATACCCGAGCTGACAAGGTGAAGAATCTGTCAATGTGCCTTTGAGCAAGGCTCTTAATAGTAATTTGTTCCAGGGGCGCTGCACTACTATTGTTTAACTTTTTAGTTAAGACTATACTAAATACATTCATATGTCACCAAATAATTGATTAAAATACACTGTTTTGCAATGAAGGTCTACAGTAACTTCAACAGCACTGTCTGGGGTAGCACAATGGTGTAGCCGGAGGACAGCTAGCTTCCGTCCTCTTCTGGCTATATTGACTTCAATACAAAACCTAGGAGGCTCGTAGGCCTCACCCCCTTCCATAGACATACATGTTAATTATGACCACTTCTGGAGGACGTCCTCCAACCAATCAAAATTTTTGCAGTATGAACGGACATAGAATCATAGAATTAGGATCAGAAAATGAACCTTGTGTGTTGTATTGGGATTGTGCCACAGAACATTATGGGGGTTCTATGTGTTGCGAAGCTTGGTGACATTGTTGGATAGAGATTAAGAGTGAAGAGTAATCATTTAGCGTTAACATTTTTTTTATTATTCAAGTAAAATTCATTTTTTTCAAATTACAGGAGACGGAAGAGGTGTATTATAAATAGTTTTCTTGGTTTTAGAATTTTATTTGTGTGTCCAGTTACTGCTATTTATTTAACATTTTTAAAAGTTAGCCTTGCTAACGTCAGTAGCTAGCTAGCAGTTCTCTCCGCCAGAATGATAGAATGGCCAACGCTGCTGAAAATGTTGTGAACTTTTTGTTTAAAAACAACCTCTCATTCTCTGGGGTACACGGAAATGTGTGAGAATTAAAAGTGAGGGTCGACCTCTGCCTGAGATCAGTTTTGTGAAGAAGGATGAAAAGGTGAGGGCGTTCAATACCAACTGGTATAAAAAGTATAGCTGGTTAACAGGGAGCTTTTCATCAAGCCGCCTGCATTGCTGGCCTTGCCTGCTTTTTGGAAAGTCTGAGCCTTGGTCGAAAGGTGGGTACATTGATCATTCAGCTAAACGGCAAAACAAAAGCAGTGAGCATATGAATGCCCACATCAGATTCAAGCTTCTGGGAAAAAGCTGCATCGATAGAGGACAGGACAAGAGGGAAAGTTCCACCAACAAGGGCAACTACAAGGAGCTTGCAGAGGTTAGGGCTCCCGAATGGCGCAACGGTCTAAGGCACTGCATTTCAGTGCTAAGGGCTTCACTACAGACCCTGGTTCTATTACAGGCTGTATCACAACCGGCCGTGATCGGGAGTCCCATAAGGCAGCACACAAATTTGCACAGCGTCATCCGTGTTAGGGTTTTGCCAGGGTAGGCCGTCATTGTAAATAAGAAATTGTTCTTAGCTGACTTGCCAGGTTAAATACATTTTAAAAAAGAGGTAAGGGCACGCTTTACTTGCTGAACACATCAAACTTTCAACTATCTTTTCTAGGATGTCGATCGAGTGTAGTCTGGCCCAGGGGTCTGAAGGTGAACGGAAAGGCACTGGAGCAACGAACCGCCCTTGCTGTCTCTGCTTGGCCAGTTATTATCTCTCCACTGGGATTCTCTGCCTCTAGGGGGCTGAGTCACTGGCTTACTGGTGCTATTCCATCCCGTCCCTAGGAGGGGTGCGTCACTTGAGTGGGTTGAGTCACTGATGTGATCTTCCATTCTGGGTTTGGTGCCCCCCTCGGGTTTGTGCCGTGGGGGAGATCTTCATGGGCTACACTCAGCCTTGTCTCTGGGTAGTAAGTTGGTGGTTTAAAGATATCCCTCTATCCCTTAGGTATGCTCCCTCTAATTCTCTCTCTCCCTCTCCTCCTGGAGGACCTGAGCCCTGGGACCATGCCTCAGGACTACCTGGCCTGATGATACCTTGCTGTCCCCAGTCCACCTGGTCGTGCTGCTGCTCCAGTTTCAACTGTTCAGCCTGCGGCTATGGAACCCTGACCTGTTCACTGTACGTGCAACCATGTCCCGGACCTGCTGTTTTCAACTCTCTCTCTCTCTGTACCGCACCTGCTGTCTCTAACTCTGAATGATCGGCTATGAAAAGCCAATTGACATTTACTCCTGAGGTGCTGACCTGTTGTACCCACTACAACCACTGTGATTATTATTATTATTTGACCCTGCTGGTCATCTATGAACATTTGAACATCTTGGCCATGTACTGTTATAATCTCAACCTGGCACACCCCTCAGAGCCTGGTTCCTCTGTTGGCTTCTTCCTAGGTTCCAGCCTTTCTAGGGAGTTTGTCCTAGCCACCGTGCTTCTACGTACATCTGCATTGCTTGCTGTTTCGGGTTTTAGATTTTCGTGTGCGCCTAAGTAGGCTTTACACTTTCCTCCGGTATTTATTTAGCAAAGATGATAAAACATAATCACTCCGGACAGACACAAGCAAAAACTCATGACATAAATGTTGCAGCAGCCTAGGCTACACTTAAACATTAGAAATCTTAAATGCTGTATGGGATGAAAACAAGACTGTTTTTCAGTCTGATCAACTGTAGGCTACTAATAAGAGCAACTGGCAAGTGTCTTCACTGATATTTTCAACCCGTACCTGACTGAGTCTGTAATACCAACATGTTTCAAGCAGACCACCATAGTCCCTATGCCCAAGAACACTAAGGTAACCTGCCTAAATGACTACCGACACGTAACACTCACGTCTGTAGCCATGAAGTGCTTTGAAAGGCTGGTCATGGTTCACATCAACACCATTATCAAAGAAACCCTAGACCCACTCCAATTTGCATATGGCACCAACAGATCCACAGATGATGCAATCTCTATTGCACTCCACACTGCCCTTTCCCACCTGGACAAAAGGAACACCTATGTGAGAATGCTATTCATTGACTACAGCTCAGCGTTCAACACCACAGTGCTCTCAAAGCTCATCACTAAGCTAAGGACCCTGGGACTAAACACCTCCCTCTGCAACTGTATCCTGGACATCCTGACAGGCCGCCCCCAGGTGGTAAGGGAAGGTAACAACGCATCCGCCACGCTGATCCTCAACACGGGGGCCCCTGAGGGGTGCGTTCTCAGTCCCCTCCTGTACACCCTGTTCACTTATGACTGCATGGCCAGGCATGACTCCAACACCATCATTAAGTTTGCCGATGACACAACAGTGATAATGATGAGACAGCCTATAGGGAGGAGGTCAGAGACTTGGCTGTGTGGTGCCAGGATAACAACCTCTCCCTCAACATGATCAAGACAAAGGAGATGATTGTGGACTACAGGAAAAGGAGAACCGAGCACGCCCCCATTCTCATTGACGGAGCTGTAGTGGAGCATGTTGAGAGCTTCATGTTCCTTGGTGTCCACATCACCAACAAACTATCATGGTCCAAACACACCAAGACAGTCGTGAAGAGGGCATGACAAAGCCTATTCCCCCTCAGGAGACTGAAAAGATTTGGCGTTGGTCCTCAGATCCTCAAAAAGTTCTGCAGCTGCACCATCGAGAGCATCCTGACTGGTTGCATCACTGACAGGTGTGGCAATTTCTTGGCCTCCGACCGCAAGGCACTACAGAGGGTGGTGCGTACAGCCCAGTACATCACTGGGGCTAAGCTTCCTGCCATCCAGGACTTCTATACCAGGCGGTGTTAGAGGAAGGCCCTAAAAATTGTCAAAGACTCCAGCTACCCTAGTCATAGACTGTTCTCTCTACTACTTCACGGCAAGCAGTACCGAAGTGCCAAGTCTAGTTCCAAGAGGATTCTTAACAGCTTCTACCCCCAAACCATAAGACTCCTGAACAGCTAATACAATGGCTACCCAGAATATTTGCATTACCCCCCCCCCCTTTTATACACCTGCTACTCTCTGATTATCATCTATGCATAGTCACTTTAACTCTAACTATATGTATATATTACATCAATTACCTTGACTAACCGGTGCCCCCGCACATTGACTCTTTACCGGTACCCCCTGTATATAGCCTCGCTATTGTTATTTTACTGCTACTCTTTAATTACATTTTTCTTAAAACTGCATTGTTGGTTAAGGGCTTGTAAGTAAGCATTTCACTGTTGTATTTGGCGCATGTGACAAATACAATTTGATTTGATGGATTTTACATCCTATGCGCCCTCTCCATCTGGTCAGGGTAAACTAATTGGTAACGTCATGTATTTATAGTCCATCTGGTCAGGGTAAACTAATTGGTAACGTCATGTATTTATAGTCCATCTGGTCAGGGTAAACTAATTGGTAACGTTATATATTTATAGTCCATCTGGTCAGGGTAACTCATTGGTAATGTTATGAATTTAGAGTCCATCTGGTCAGGGTAAACTAATTGGTAACGTTATATATTTATAGTCCATCTGGTCAGGGTAAATTAATTGGTAATGTTATGAATTTATAGTCCATCTGGTCAGGGTAAACTAATTGGTAACGTTATATATTTATAGTCCATCTGGTCAGGGTAAACTAATTGGTAACGTTATATATTTATAGTCCATCTGGTCAGGGTAAACTAATTGGTAACGTTATATATTTATAGTCCATCTGGTCAGGGTAAACTAATTGGTAACGTTATATATTTATAGTCCATCTGGTCAGGGTAACTCATTGGTAATGTTATGAATTTAGAGTCCATCTGGTCAGGGTAAACTAATTGGTAACGTTATATATTTATAGTCCATCTGGTCAGGGTAAATTAATTGGTAATGTTATGTATTTATAGTCCATCTGGTCAGGGTAACTCATTGGTAATGTTATGTATTTATAGTCCATCTGGTCAGGGTAACTCATTGGTAATGTTATGTATTTATAGTCCATTTGTGTGTAAGGAGAAAATGTGAATGTGATCTAATTAAGTTTATATTGAACATTGGGCTGGCTAGGCTGCCTTTTAATCCAAAATGATTCACTGTGATGAATCAATCAACATAATCGTGATGACAGATGTGAGTAAATGTTTTATAGGGCCTACATGATGCAGACATGCATAAAGCTCAGCCCTGTGAGTTCTATTGTCTATCAGTTATTATCACTGTGTCTGGGTAGAGGAAATCCCCCTCCTAATCTAGTCTAAATATAATTTATATGAACAAGTATAAGGTAGCTGCAGTTTGACAGGGGTTTCATCCCCCCAATCGGGAAAATAATTTTTTCATGAGTTTTTTAAAACCATGTTACCTGATTAGGAAAAACTGGTCCCATCATAGCCAATTAAAACATTTTTACAACTGATTAATCACTGTCATACCATATAGGGTCCAGAGTTTTCCTAGTTAGGTTAACAGATAAGGAAAAACTCCAGGCCTCAGGGGGTAAAAATTGCCCCAACGCTCTGGGACCTACGGTGTCACCAGTCTGACCGCTCTGGGACCTATGGTGCCACCAGTCTGACCGCTCTGGGACCTATGGTGCCACCAGTCTGACCGCTCTGGGACCTATGGTGCCACCAGTCTGACCGCTCTGGGACCTACGGTGCCACCAGTCTGACCGCTCTGGGACCTACGGTGCCACCAGTCTGACCGCTCTGGGACCTATGGTGCCACCAGTCTGACCGCTCTGGGACCTATGGTGCCACCAGTCTGACCGCTCTGGGACCTACGGTGCCACCAGTCTGACCGCTCTGGGACCTATGGTGCCACCAGTCTGACCGCTCTGGGACCTATGGTGTCACCAGTCTGACCGCTCTGGGACCTATGGTGTCACCAGTCTGACCGCTCTGGGACCTATGGTGCCACCAGTCTGACCGCTCTGGGACCTATGGTGCCACCAGTCTGACCGCTCTGGGACCTATGGTGCCACCAGTCTGACCGCTCTGGGACCTATGGTGCCACCAGTCTGCTTGCAGTTTTCAGTTATCGTCAGGATGATCAGGGCTTTATTCAGGAACGTTTCTTGGGATACTTTGATGTGTCAAGTGGGCGAGATGCGCAGTCTGTGTTAAACTTCATGAATTTTGAGATGTCTGAGTTTAACTTCATAGAGAAACTTGTTGTTCAAACCTACGATGGCGCAGCTGTAATGGAATGTATCTGCTATTTGTATTTACAGCTAAGTCCCCTCCTGTTCCCTGATTAAGAGGTGATGACCAGTCCACTCCACTACCAGTGTCAACCCTGTCCTGACATGAACTGAAGCCACCTCTCATGTGCCAACTCATCCACTGGCACATTGAATGTTTCCTCTCCTAGCAATTTCCTCTCATTACTGTATGTAGTCTATCACATACACAAACACAAACACATCATTACACATCAATGATTTTACTCCTTGCTTGGACTAACTCATTCTTTGCTCTTTGGTCTAATTGTGTAGTCTCTTGTGTTATTGTTTTTGTCTTCCCATTAAAATCCTGTCCTGCACTGGTCAAGCCTCTGAACACATCAACGCATGCCTCATACCCTCTTCCAATCACTGCTGTGATCCCTTTCCAACACTGTGTACGTAGCCCTCTCATTCCCATTCCCTATAATATTGTACTATAAATGTCCTTATTAAAAGCTTTAGGTTAAATACTTTAGGTTTAGATTTTTTAAACACTCTGTCGTCTCCCTGAGTTCCGCGTCTTCCCGTGGGTCACCCATCCTCCACAATTTTTCAAGTCACCAGCCTCCACTGATGTAAAAATACCAAAACACTTGACTTGGACAAACTTTATCCCAACAGTGTCTTTTGGCTGTGCACAAACTGGTTGAACTAATTTGTCAATGTATTTTTACATGGAAAATACATTGGATGCCCCCCCCCCGAAAAAAATTGAACTACAGGATTTTGTCAACATTGTAACTAATTTTCTACATAGATAAACAACACCAGATCCACTATCAGAAAGAAACAGTAGGATGGACAGCACCTGCTACTGGAGAGTTGATCTCTCTACAGCTTTTTATTTGGTCTCCCATCCAGGATTTTAACCAAGCCCAGCCCTGCTCAGCTTTGATAGTTGTCACTGACTACATCACATGTGCTATCATGAGTATAATTATTGAGAGATCTCTTAATAAGTAAACATATTCACGGTTGCTATCAAAATCCTTCCAAATGGAAGGTTTGACAGAGCAAATTAAATGTAACCATGCTTAAAAAGTTATGTATCATCAAGGGAAGACATAATTTCTATTATGTCTTCCCTTTCATCATTTACAATTTTTCAACACATGCAGATATGAAAGTCAAAATCTATTCAAAGTGCAAAGGTACTTCCTTCATTCAAGGGCAAATTTCTAACCAGTGGTGTATTCATTAAAATTTTCAATGGAAATCATTTAAGAACCAAAACAGAAGCAAACTGAACAAACGGAACAAAACAGGGAGGGACCTACCTGAATTTGTCCAATAGAAAGTCTAGTGTTTACAAAGTCATCAACAGCTATTGTTTCAATTCAACCCAGGATTCCACTAAAAATAACAACACATATAGACCTGTATGTAGGATTCATGTCTCCATCTCAAATCAAATCAAATGTTATTTGTCACATGCTCTGAATACAACAGGTGTAGACCTTACCGTGAAATGCTTACTAACAAGCCCTTAACCAACAATGCAGTTCAAGAAAGAGTTAAGAAAATATTTACTAAATAAACTAAAGTAGAACTATAGTAAAATAAAAATAAAAAGTAACAATAAAAATGTCAATAACGAGGCTATATACAGGGTATACCGGTACTGAGTCAATGTGTGGAGGTACAGGTTAGTCAAGTTATTTTGTAGGTAGGTAGGGGTGAAGTGACTATGCATAGATAATAAACAGTGAATAGCAGCAGTGTAAAAACCAAAATCTAAGAATAGGAACGAATCAAATCCAACTTTATTTAGTCACATTTTTAACATAGACTTTTGAATCCAACATATCAATGGTTAATTTGTAGACAAACTGGATATTGAATTGTGTTGTCATGTAGTACTTTATGTAGTAACGTGGACATTTCAGGCATTATCAGAGGCTCTTATCCAAATTGATTTAATACATTTTAGAATAAAGCTGTAACGTAACAAAATGTGGAAAAAGTCAAGGGGTCTGAATACTTTCCGAATGCACTGTATTTTTATGAGTTCTTGTGTGTGTGTGTATATATATATATATATATGTGTGTGTGTGTGTCTCCATCTCTCCATTAAGCTCTATAACAGGAAGAGCATTAGCTTGTGTTTATGGAGTACTCCATTGATTTTCATGATGTCCTCCCCAGTCTCTTAGAGGTCACTCCTCTGTTTGATGGGGAACATGATCTGAAAGGGGCGTGGTGAGTGGACACACATCCGGATGCAGACACACCCACACAACAGTAGAAAATAAGAACACATGCCAAAGTCTCAAGCTGTCCTCTAGGACTACACCCCAGGGATTACTATCCTTATCGTATGATTGGCTAGACTAAAACTGTTCCAAGCGGCACACTGGAGGGCCGATCTGCCATTTAGTAACCCACTGAGTACATGTGAGAGATTTCAGGTTTGGGTTTATGGTGGCAAACTCTTTTATAGCTCTTTGTTTAACTCTGACTGGCTTTTATTTGTGTCATTTCAGTGGTAGACAAATGCCTGTTTGTGTCATTGGAGTAGAATGCTAAAAGAATGCCTGTTTGTGTCATTGGAGTAAAATGCTAGTAGAATGCCTGTTTGTGCCATTGCAGTAGAATGCTAGTAGGATGCCTGTTTGTGTCATTGGATGAGAATGCCTGTTTGTGTCATTGGAGTAGAATGCCTGTTTGTGTCATTGGAGTAGAATGCCTGTTTGTGTCATTGGAGTAGAATGCTAGTAGGATGCCTGTTTGTGTCATTGGAGAAGAATGCCTGTTTGTGTCATTGGAGTAGAATGCCTGTTTGTGTCATTGGAGTAGAATGCCTGTTTGTGTCATTGGAGTAGAATGCTAGTAGGATGCCTGTTTGTGTCATTGCAGTAGAATGCTAGTAGGATGCCTGTTTGTGTCATTGCAGTAGAATGCTAGTAGGATGCCTGTTTGTGTCATTGCAGTAGAATGCCTGTTTGTGTCATTGGAGTAGAATGCCTGTTTGTGTCATTGGAGTAGAATGCCTGTTTGTGTCATTGGAGTAGAATGCCTGTTTGTGTCATTGGAGTAGAATGCCTGTTTGTGTCATTGCAGTAAAATGCTAGCAGAATGCCTGTTTGTGGCATTGGAGTAGAATGCCTGTTTGTGTCATTGGAGAAGAATGCCTGTTTGTGTCATTGGAGTAGAATGCTAGAAGAATGCCTGTTTGTGTCATTGCAGTAAAATGCTAGCAGAATGCCTGTTTGTGGCATTGCAGTAAAATGCTAGTAGGATGCCTGTTTGTGTCATTGCAGTAAAATGCTAGTAGAATGCCTGTTTGTGTCATTGGAGTAGAATGCCTGTTTGTGTCATTGGAGAAGAATGCCTGTTTGTGTCATTGGAGTAGAATGCTAGTAGGATGCCTGTTTGTGTCATTGCAGTAGAATGCTAGTAGGATGCCTGTTTGTGTCATTGCAGTAGAATGCTAGTAGGATGCCTGTTTGTGTCATTGGAGTAGAATGCCTGTTTGTGTCATTGGAGTAGAATGCCTGTTTGTGTCATTGGAGTAGAATGCTAGAAGAATGCCTGTTTGTGTCATTGCAGTAAAATGCTAGCAGAATGCCTGTTTGTGGCATTGGAGGAGAATGCCTGTTTGTGTCATTGGAGAAGAATGCCTGTTTGTGTCATTGGAGTAGAATGCTAGAAGAATGCCTGTTTGTGTCATTGCAGTAAAATGCTAGCAGAATGCCTGTTTGTGGCATTGCAGTAAAATGCTAGCAGAATGCCTGTTTGTGACATTGCAGTAAAATGCTAGCAGAATGCCTGTTTGTGACATTGCAGTAAAATGCTAGCAGAATGCCTGTTTGTGTCATTGCAGTAAAATGCTAGTAGAATGCCTGTTTGTGTGATTGGAGTTGAATGCCTGTTTCTGTCATTGGAGTAAAATGCTAGTAGAATGCCTGTTTGTGTAATTGGAGTAGAATGCCTGTTTGTGTGATTGGAGTAGGATGCCTGTTTGTGTGATTGGAGTAGGATGCCTGTTTGTGTGATTGGAGTAGAATGCCTGTTTGTGTGATTGGAGTAGGATGCCTGTTTGTGTGATTGGAGTAGGATGCCTGTTTGTGTGATTGGAGTAGGATGCCTGTTTGTGTGATTGGAGTAGGATGCCTGTTTGTGTGATTGGAGTAGGATGCCTGTTTGTGTGATTGGAGTAGAATGCCTGTTTGTGTCATTGCAGTAGAATGCTAGTAGAATGCCTGTTTGTGTCATTGGAGTAGAATGCTAGTAGAATGCCTGTTTGTGTCATTGAAGTAGGATGCTAGTAGGATGCCTGTTTGTATCATTGGAGTAGAATGCTAGAAGAATGCCTGTTTGTGTGATTGGAGTAGAATGCCTGTTTGTGTCATTGAAGTAGGATGCTAGTAGGATGCCTGTTTGTATCATTGGAGTAGAATGCTAGAAGAATGCCTGTTTGTGTGATTGGAGTAGAATGCCTGTTTGTGTGATTGGAGTAGAATGCCTGTTTGTGTCATTGGAGTAGGATGCTAGAAGAATGCCTGTTTGTGTGATTGGAGTAGGATGCCTGTTTGTGTGATTGGAGTAGAATGCCTGTTTGTGTGATTGGAGTAGGATGCTAGTAGAATGCCTGTTTATATTTTTGTTCAGTGTAGAATGCCTGTTTATATTTTTGTTCAGTGCAGAATGCCTGTTTATATTTTTGTTCAGTGCAGAATGCCTGTTTATATTTTTGTTCAGTGTAGAACGCCTGTTTATATATTTGTTCAGTGTAGAACGCCTGCGAGCCTCATTGTGTTCTTCCATCCAACAGTAATCCATCCTGACCTTCACCACCTCTCAACTGTTTGTTCCAGTGTCCACCTGGACCATCCAAAACAGCTTATCTTCTACACTTACTCTGCAGGCAAAGTTGGTAATTACTTTCTCTGGCTGCCATCGTTTCACAGCAATCCATCATCATCCCCCTCTCTGTCTCTCCAGCACGGGCGGTACGGTGGTGACAGGCACCGGTTTGGAAGGAGGGAAGTTTGCCGATCCATGCCATGGAAAAAGCACTATACGCAATTTGATTGAATTCCTCTGGAGCCAAATTACAACCTGCCCCCAGCCTGAACACTTTCAACACTCAACCGCCTCCATCTAAATGTCTTGTGGGGGAAAATGAGGATAGATCTGTATTGAAGGTGGCATGTGTTAAAGTATCTGTGTGCCAAGTTCGGAGGCACAGTTTAGATTCTGGGAATGAGGCACACGGAGACGGAATCCTGAGACGGAAGAAACTAATATTTGAAAGTAAGATTACCGTCGCAGCTGTCGGAAAGGCAAAGTAAACAAGCCGGGTCTCAGGGGGGAAGAACCAGCATAAAACAAAAACTAAAGACAAAGAGCAAGAATGGAGGTAATGAGAGAGGAAGGGAAAGAGAGAGTGTGAGGAGGCCGCAGAGGAAGCAAGAGAGAAAGAGAGGTTGAGAGAATGCAGATAGAGAAGAGAGCAGATAGAGAAGAAAGCAGAGTGAGAGAGAGAGCAGAGAGAGAAAGCAGAGAGAGACAGAGGTGAGAGTCTGAGTGAGAGAGAGACTGAGTGAGTGAGTGAGTGAGTGAGTGAGTGAGTGACTGAGTGAGTGAGAGAGAGACAGGAGAGAGAGAGAGAGAGAGGTGAGAGGGTGAGACAGAGAGAGAGATTTAATATAATTATTTGTTATTCTTTATTACAATGTATATTGTATACATTGTTGCTTTGCCAATATTTTCATGCCAATAAAGCGGCTTGAATTTGAATTTGAGAGAGAGTGAGACAGAGAGATAGAGAGAGAGAGACAAAGAGAGAGAGAGACAAAGAGAGAGAGAGACAAAGAGAGAGAGACAAAGAGAGAGAGAGAGAGACAGAGAGAGAGAGACAAAGAGAAGGAGGGCAGATAGAGAGAGACAGCGATAGAGAGAAAGAGAGTGTGAGAGAGAGAAAGAGAGAGAATGAAATGATAATACATGATCAGCAGAGTGAGAATAGCAGAGGAAATAGAATAAGAGCATAAACAACACGTAAGAAAGAGAGGAAAGAGGAAGAAGAGGGGAATGAGGAGGAAGGGTTTTGTATATTTTGAAAGTGGGAGGAGGTAGGGAGGTAGTGGGAAAAGGAAGGAGGGAGGTATGAGAGAAGGAGGGAGGTATGTGAGAAGGAGGGAGAGAAGGAGGCAGGTATGGGAGATGAAGGGGGGAGGTATGGGAGAAGGATAGAGAGGGAGGGAGGTATGGGAGGAGGGAGGGAAGGAGGGCGGTATGGGAGAAGGAGGGAGGGAAGGAGGGAGTTAGGTATGGGAGAAGGAGGGAGGGAAGGAGGGCAGTATGGGAGAAGGAGGGAGGGAAGGAGGGAGTTAGGTATGGGAGAAGGAGGGAGGGAAGGAGGGCAGTATGGGAGACAAAGAGGGAGGGAGGGAAGGAAGGAGGGAGGGAGGCATGGGAGAAGGAGGGAGGGAAGGAGGGCAGTATGGGAGAAGGAGGGAGGGAAGGAGAAAGGTATGGGAGAAGGAGGGAAGGATACATGGAGCGGACAGCTCCTCTCTGCCTCTCTCTGTGTGCAGACACAATGGCCACCTAGGCCTTTAGATATGACTAATTACAGTATCCATGGTACCACTCCAGAGACGCTGCTGCAGACACCCTTCATTATAGCAGCTAGGGCTCAGGACCAGGCTGGTCTGGCTGCTTAAACAAGGCCAGACTACGGCAGGCTGTAGGAAATATATACTGTCAGGCAGTAAGTGTTGTATTATGTTCTAGTCACTGTTGATCTGTTGAAGTGGGATATATATCCGACTGTGTGAGAATATTCCTTCTCATTTCCTTCTCTGTTGACTTGTTTTGCCAGAGTTCTATATAAATATACACTCAAATGAGGGAGGTGTGTGTGTTTCTTACTCTCTTATTGTCATCATGCTGAACAACACATTTGGACTCAAGGATGGAAAACAATGCTGTGACACTTGGTTCTAATGTGCTGTTTAGAAACAGAAAACATTTCAAGTTGTGAGTTGCAGAATCCAGCAAGTTTCTAATTATCTGGTCACCTGGTCCAGATATAGACAACAGCTGGTCTACATGTCTGGGTTCTGTGACTGTCACCTGGTCCAGATACAGACAACAGCTGGTCTACATGGCTGGGTTCTGTGACTGTCACCTGGTCCAGATACAGACAACAGCTGGTCTACATGGCTGGGTTCTGTGACTGTCACCTGGTCCAGATACAGACAACAGCTCGTCTACATGGCTGGGTTCTGTGACTGTCACCTGGTCCAGATATAGACAACAGCTGGTCTACATGGCTGGGTTCTGTGACTGTCACCTGGTCCAGATACAGACAACAGCTCGTCTACATGGCTGGGTTCTGTGACTGTCACATGGTCCAGATACAGACAACAGCTGGTCTACATGGCTGGGTTCTGTGACTATCACCTGGTTCGGATAACAGCTGGTTAGTTCTATTATAACACGTGCACACGATCTGTTAAAACTGTACTGTTTCTCCTCAACAGAGCCCATTGTATGGAATAGGGTAAAGTTGTCCCTAGATGCTGATATTGAGTCAGTTTAGCATTTCCCCTAACCAATGGTTAAGGTTAGGATTGGGGGAGGGGAAGTTGATCCTAGATCCTAGACAAAACGAAAACAGTTTAGAAATGTTTGCAAATGTATTACAAATATAAAACATGTATACCTTATTTACATAAGTATTCAGACCCTTTGCTATGAGAATCGAAGTTGAGCTCAGGTGCATCCTGTTTCCATTTTATAGTGCTATTGCACTGTGTGCATGAGAAACATTTGTAGTTCCCATTTGGAATGGGTGTCAAGAGTGTCTGTGTGGGCTCAGGGGGAAGGTCAGATCTCACCAAGCTATCTCCAATATTGTAACCATGCTTACAGACCACCAGTGGGGGTTCCTTAAAGAGGTGTGCGATTTTTTTTCTTCTTCGTTTTAGTCTGATTGCAGAATATGCCAGTGCTTTTTCAGGATTGCTTTCATTTTCTCCGCGCCCTTGGTGTACTTAATGCAAAAGACGGTTACGTTGTTTTTCTTCTTTGGTTGAGTTGTAATTCCTCTGTTGGTTTTTGAGATATTTTCATCATTGCAGCATCAAGAGTTTTGTCCTTGTAGCCTCTCATTTTGAATTTCTCTGTCATTTTTTTTTGCATTGTGTCAAAATCTGTCTGGTGGCCACAGATTCGTTTAACCCTGCATAACTGGCTATTTGCTAGACCATTCATGAGGGGAAGGGGATGGATACTATCCGCACATAGCAGGGCATTGCGGTCTGTGGGCTTTGTGTATAAGTCTCTGTGTAATGCATCATTCTATTTGATAATCCATAACTCCAGGTAGTTTATTTTTCTCTCATCAGTCTGCATGGTGAATTTGAGAGTTTGGAATTCATTTAGTTCCTGCTGACTTCCTTCCCAAAGCACAAAGGCATCGTCTATGTATCTCTTCCATGGGAGTATTTTAGAAAAAACGAGTGCTTCTTCAAATTGTCCCACATACAGGTTTGCATAGTTGGGGGGAAAAGGGGGAGCCCATTGCTACACCACGAATTCGAAGAAAAAAGTCAGACTCAAAGACAAAGTAATTATTGGAAAATATCAGTTCAGTAAGTTGTAAGACGCAATCATTGGATGGAGCAATGGTAGAATCTCTCTGCTGAAGGAAGTGTTGCAGCGCCTGCAAGCCTCCAGTGTGTGGGATGTTAGTGTACAAGCTCTCCACATCAAAAGTGGCCAGCAGGGTGCCCTCTGGTATCCTTCCTAAGCCCTCTATCAATGAGATCATGTGACTAGTGTCTTTGACATAAGATGGGAGATTCTCAACCATCGGTTTAAATGTGGTAATCCACAAATTTAGAAATGTTGGATGTCACAGAGTCAATGGCTGATACAATGGGTCTACCTGGAGGAGGAGACACTTGTTGTGTAATTTAGCGACTGTATAGAAAATTGGTATCTTGGGACATTTCACACATAGAAATTCAACTTATTTTTTGGTGATTTGTCCTGATTCCAAACAGCTTTCCACTGTGGATAAGATATTATGCTGGAATTCTAGGGTAGGGTCACAATTCAGTTTGCGATAGAAGTCACCTTTAGATAGTTGTCGGCGACATTCATTCACATAGTGACATTTGTT
Organism: Salmo trutta; assembly: GCF_901001165.1. Lineage (NCBI taxonomy): Eukaryota > Metazoa > Chordata > Actinopteri > Salmoniformes > Salmonidae > Salmo > Salmo trutta. Next base: position 7,322,533 of record NC_042962.1, on the reverse strand, counting down.
TTGTATACAAATTCCTCCTCCATTGTCACATTTCTTTGTGATAATCAAAGGATCTGACTTTAAGTCCTTAAGAGCCATTCTCTCGTCTCTACTCAGGTTATCATAGGATTTGTGTTTCTGTTTGTCTTTCAGTAAGTCACCTACATCCTTTTCAATAATCCTACAGAAGGTATCCATGGACGCATTGCGTTTGCGGGGGAGGTACAAATGAACTTTTTGCTCTAAATGTAGTTCTCTCAGAGTTCTCAGGTTCCTCAGCTGGGTTAATGGCTCCATCTCCTCCTTGACTCACGGTAGGACAGGTAAGTCTATTGATTAGCGTGGTAGACCTATGTTTACATTTCACTGAGGATGACATTTCAAGTGGAGTCATGTTTCAACTCTTATCAAAGAACTCACGCAATCTCAGATTATGGAACATTTTTAATAGATCTGGACGTCTAAGTCATTAATGTATTCAGTGGGTACAAATGATAAAACCTTATTGGGAACACTGAGGTGAGCTGATGTTAGGGTCTGTCTTGATAAGTTGAAGACATTTAGCTCCTGTTGGACTGGGGGCCCGTCCTGGGGGCCCGTCCTGGGGGCCCGTCCTGGGAGCCCGTCCTGGGTCTCAATTGATAGGTGTCGCGGGGTGGTAGTGGATTTCTTCTTCCCCCGACGTATGCGCCAAACCCTCTTACGTGCTGGGGGTGTTGGCCTCGACGTTGTCCCCGGTGTCACCGCCCTCTGTTGTAGAAACAATGCTCACCGTTGGTAGAGGAGCCAGAGCTAGCGCCGTCTGTGGATAGTTAGTCTGATAGAGGAACTCTGCGTCTGTCATCGGCTTGTCTCTTCCGTTTTTTGGGGGGGTTTCGACAGAGATATATTAGTCCGTTGTTCTTCCTTTCCAAATTGCGTTTATACAACTTGATTTTCCTCTCCTTCAGATTGGTCGTAATCTTAGTCTGAAGGTCATCGTTACTCTTAATGAGATCATCCAGTTTGATAGGGTCATTAAACTCGTCTCGTAGAGCTTGCAGTGAATGTTCAACTGAGGTTGCGATCTCGGTAATATCCTTTCTAAGTTGTTCAATGATCAGAGTCATCAGGTCTAATTAACATTTAGTATAGCACACCATCGTTCACAAAACTCGCCACTGCGTTGGCCAAGTGAAGGCTCTTTTTGCCAACGTAGTCCGCGTGGCATAACTCCATTTCAAATGTTTCTTTCTTTCCTCTCATTTGTTTAACCTTTTTATTTATACAGGTTTTTCTCATTGAGATAACATATTTTTTCCAAGAGAGACCTGGTCCAATAGCAGCAGAGGGAACAACGTTTCAGAACATACTCACTTAGTGACGATGTGCAGGTGTGTTCTAGTTTTCTTGAAGTTTCACTAATTCATTTTAATTTACTTAATCATTATGACACACCCCTCACTATTGTCATTGGGAGGCACTAATTGCACTGTTTGTCTACATAACCTGGTTCAAGTATTCATGACATTACCCCAAGGAAGGCACAGTGATGCCAAAACTTTGGTAAATACCCATTAAATTACTGGGAGTTTATACATGGAGTGTGTGACTTTCTTTAGTTTGATAGTTTAAAATGCAAATGATTGGACATTATTTGGAAAAGCACATACCTGTCAATATAATGTCCCACAGTTGACAGTGCATGTCAGAGCAAAAATCAAGCCATGAAAGAATTGTCTGTAGAGCTCCGAGACAGGATTGTGTCAAGGCAAAGATCTGGGGAAGGATACTAAAAGCTGTCTGCATCATTGAAGGTTCCCAAGAACACAGTAGCCTCCATTATTCTTAAATGGAAGAAGTTTGGAACCATAAAGACTCATCCTAGAGCTGGCCACCTGGCCAAACTGAGTAATCGAGGGAGAAGGGCCTTGGTCAGGGAGGTGACCGAGAACCCAATGGTCACATTGACAGAGCTCGAGTTCCTCTGTGGATATGGGAGAACCTTCCGGAAGGACAACCATCTCTGCAGCACTCCACCAATCAGGTGTTTATGGTAGAGTGGCCAGACGGAAGCCACTCCTAAGTAAAAGGCACATGACAGCCCACTTGGAGTTTGCCAAAAGGCACCTAAAGACTCTCAGACCATGAGAAACAAGATTTCCTGGTCTGATGAAACCAAGATTGAACTCTTTGGCCTGAATGCCAAGCGTCACATCTGGAGGACTCCTGGAATCATCCCTACGGTGAAGCATGGTGGTGGCAAACATTATCAGCGGCAGGGACTGGGAGACTAGTCAGGATCGAGGCAAAGATGTACAGAAATATCCTTGATGAAAACCTGCTCCAGAGCGCTCAGAACCTCAGACCGGGGCGAAGGTTCACCTTCCAACAGGACAATGACCCTAAGCACACAGCTTGAGATGATCTGCAGAAAATAATTGGAGAATCTTCCCAAATACAGGTGTGCCAAGCTTGTAGCGTCAAACCCAAGAAGACTCAATGCTGTAATCGCTGCCAAAGGTTTTTCACCAAAGTACTGAGTGAAGGGTCTGAATACTTATGTAAACGTGACATTTAAATTTGAGCGGTAGATCTCGGCTTGCATTTTGACTCAGAAAAGGTTGGTGACCATAGATGTACAGTAACACTATGACATTGATAGTACGTATACAGCAACACTAACATGGGTAGTGTTCACAGTAAGAAGATAACATTGATAGTGTATACAGTAAGAATACAACATTGACTGTATAAATAACAATATAACATTGATAGTGTTTACAGTAAGAATATAACATTGAGTGTATAAGTAACAATATAACATTGATAGCATTTACAGTAAGAATATAACATTGATAATGTATACAGTAAGAACATAACATTGAGTGTTTACAGTAAAAACAAATTGATAGTGTTTACAGTAAGAATACAACATTGATAGTGTATATACAGTAACAATATAACATTGATAGTGTTTAGTGAGACTATAACATTGATAGCGTTTACAGTAAGAACATAACATTGGTAGTTTATACAGTAAGAACATAACATTGATAGTGTTTACAGTAAGAATATAACATTGATTGTGAATATACAGTAAGACTATAACATTAGTGTTTGCAATTAGAATATAACATTGATAGTGTTTATAGTAAGAACATAACATTCATAGTGTTTACAGTAAGAATATAACATTGATATTGTTTACAGTAAGAACATACCATTGATAGTGTACATACAGTAAAAACATAACATTGATAGTGTTTACAGTAAGAACATAACATTGAGAGTGTACATACAGTAAAAATATAACATTGATATTGTTTACAGTAAGAACATAACATTGATAGTGTTTACAGTAAGACTATAACATTAGTGTTTACATTAAGAATATAACATTGATAGTGTATACAGCAACATAACATTGATAGTGTTTACAGTTAGAATATAACATTGATAGTGTATACAGTAAGAACATAACATTGATAGTGTATACAGTAAGAACATACCATTGATAGTGTATACAGTAAGAACATAGCATTAGTGTTTACAATAAGAATATAACATTGATAGTGTATACAGCAACATACCATAGTGTATATACAGTAAGAATGTAACATTGATAGTGTTTACAGTAATAATATAACATTGATAGTGTTTACAGTAACAATATAACATTGATAGTGTTTACAGTAAGAACATAACATTGATAGTGTATGGTACAGCTATCAAGAGGCAGTCTACTTGAGACCTGAATTGTATCCATGACAACAGTGATCTCCTCATCGTTCTCTGTAGATGGATCTGCACACTTGAACACTTAGACGGATGTTTTACTGACATTGGTTCAACATAACATAATCCCATTTAAAACCATACACCTAACAATGTTTAGACGAGTGGAAAGTTGAACATTTTACTGGCTATACTATTTCATGCCTCAGAAAGCTAGTTGTACACACGTTAAGCTGCCTTCAGAGCAGTGTTCACAGTTCACTGCGCTAGCCCTTTCAGTTCTAGTGCCTAGTTTCCTCCATTTGTGTAAGAAAGGCTTGAGATCCACTTCACCACTATGCTCAATTTTCTCCCTACAACCCCTTGGCCTAGTAGAATGAACTGCCATGGATAATTCTCCAACTGATCCCTCTCCTTCTCTCTTCACTCACACACGAAAAGAGGGGTGAGAGGAAGAGAGAGTGAGAGAGAGAGAGTGAGACAAAGAGAGAGAGCGAGACAGAGAGAGCGAGAGAAAGAGAGAGAGGGAACATTCCGAGGCCCAGAAAGGCAGAGTTATCCGTGACAGTGATGCCCACTTCCATCCTTCCATCTCACCCGTCCCTTCCTTTCTCCATCACTTTCCCTCGTTCACTCCATCAGACAAAACAAGCTTCTCTTCTCTTCCTCTTTGACTCAGTAGATTTGATACTGTATATAGAATAAAATCAAATTGTATTTGCCACATGTGCCGAATACAACATGTCTTGTGGATTCTTGTGTGTCAGTTTCTTTGGGAGGTTTTCAGCTTCCTTCTCATCCTTGTGTTTTTTACGGTACTCCTCTTTGAGTACCTGTCCGCTTCTCCTCCCATTCCTCTCTTTGGTCCTCCAGCTTGGATGAGCTGCAGAACGCTTTAGGCCCCTCTTTTAACCGTTTATCGTGAAATGCTTACTTACAATAACTTAACCAACAATGCAGTTTTAAGAAAAATAAGTGTTAAGTAAAAAATACATAAGTAAAAAATATAAAAAATATAAAATAAATGTAAAGTAACAAATAATTAAAGGGGTAACATTTGATTAGCTGTCCAGGAGTTTTCTGGCTTGGGGGTAGAAGCTGTTCAGGAGTCTTATGGCTTGGGGGTAGAAGCAGTCCAGGAGTCTTATGGCTTGGGGGTAGAAGCTGTTCAGGAGTCTTATGGCTTGGGGTAGAAGCTGTTCAGGAGTCTTATGGCTTGGGGGTAGAAGCTGTTCAGGAGTCTTCTGGCTTGGGGGTAGAAGCTGTTCAGGAGTCTTTTGGTGTCACGGGTGTCGTAGGGCAAAGACCAAGACGCAGCGGGAAAATATATACTCATCTTCTTATAAACGTATACAAAACACAAACGAACTGGACAGTCTTGTCAGGCACACAGCTAAACAAGCACAATCTCCCACAAAAAAAAACATGAAAAACAAACTCCTAATTATAGGACCCTCAATCAGAGGCAACAATAACCAGCTGCCTCCAATTGAAGGTCCAACCCCAATTAACTACACATAGAAATACAAAAGACTAGATAGAACATAGAAAATATACTAACATAGAACATAGACTAACAAACCCCGGACCACATAAACCAAACACCCCTCTACCTAAATACATAGACCAAACCACATGAAACAAACACCCCTGCCACGTCCTGACCAAACTATAATAACAAATAACCCCTATTACTGGTCAGGACATGACATATGGCTTGGGGGTAGAAGCAGTTAAGAAGTGTTTTGGACCATCTACAGTTGAAGTCAGAAGTTTACATACACTTAGGTTGGAGTCATTAAAACTCGTTTTTCAACCACTCCACAAATTTCTTGTTAACAAACTATAGTTTTGGCAAGTCGGTTAGGACACCTACTTTGTCCATGACACAAGATTTTTCCAACAATTGTGTACATACAGATTATGTTACTTATAACTCACTGTATCACAATTCCAGTGGGTCAGAAGTTTACACACACTAAGTTGACTGTGCCTTTAAACAGCTTGGGAAATTCCAGAAAATGATGTCATGGCTTTAGACGCTTCTGATAGGCTAATTGACATCATTTCAGTCAATTGGAGGTGTACCTGTGGATGTATTTCAAGGCCTACCTTCAAACTCAGTGCCTCTTTGCTTGACATCATGGGAAAATCAAAAGAAATCAGCCAAGACCTCAGATTTTTTTTTGTAGACCTCCACAAGTTTGGTTCATCCTTGGGAGCAATTTCCAAACGCCTGACGGTACCACGTTCATCTGTACAAACAATAGTACGCAAGTATAAACACCATGGCCGTCATACCGCTCAGGAAGGAGACACGTTCTGTCTCCTAGAGATGAACGTACTTTGGTGCGAAAAGTGCAAATCAATCCCAGAACAACAGCAAAGGACCTTGTGAAGATGCTGGAGGAAACACAGTAAACGAGTCCTATATCGACATAACCTGAAAGGCCGCTCAGCAAGGAAGAAGCCACTGCTCCAAAACCGCCATAAAAAAGCCAGACTACGGTTTCCAACCGCACATGTGGACAAACATTTACATTTACATTTAAGTCATTTAGCAGACGCTCTTATCCAGAGCGACTTACAAATTGGTGCATTCACCTTATGATATCCAGTGGAACAACCACTTTACAATAGTGCATCTAAATCTTTTAAGGGGGGGGTTAGAAGGATTACTTTATCCTATCCTAGGTATTCCTTAAAGAGGTGGGGTTTCAGGTGTCTCCGGAAGGTGGGGATTGACTCCGCTGTCCTGGCGTCGTGAGGGAGCTTGTTCCACCATTGGGGTGCCAGAGCAGCGAACAGTTTTGACTGGGCTGAGCGGGAACTGTGCTTCCTCAGAGGTAGGGAGGCGAGCAGGCCAGAGGTGGATGAACGCAGTGCCCTTGTTTAGGTGTAGGGCCTGATCAGAGCCTGAAGGTACGGAATTGCCGTTCCCCTCACAGCTCCGTAGGCAAGCACCATGGTCTTGTAGCGGATGCGAGCTTCAACTGGAAGCCAGTGGAGAGAGCGGAGGAGCGGGGTGACGTGAGAGAACTCCGAAGGTTGAACACCAGACGGGCTGCGGCGTTCTGGATGAGTTGTAGGGGTTTAATGGCACAGGCAGGGAGCCCAGCCAACAGCGAGTTGCAGTAATCCAGACGAGAGATGACAAGTGCCTGGATTAGGACCTGCGCCGCTTCCTGTGTGAGGCAGGGTCGTACTCTGGGAATGTTGTAGAGCATGAACGTACAGGATCGGGTCACCGCCTTGATGTTAGTGGAGAACGACAGGGTGTTGTCCAGGGTCACGCCAAGGTTCTTAGCACTCTGGGAGGAGGACACAATGGAGTTGTCAACCGTGATGGGGTCTATTTCTGTACTTTTTGGAGAAATGTCCTCTGTTCTGAGGAAACAAAAATATAACTTTATGGCCATAATGACCATCGCTATGTTTGGAGGAAAAAAGGGGAGGCTTGCAAGCCAAAGAACACCATCCTAACCGTTAAGCATGGGGGTGGCAATATCATGTTGTGGGGGTACTTTGCTGCTGGAGGGACTGGTGCAGTTCACAAAATAGATGGCATCATGAGGCAAGAAAATTATGTGGATATATTGAAGCAATATCTCAAGGCATCAGTCAGGAAGTTAAAGCTTGGTCGTAAATGGGTCTTCCAAATGGACAATGACCCCAAGCATACTTCCAAAGTTGTGGCAAAATGGCATAAGGACAACAAAGTCAAGCTATTTGAGTGGCCATCACAAAGCCCTGACCTCAATCCTATAGAAAATTTGTGGGCAGAACTGACTTCCGGTTTGGAGCGAGCAGTCGCACTACGCTTCACTCCACAGGTAATATTACACTTCACTACATTACAACGGTTTGATTTGTTTGATCCGAGCAATTCTTTTCTTAGCTAGCTACATAGCCGTCTTTGTATCAAAGATAATCGTGTAGCTTAGAGTAATTATCGAAGTTAGCTATCTTCGTCCTCCTAACGTAGTCATCACTGCTAGCTAGCTAGTCAACACTGCTAGCTAGCCAACCAGCCAACTTCCACCGACTAGCAGCACTGTAGAATCTATTACATTACAACGGAACGACTTGACTAGTGTAGTGTTAGTGAGCCAGCTACATAGTTGTCTTTGCATCTAAGATAATTGTGTAGTTTAGAGTAATTATTAGTAACTAGCCAGCCGCGACGCCAGACTTAGTCAACACACCTAGTCTTCATTAACCCACTGCTAGCTAGCTAGCCAACCGTTACCGACTAGCAGCGCTCTAGACACTAATACTTTACAACGGAACGACTTGATTAGTGTAGTGTTAGTGAGCCAGCTACATAGTTGTCTTTGCATCTAAGATAATTGTGTAGTTTAGAGTAATTATTAGTAACTAGCCAGCCGCGACGCCAGACGTAGTCAACACACCTAGTCATCATTAACCCACTGCTAGCTAGCTAGCCAACAGCTAGCCAACCGTTACCGACTAGCAGCGCTGTAGATACCAATACTTTACAACGGAACGATTTGACTAGTGCAGTGTTGGCTAGCTTGCTACATAGTTGTCTTTGTCATAGCTTGATAATTGTGTAGTTTAGTAATTACCGAGGTTAGCTAGCCAGCTATTGCCGTCCCCCGCGACGCCATTTTTCCAAACCCAGCCAACTAGTAACACTGTAGAAACTAAATACATTACAAAGGAACGTCTTGATTAGTGTTGTGTTAGCTAGCTACAAAGTTGCTTTTTTATCATGACAAGGTGTAGTACTGAAACTATCGAGGTCACCTAGCCAGCTACACCTAGCCAGCTACATGGTCAAACAAAGTCAACAACGCAGCCACTGCTAGCTAGCCTACTCCACCAGCCAGCAGTACTGTATCATTTTCGTCATTTTCGTCAATAAGATTTTTTGCAACGTAAGCTTAACTTTCTGAACATTCGAGACGTGTAGTCCACTTGTCATTCCAATCTCCTTTGCATTAGTGTAGCCTCTTCTGTAGCTTGTCAACTATGTGTCTGTCTATCCCTGTTCTCTCCCCTCTGCACAGGCCATACAAACGCTTCACACCGCGTGGCCGCTGCCACTCTAACCTGGTGGTCCCAGCGCGCACGACCCACGTGGAGTTCCAGGTCTCCGGCAGCCTCTGGAACTGCCGGTCTGCGGCCAACAAGGCTGAGTTCATCTCAGCCTATGCTACCATCCAGTCCCTAGACTTCCTGGCGCTGACAGAAACATGGATCACCACAGATAACACTGCTACTCCTACTGCTCTCTCCTCGCCTGCCCACGTGTTCTCGCATACCCCTAGAGCATCGAGCCAGCGGGGTGGTGGCACTGGAATCCTCATCTCTCCCAAGTGGACATTCTCTCTTTCTCCCCTGACCCATCTGTCTATCTCCTCATTTGAATTCCATGCTGTCACAGTTACCAGCCCTTTCAAGCTTAACATCCTCATCATTTATCGCCCTCCAGGTTCCCTTGGAGAGTTCATCAATGAGCGTGACGCCTTGATAAGTTCCTTCCCTGAGGATGGCTCACCTCTCACAGTTCTGGGTGACTTTAACCTCCCCACGTCTACCTTCGACTCATTCCTCTCTGCCTCCTTCTTTCCACTCCTCTCCTCTTTTGACCTCACCCTCTCACCTTCCCCCCCTACTCACAAGGCAGGCAATACGCTTGACCTCATCTTTACTAGATGCTGTTCTTCCACTAATCTCATTGCAACTCCTCTCCAAGTCTCCGACCACTACCTTGTATCCTTTTCCCTCTCGCTCTCATCAAAAACTTCTCACTCTGCCCCTACTCGGATGGTATTGCGCCATCCCAACCTTCGCTCTCTCTCTCCTGCTACTCTCTCCTCTTCCATCCTATCATCTCTTCCCTCTGCTCAAACCTTCTCCAACCTATCTCCTGATTTTGCCTCCTCAACCCTCCTCTCCTCCCTCTCTGCATCCTTTGATTTTCTCTGTCCCCTATCCTCCAGGCCGGCTCGGTCCTCCCCTCCTGCTCCGTGGCTCGACGACTCACTGCGAGCTCACAGAACAGGGCGCCGGGCAGCCGAGCGGAAATGGAGGAAAACTCGCCTCCCTGCGGACCTCGCATCCTTTCACTCCCTCCTCTCTACATTTTCCTCTTCTGTCTCTGCTGCTAAAGCCACTTTCTACCACTCTAAATTCCAAGCATCTGCCTCTAACCCTAGGAAGCTTTTTGCTACCTTCTCCTCCCTCCTGAATCCTCCTCCCCCTCCCCCCCCCCTCACTGCGGATGACTTCGTCAACCATTTTGAAAAGAAGGTTGACGACATCCGATCCTCGTTTGCTAAGTCAAGCGACACCGCTGGTCCTGCTCACACTGCCCTACCCTGTGCTTTGACCTCTTTCTCCCCTCTCTCTCCAGATGAAATCTCGCGTCTTGTGACGGCCGGCCGCCCAACAACCTGCCCACTTGACCCTATCCCCTCCTCTCTTCTCCAGACCATTTCCGGAGACCTTCTCCCCTACCTCACCTCGCTCATCAACTCATCCTTGACCGCTGGCTACGTCCCTTCCGTCTTCAAGAGAGCGAGAGTTGCACCCCTTCTGAAAAAACCTACACTCGATCCCTCCGATGTCAACAACTACAGACCAGTATCCCTTCTTTCTTTTCTCTCCAAAACTCTTGAACGTGCCGTCCTTGGCCAGCTCTCCTGCTATCTCTCTCAGAACGACCTTCTTGATCCTAATCAGTCAGGTTTCAAGACTGGGCATTCAACTGAGACTGCTCTTCTCTGTGTCACGGAGGCTCTCCGCACTGCTAAAGCTAACTCTCTCTCCTCTGCTCTCATCCTTCTAGACCTATCTGCTGCCTTTGATACTGTGAACCATCAGATCCTCCTCTCCACCCTCTCCGAGCTGGGCATCTCCGGCGCGGCCCACGCTTGGATTGCGTCCTACCTGACAGGTCGCTCCTACCAGGTGGCGTGGCGAGAATCTGTCTCTGCACCACGTGCTCTCACCACTGGTGTCCCCCAGGGCTCTGTTCTAGGCCCTCTCCTATTCTCGCTATACACCAAGTCACTTGGCTCTGTCATATCCTCACACGGTCTCTCCTATCATTGCTATGCAGACGACACACAATTAATCTTCTCCTTTCCCCCTTCTGACAACCAGGTGGCGAATCGCATCTCTGCATGTCTGGCAGACATATCAGTGTGGATGACGGATCACCACCTCAAGCTGAACCTCGGCAAGACGGAGCTACTCTTCCTCCCGGGGAAGGACTGCCCGTTCCATGATCTCACCATCACGGTTGACAACTCCCTTGTGTCCTCCTCCCAGAGTGCTAAGAACCTTGGCGTGATCCTGGACAACACCCTGTCGTTCTCCACTAACATCAAGGCGGTGACCCGATCCTGTAGGTTCATGCTCTACAACATTCGCAGAGTACGACCTTGCCTCACACAGGAAGCGGCGCAGGTCCTAATCCAGGCACTTGTCATCTCCCGTCTGGATTACTGCAACTCGCTGTTGGCTGGGCTCCCTGCCTGTGCCATCAAACCCCTACAACTCATCCAGCCCGTCTGGTGTTCAACCTTCCCAAGTTCTCTCACGTCACCCCGCTCCTCCGCTCTCTCCACTGGCTTCCAGTTGAAGCTCGCATCCGCTACAAGACCATGGTGCTTGCCTACGGAGCTGTGAGGGGAACGGCACCTCCGTACCTTCAGGCTCTGATCAGGCCCTACACCCAAACAAGGGCACTGCGTTCATCCACCTCTGGCCTGCTCGCCTCCCTACCTCTGAGGAAGCACAGTTCCCGCTCAGCCCAGTCAAAACTGTTCGCGGCTCTGGCACCCCAATGGTGGAACAAGCTCCCTCACGATGCCAGGACAGCGGAGTCAATCACCACCTTCCGGAGACACCTGAAACCCCACCTCTTTAAGGAATACCTGGGATAGGATAAAGTAATCCTTCTAACCCCCCCCCCTTTAAAAGATTTAGATGCACTATTGTAAAGTGGTTGTTCTACTGGATATTATAGGTGAATGCACCAATTTGTAAGTCGCTCTGGATAAGAGCGTCTGCTAAATGACTTAAATGTAATGTAAATGTAAAAAGCATGTGTGAGCAAGGAGGCCTACAAACCTGACTCAGTTACACCAGCTCTGTCAGGAGGAAGGGGCCAAAATTCACCAAACTTATTGTGGTAAGCTTGTGGAAGGCTACCCTAAACGTTTGACCCAAGTTAAACAATTTAAAGGCAATGCTACCAAATACTAATTGAGTGTATGTAAACTTCTGGCCCACTGGGAATGTGATAAAGAAATAAAAGCTGAAATAAATCCTTCTCTATACTATTATTCTGACATTTCACATTCTTAAAATAAAGTGGTGATCCTAACTGACCTAAGACAGGGATTTTCTTAGAGGATTAAATGTCAGGAATTATGAAAAACTGAGTTTAAATGTTTTTGGCTAAGGTCTATGTAAACTTCCGACTTCAACTGTATTTCTATGTCTAGAATCACTTACCGTATAAACCGTCCTCTCTAAGATGATTCATCGATCTCATTACTGCCTTAGACACATTGATGTGTGTCATAAAAATAAATTAAATCTTAATAACATTATTGATTTTCACTAATTTGTCTCTGTAGGACAGCCATATGCTCAATGGGTTGGGGGAAAATGTAAAGAGAGTTGTGAAATTGTCAGTGATTACTTTTGAAATTACGAACAGCATAAAGAGCTTTTTATGTCAGCATTTTCTTTATTCCAGGGGGAGGGGTCTATTTCTGTATTCCAGGGGGAGGGGTCTATTTCTGTATTACAGGGGGAGGGGTCTATTTCTGTATTACAGGGGGAGGGGTCTATTTCTTTATTACAGGGGGAGGGGTCTAATTCTGTATTACAGGGGGAGGGGTCTAATTCTGTATTACAGGGGGAGGGGTCTAATTCTGTATTACAGGAGGAGGGGTCTATTTCTCTATTATAGGAGGGAGGGGTCTATATCTTTATTCCTAGGAGGAGGAGTTTAATTCTGTATTATGGGGGAGGGGTCTATTTCTCTATTACAGGAGGAGGGGTCTATTTCTTTATTCCCAGGAGGAGGGGTCTATTTCTTTATTCCCAGGAGGAGGGGTCTCTTTCTTTATTACGGGGTGAGGGGTCTATTTCTGTATTACAGGGGGAGGGGTCTATTTCTGTATTACGGGGGAGGGGTCTATTTCTTTATTACAGGGGGAGGGGTCTATTTCTGTATTATAGGGGGAGGGTCTATTTCTGTATTATGGGGAGGGGTCTATTTCTGTTTTACAGGGGGAGGGGTCTATTTCTTTATTACAGGGGGAGGGGTCTATTTCTGTATTATAGGGGGAGGGTCCATTTCTGTATTACAGGGGGAGGGGTCTATTTCTGTATTACAGGGGGAGGGGTCTATTTCTGTATTATAGGGGGAGGGGTCTATTTCTTTATTACAGGGGGAGGGGTCTATTTCTGTATTGTAGGGGGAGGGGTCTATTTCTGTATTATGGGGGAGGGGTCTATTTCTATATTACAGGGGGAGGGGTCTATTTCTGTATTACAGGGGGAGGGGTCTATTTCTGTATTATGGGGAGGGGTCTCTTTCTTTATTCCCAGGGGGAGGGGTCTATTTCTTTATTCCCAGGAGGAGGGGTCTATTACTTTATTCCCAGGGGGAGGGGTCTATTTCTTTATTACAGGGGGAGGGGTCTATTTCTGTATTACAGGGGGAGGGGTCTATTTCTTTATTCCAGGGGGAGGGGTCTATTTATTGCATTATGGATTTTTATCAAACCCAAATATAGTAATGCATTTTACTGTACGACTGTCTTTCATCATGAGGGTCAAGGAGAGTGTGCGACGTGTGTGTGTGTGTGTGTGTGTGTGTGTGTGTGTGTGTGTGTGTGTGTGTGTGTGTGTGTGTGTGTGTGTGTGTGTGTGTGTGTGTGTGTACTTTTTAAATAATGTGCTGTCAATCTCAGATCTTGGAATGGCCATTTTTCTAACCCTCTTAAAACTCATCTCTCGCCTTGCGTTCCTATTTGTTGTATTCATTTCGTGCTGTTGGTGGTAGGTGCTCTTGATTCAGTAGCCCTAGACCAGGAAAGGCAAAGTGTTCCCATTTTGAACCATTTCATGTGTCTGAAGGCAGAACTCTGCCTACCCGGCAGGCCCAGAGAACAAATCAAGTGCACCTACAGGCAAACCACTGGCCAATCAGATACCTCAGATCACCATGTCGGCACAGTTTCCTCGAGATATAAACTTCAAAAAGAAGCCTTGAGCGCACAGCAAAATTGACACTGAGGTTTTCAAAACTTTTAAAACCATGACTAGAGAAGGACTCAACGAATTCAGCAGACAGCTGCTGTATTTATGAGTAAGTTCATGTTCGGACTGACCATCAGATGAAGGCCATCATTCCAGTAAAATAAAACAAGCTAATTATTATGCTCACTCAGCTTAGGGGTAGATCTCCGCTTGCATTTTGATTCAGAAAGTGATCTTGACTCAGAAATGGCCTGGTACTCAGGGCTCTATTGTCCCTCCATCAGGTCCTAATGGCCTGGTACTCAGGGCTCTATTGTCCCTCCATCAGGTCCTAATGGCCTGTTACTCAGGGCTCTATTGTCCCTCCATCAGGTCCTAATGGCCTGGTACTCAGAGCTCTATTGTCCCTCCATCAGGTCCTAATGGCCTGGTACTCATGGCTCTACTATCCCTCCATCAGTCCTAATGGCCTGGTACTCAGGGCTCTATTGTCCCTCCATCAGGTCCTAATGGCCTGGTACTCAGGGCTCTATTGTCCCTCCATCAGGTCCTAATGGCCTGGTACTGAGGTCTCTATTGTCCCTCCATCAGGTCTTAATGGCCTGGTACTCAGGGCTCTATTGTCCCTCCATCAGGTCCTAATGGCCTGGTACTCAGGGCTCTATTGTCCCTCCATCAGGTCCTAATGGCCTGGTACTCAGGGCTGTATTGTCCCTCCATCAGGTTCTAATGGCCTGGTACTCAGGGCTCTATTGTCCCTCCATCAGGTCCTAATGGCCTGGTACTCAGGGCTCTATTGTCCCTCCATCAGGTCCTAATGGCCTGGTACTCAGGGCTCTATTGTCCCTCCATCAGGTCCTAATGGCCTGGTACTCAGGGCTCTATTGTCCCTCCATCAGGTCCTAATGGCCTGTTACTCAGGGCTCTATTGTCCCTCCATCAGGTCCTAATGGCCTGGTACTCAGAGCTCTATTGTCCCTCCATCAGGTCCTAATGGCCTGGTACTCATGGCTCTACTATCCCTCCATCAGTCCTAATGGCCTGGTACTCAGGGCTCTATTGTCCCTCCATCAGGTCCTAATGGCCTGGTACTCAGGGCTCTATTGTCCCTCCATCAGATCCTAATGGCCTGGTACTGAGGTCTCTATTGTCCCTCCATCAGGTCTTAATGGCCTGGTACTCAGGGCTCTATTGTCCCTCCATCAGGTCCTAATGGCCTGGTACTCAGGGCTCTATTGTCCCTCCATCAGGTCCTAATGGCCTGGTACTCAGGGCTCTATTGTCCCTCCATCAGGTTCTAATGGCCTGGTACTCAGGGCTCTATTGTCCCTCCATCAGGTCCTAATGGCCTGGTACTCAGGGCTCTATTGTCCCTCCATCAGGTCCTAATGGCCTGGTACTCAGGGCTCTATTGTCCCTCCATCAGGTCCTAATGGCCTGGTACTCACCACCGTGTGTTTCCATCTCCTCCTCTCTCTCCTTTATTCCTTTCTGGAGTGTGTAGAGGGGCTGTCAACAGTTAAAAACATGTTACCATCGATGTTCCCGAACAGATTTCACTTGGTTTCCCAAATTAACCACTGGGTAGCTACAGGAACAGGGTCGGAGAGCCCATGGCATACAGAGTTTGGGCGGAATATCACCTTTCGTGCAGCGAAAGCATGCTACTCAAACAGTGATTGATGCATGGAGTGAAATAAGTTTTATATTTGTTTCTCAGCTGTTCATATTCCACTATAAAACCGAAGTATCATTGAAAAACGGCCGGAAAGCGCCCGGCCTCCATTCACTTCTACAGTGCATAGGGATGATGTGTATTTTTCCCCTTCCCCCGGGTTCCTGCCCATTTGATAATGGACCATTCTCAATCTAAACAAATGTTACATATTGAAAAATACGAGATTAAATTGAGAATAGTCCGATGGGTGAAAATACGACCACTTGATGAGAGAATAGCTGTGCAGCCTGAGGCGAGGAACAGAGCTGTCATGACGTTGGCCTCTTTGGGTACAGGGCTATCAGTTGACCCCCTCCCCTTTGTACCATCCCCCAACATACCTTCCCCCCAACCCAGGCCCTGTGTGAAAGGGTTGTAAAAACTCTAAGAGGAGTATCTCCTACCACAGGTTTCATAGAGAGACAAAGGAAATTCTTTCAACTCATAGAATTGGTGAAGAATCCAGCTACGAACTGGTCCGCTTGGTACAATTTTGTGATACTCAGAAGAGACAATATAGCCATATTACCATAAAACTGTTTATATAATAGCCTCAGCGATGAGACTTGCATCATAATGGTTGTATAAAATGTATTAATAAGGATAAAGCTATTTGTAAGACATTGAGATGCTATGTACTGATGTTAATGTGATATAATTGGATTTCTGTACCAAGCTTCACTCAGCCATCGGCATGCCCCCCAAGGGACACAGACAGGACCAGGCGTCATTTGACAAGCCTGTTCAAGGGTCACTATAAAACAACACCCTGAGCTACATTTCTCAAGACCAGGCCTCCACTCCATGGGCCAGTAGGTTTTACAATCCAATTCCTCTACTGAAAGTGAACTATACCACGTGGTTAACTTTTACTATCGAGACCGACAGAATAAGAACAAGTCTTTGATATTAATTATTAGTCTGCAGCTAAGTAAATTATATCATCGAACGCGAAGACCAACGAAACGATCCATTCTATGACGACATTAATGAATGTCGCTCTGAAAGATCCATTCTAACCGAGAGAGAGAGAGAGAGAGAGAGAGAGAGAGAGAGAACTCTCCATCAGAATAGAACTCTTCAACAAGGATCCCGACGACACTGAGCGTAAATATATATTGATTGCAATTGTTCCCGAATGAGTGAGCGTTCAATTGTCAATTGTAATATTAATGAACTCTGTCGGTGTGCATCCTCAGCTGACTTTTATGATCCATTGTTCAACAGGCCGACCTGCCTGTTAGCCATTAGGGCACATTACGCTACCAATCCTTTGTGACGATAATTACTGTTTGTATGTTTTCTGTTAATTACTTAGTGTAGTAAATAAATGATTTTAAGACAATTGATGTATGGATGATTTTAGTAAAGACTGGGTTCGTGCAGATACAACAATTTACGACGTTTGGAATGAGACTGGACTCGAGGTAAAATACACCATTTAAACCAGAAGATAATCGGCCTATATTATAATATAGGTTAAATTATATTAGCAAAATTATAACTTTGTCCTAATCTCCTAGTTAATTACAATTAAACGATTAATCAGTTTAATCGCGTGATAATAATTACAGGGAGTTAAATGATAAACATGTCTTCAGTTTAATGGTACCCAAAGACACGACAGAGCGCAAGCTTTTATAGCCTATAGTCGCATCATGCAGCCCATATATGTTTAAATTGTATCTAAAGTTGCCAAATAACGCTAAATCTAGCATATAGGACCTGTTTCAAATGATCACTTTTACACTCGATATAGCCACTTCGTATGCACACTCGCACCGGAATTGGAAACATATCCTTTCTATTTTATTCAGCTAAGTTAATTTATATTATTATTAATATAAAATCATATAAATAAAATAATGACACAGGACTGATAGCATATCTTGTCAGCTAAATGAACAAGTCTTCAGCCTATGGCGTGGAACATAGCCAGATAACATACAGTATCTAGTCTGATAAATGAACAAGTCTACAGTCTATATCATAGCCAGATAACATACAGTATCTAGTCTGCTAAATGAACAAGCCTACAGTCTATATCATGGAGAATAGCCAGATAACATACAGTATCTAGTCTGATAAATGAACAAGTCTTCAGCCTATATCATGGAGAATAGCCAGATAACATACAGTATCTAGTCTGATAAATGAACAAGTCTTCAGGCTATATCATGGAGAATAGCCAGATAACATACAGTATCTAGTCTGATAAATGAACAGGTCTTCAGCCTATATCATGGAGCATAGCCAGATAACATACAGTGGACCAACTCATAATCTTTTCTTCTGAAATACATTTTCTTCATATCATAATGTTTCTTTAGACCTGACTAAAATAAATGGATTTATTGTGATGGTGTATACTACAATGTAATGTTCCAAAGGCGTGCATTAGCAGCTTGTATGCAGCTTGTATGCTTGGAGGACTGGAGATGCTAAACGTGTTTATGTTAATTGATGGTCAATTACCGTGAGACCGGCAGTCTTTGCATGACAATAACCAGCTGACAAAATGTAATGACCGCCACAACCCCAAGAGGGCGGTACAGAAGTAAGCAGCTGCCACCATCTGGACTATTCTAAAAGAGCGTGAGCACACACACACACACACACACACACACACACACACACACACACACACACACACACACACACACACACACACACACACACACACACACACACACACACACACACACACACACACTAATAACCAGCTGGATTGCAGCACGTCTGTAAAGGCTACCGACCCCTCTGGCCCTCAGATCATATGTGACCTGTTAAGAACAATGGAAAGACATTTTCTGTTGTCAAAAAGCAGTGTACAAATACAAATGCATGAAAGACTGATTTAACATACACTGTTACTGACTGGAAACCTGACTGCACAATTTCCCATTATTGGGGCCACGGATTGGAAATAACAGGATGAAGAGATGAGATGGAGACTAGGGTTAGAGGAGGACCAGCTGGTTAGGAGACTAGGGTTAGAGGAGGACCAGCTGGTTAGGAGACTAGGGTTAGAGGAGAACCAGCTGGTTAAGAGACTAGGGTTAGAGGAGGACCAGCTGGTTAAGAGACTAGGGTTAGAGGAGGACCAGCTGGTTAGGAGACTAGGGTTAGAGGAGAACCAGCTGGTTAGGAGACTAGGGTTAGAGGAGAACCAGCTGGTTAGGAGACTAGGGTTAGAGGAGGACCAGCTGGTTAGGAGACTGGGGTTAGAGGAGGACCAACTAGTTAGGAAACTAGGGTTAGAGGAGGACCAACTAGTTAGGAGACTAGGGTTAGAGGAGGACCAGCTAGTTAGGAGACTAGGGTTAGAGGAGAACCAGCTGGTAAAGAGACTAGGGTTAGAGGAGAACCAGCTGGTTAGGAGACTAGGGTTAGAGGAGGACCAGCTGGTTAGGAGACTGGGGTTAGAGGAGGACCAGCTGGTTAAGAGACTAGGGTTAGAGAAGGACAAGCTGGTTAGGAGACTAGGGTTAGAGAAAGACCAGCTAGTTAGGAGACTAGGGTTAGAAGAGAACCAGCTGGTTAGGAGACAAGAGTTAGAGGAGGACCAGCTAGTTAGGAGACTAGGGTTAGAAGAGAACCAGCTGGTTAGGAGACTAGGGTTAGAAGAGGACCAGCTGGTTAGGAGACAAGGGTTAGAGGAGAACCAGCTGGTTAGGAGACTAGGGTTAGAGGAGAACCAGCTGGTTAGGAGACTAGGGTTAGAGGAGGACCAGCTAGTTAGGAGACTAGGGTTAGAGGAGGACCAGCTGGTTAGGAGACTAGGGTTAGAGGAGAACCAGCTGGTTAAGAGACTAGGGTTAGAGGAGAACCAGCTGGTTAAGAGACTAGGGTTAGAGGAGGACCAGCTAGTTAGGAGACTAGGGTTAGAGGAGAACCAACTGGTTAGGTGGGTTAGAGGAAGACCAGCTGGTTAAGAGACCAGGATTAGAGGAGAACCAGCTGGTTAGAGAGAGAGAGAGAGATCCCGCTGCATTGTATGTGTCAAACTGGTACAGTTCACCATGAGGTGTGTGAATTTGTGGGAAAGATATTGTGCATGTGTGTGTGTGTGCGCATGCATGTGTGTGTCTGTAGGTACTGTATGTGTTCACAAGATATCGCATCTATCTGCATCTGTGCATGTGTGAATATATCTATTCATGTTTGTGTATTGCTGTGTGTGTATGTGTGTGTATACACGTGTGTATGTTGGCTACTCACAGGTATTTGCCGTGCCCTTGGGGATTGGAAGGTAGGATCCTGCGCTCCACGTCCGTCCCTGGTAGTTCCTCTTACAGCGGCCACAGTCCGGTCCCGTGGTGTTGTGCTCACACTCACAATTTAGCTTCTCTTTGTCAAACACACAACTGTTGGCGTGAAGGTTACACTTGCACCTGTCAAAGGAAGGAAAAAAAATCAACGCTGGTGCAATTTTACCTTTTTCAATCTCAGATCTTACATGTGGGAGTGAAAGGGAAGACAAAAATAGTCAGATGAAGTATTTTTGCATTTGAAGGGCAGAGTGGCCTTGAGAAGAACACGGTCAACACAGAAACAGAGACATAGGTATTCTCAGCGTCTGGCGAACAACTTTCTAACAGGATTTCCACAAAACTGTCTGCATCATTATTGTCCCTCTGCTTTTTTCTGCCATACAAGATAACTTATTTATAATTGTCACACTAGAGGAAGTGTAATTGTAGTAAGGTCACATTTATTTAAACGAGAGAACGAGAGAGAGAGAGAGAGAGAGAGGGAAAACCAGACTAAATGAAACAAGCAGAGTGGAATAGTCGTCCCAGGGGGAGGGAAACGAGAGTTGCTGCCTCACGAAAGGCAGTAGGTGTCTCTCCATCTCTTTCTCGGAGTTTGTAGATAATGTCAGCTGTTTAGAAAGTGTGAAGGAGAAGGACAGCTGGTACATGTTTGTTAAAACATTGAAATAAAACACAGCCTTTAAAAGAGGAACGTGCTCTGAAAGTCAGTCATTCCAATAAACATGTTGAACTTTCCTTTCCACCCTATTACAACTGTTATATAACAGTGCTACGACATACAGCAATAATAGTCAATAGTCAGTGACCACTGGGAACATAAAAACCTGTAACAAAAAAATGTATGCATCTCTAATCCTGACAATGGCACCAGACACCAAGAATGTCTAGCTCTCAAAAATCCCTTCCTGTCTAAATATAAAATCGATGTGCATTGATTTTGTTACAGAGAGTCAAGAGGGTTGCAATTGTGTTGCATACACACTGATCTCTATCTATCCTAGGAGAGAGAGAAATAGAGGTGGTGGTGGGACGGGGAGTACTGGCGGTTTGAGGTAACCCTACTCCCCTGCTGGGACTGTGTGTGCAGTGTCATATCATGTATGTATTGGTGTCAATGTAGCTTCTCTAGGCCTCCTTGTCCATATTTATTTATTTAATTGTATTTATTTTTCCTTTTATTTAACTAGGCAAGTCAGTTAAGAACAAATTCTTATTTTACAATGACAGCCTACCAAAAAGCAAAAAGGCCTCCTGCAGGGACGGCGGCTGGGATTTAAAATACAAATAAAATACAATATAAATATAGGACAAAACACACATCACGACAAGAGAGACACAACACTACATAAAGAGAGACCTAAGACAACATAGCAAGGCAGCAACACAGCACAAAACATGGTGCAAACATTATTAGGCACAGACAAAAGCACAAAGGGCAAGAAGGTAGAGACAACAATAGATCATGCAAAGCAGCCACAACTGTCTGTAAGAGTGTCCATGATTGAGTCTTTGAATGAAGAGATTGAGATAGAACTGTCCAGTTTGAGTGTTTGTTGCAGCTCGTTCCAGTCGTTAGCTGCAGCGAACTGAAAAGATGAGTTTCCCAGGGATGTGTGTGCTTTGGGGACCTTTAACAGAATGTGACTGGCAGAATGGGTGTTGTATGTGGAGGATGAGGGCTGCAGTAGATATCTCAGATAGGGGGGAGTGAGGCCTAAGAGGGTTTTATAAATAAGCATCAACCAGTGAGTCTTGCAACGGGTATACAGAGATGACCAGTTTACAGAGGAGTATAGAGTGCAGTGACGTGTCATATAACAGGCTGACTACACCGCTCGCGTCGCGTGCGCGAGTGTTCCAAAATAAATTTAGAAATCTATATTATTCAAATATTGCACCCACACTGCTCTCAACGAGCGTCTGCATTGCCAAGGGCTAAAATAGAAGTCAGTTCTATTTGTGATGCAGATCACGCAGCAAGTCCCGCCTCTCCCATCTCCTCATTGGTTTATAGAAGCAGGTAACCACGTGCCATCGTCTCATTGGTTTCTAGGAGCAGGTACCCACGTGCCATCTCCTCATTGGTTATACCCACGTGGGTGACTGAAAGACAAACGAGGTCGGTGGCGGTAATGCACCCAATTTATGAAAGTTGCCAATCGCAATATAAAGTCCAGAGAAGAAAAAGCCTGGAAGGAGGACAGATGACTAGGAAGGAGGAGAGATGACTAGAAACAATTCGGTTGACCGTTTTATGTGTGGATTAATTAGCGGAGTAGAAGACCTTGTGCATTTCAGGTAAAATAACAACTCACTGTTTATATCCCAGGACAAATTAGCTAGCATGTGCAAGCTAGCTAGTTAAATTGCCATAAATGTTTAATGCTTTTTGACCTGTCCCCAAATTAAAGTAATTGGTTCAGAGTTTGTTTTGATATTTTAACCTGCGTGTCGTGATCGCGTTTGGTGTGGGGGGACAAAATAAATTTATGCACGATGTCGCATGCGCGCAGCCGGTTTGGGTTCCGTGTTAGGAGCATTGGTGGCAAACCTGATGGCCGAATGGTAAAGAACACCTAGCCGCTCGAGAGCACCCTTACCTGCCGATCTATAAATTACGTCTCTTTAGTCTAGCATGGGTGGGATGGTCATCTGAATCAGGGTTAGTTTGGAAGCTGGGGTGAAAGAGGAGTGATTACGATAGAGGAAACCAAGTCTGGAATTAACTTTAGCCTGCAGCTTTGGTATGTGCTGAGAGAAGGACAGTGTACCGTCTAGCCATAATCCCAAGTACTTATATGAGGTGACTACCTCAAGCTCTAAACCCTTAGAGGTAGTAATAACACCTGTGGAGTATGATTACTACATTGGAGATGAGAGGAGAGTCATAGTCACTCAGCTCTCACCACCCATGTCTCTTTGCAGCAATATTAGAATGCATCATTCCAAAAATTATTGACAGCAGTTTTATTTTCACTCTCTTCCTAAATAATGTGCCTTTTTCTCCCTCAAAGAATATCATTACTTAGCGATGTACTGTGTAGAGCCTCCCAAGAATATAGGCTAAAAACAAATGAATACTACAGTAAAATGAATGATACAGTAAAAAGGTAGTATCTTAATTTGATCACCGTGTTGCAGGAGAACTTGTAGTCTATTTGAGGTTTAAAAAGGTTTCTCCCTCTCGATAAATGTATCAACCCCTACAAAAATGTCCATTCATTTTAATCCACATCCTGTTGCTGCAGGATTATTTTCAAATGAAGATCCTACATCTGTGTGAACTGGTGTTGCTCTCATGAGTGCATATCAGTTGAAAATAAATATTGCATCTTCATGTCTTTCTATTGGGAGCAGGGTAACAATGTATGGATTGACGTTGCCATGATGTCATGGCCTCGTTGTTGTTCTTTACAGCATCTATGTCTTTCTGTAGGGAACTTCATCTCCATTGGGAGCAGTAAGGAGGGTGTTGTTGAGGAATGAGCATACCAGGGACAGCCCAGCCCACACTAACAATGTGGTGAGAGACTCTAGTGACAGCTGGTAGTGTTTATCTCTCCACCCTCGACAGTGGCTCACTGCACCAGCTATAAGACTCTTAGCCTGATCCACCAGATAAATATGACGACTTGTAAGGAACAAAACTCCTAAACCAATCAGCCGACTTTTGATCTGAGCTCTCTGGTCATGGCTGAGTCTTCCTTCTCTGATTCCAGGCCTTCAACCCACCGATTAGGGCCAAGAGGTTCTCTCTTGATGTTTGTCGCTCTCTTTCTCCCTCATTGTTAAACCTATTATGGTGCGGTGTATCAGTGCGGGGACGTGCAGCGCTGTAGCGTTGTGGCAGTGTCATAGGAATTTATGTGCGCCATGCTCTAAAGTGCTTCAGGGTGATGAACGACGCTGCGGTCATTATTTTCCATAGGCTTCTCTGATTTGCTTCTTATTACCCAGAAGGCTGTTAGGTGGCGGTGGTGGTGGCGACGGGGGACATTCTCAAGCTGAAGAATCAACTAGCTGATGTTATGGATAATAGACACCTTTCTGTCTGTCTGATCAGACTCCCGTCCTGGATAAGAGCGACTGCTACACTGAAATAAAATATAAACGCAACATGTAAAGTGTTGGTCCCATGTCTCATGAGCTGAAATAAAAAATCCCAGAAATGTTCCTTCAAGTTTTGTGCACAGATTTGTTTACATCCCTGTTAGTGAGCATTTCTCCTTTGCCAAGATAATCCATCCACCTGACATGTGTGGCAAATCAAGAAGCTGATTAAATAGCATGATCATTACACAGCTGCACCTTGTGCTGGCCACTAAAATGTGCAGTTTTGTCACACAACACAATGCCACAGATGTCTCAAGTTTTGAGGGACTGTGCAATTGGCATGCTGACTGCAGGAATGTCCACCAGAGCTGTTGCCAGATAATTGAATGCTAATTTCTCTACCATAAGCTGCCTCCAACATCGTTTTAGAGAACTTGTCAGTACGTCCAACTGGCCTTGTACGTCTAACGTGTAACCACGCCAGCCCAGGACCTCCACATCCTGCTTCTTCACCTGTAGGATCGTCTGAGTGGGTGGGCCTAAGGCCCACCCAAGGATGCACCCCTATCCAGTCATGGTTGCAGAGGAGTATTTCTGTCTGTAATAAAGGCTTTTTGTGGGTAAAAACTCATTCTCATTGGCTGGCCCTGGCTCCCCAGTGGGTGGACACCCCCGCTGGACCCCTGCCTAGTCATGAGAAATCCATAGACTAGGGCCTAATGAATTTATTTAAATTGACTGATTTCCTTATATGAACTGTAACTCAATAAAATCTTTGAAATTGTTGCATGCTGCGTTAATATTTTTGTTCAGTATACATAACCAAAATGTTAAATGCAGGGAGGTTGTGAGCTGGTTAAACTGTATTACTTAACATTCTGATGAGGCAGCTATCTTTCTCTTCTCTGTCCACAGAGAGGAGAGCCTTTTGTGGTGTAACCTTCAGGTCTCCTCAACACCGGAGACGTTTTAATCATCAGGCAGAAATTATACTGCCTAATGAAAAGGCCGGCGGTGGGCCCGTGGGTCTCTCAGCCGTGTGTGTGTACGTGTGTGGAACCATGGCCCGTGGGTCTCTTGGCCGTCGGCGCTGTTGTGTGGAAATCAGACCCTGGCCCCAGCCCAGCTGCTGAGGGAGGCCCAATGTAAAGTGTATTTAATCAGATTTGAATGTCAAAGCTCCTCCCCTGGGCACACTCACTAAAGCTCCTCCCCTGGGCACTCTCACTAGAGCTCGTCCCCTGGGCACTCTCACTAAAGCTCCTCCCCTAGGCACTCACTAGAGCTCGTCCCCTGGGCACTCTCACTAGAGCTCCTCCCCAGGGCACTCTCACTAGAGCTCCTCCCCTGGGCACTCTCACTAGAGCTCCTCCCCAGGGCACTCTCACTAGAGCTCCTCCCCAGGGCACTCTCACTAGAGCTCCTCCCCTGGGCACTCTCACTAGAGCTCCTCCCCTGGGCACTCTCACTAGAGCTCCTCCCCAGGGCACTCTCACTAGAGCTCCTCCCCAGGGCACTCTTACAAGAGCTCCTCCCCTGGGCACTCTCACTAAAGCTCCTCCCCAGGGCACTCTCACTAGAGCTCGTCCCCTGGGCACTCTCACTAGAGCTCCTCCCCAGGGTACTCTCACTAGAGCTCCTCCCCTGGGCACTCTCACTAGAGCTCCTCCCCTGGGCACTCTCACTAGAGCTCCTCCCCAGGGCACTCTCACTAGAGCTCCTCCCCAGGGCACTCTCACTAAAGCTCCTCCCCAGGGCACTCTCACTAGAGCTCCTCCCCTGGGCACTCTCACTAAAGCTCCTCCCTTGGGCACTCTCACTAGAGCTCCTCCCCAGGGCACTCTCACTAGAGCTCCTCCCCAGGGCACTCTCACTAGAGCTCCTCCCCAGGGCACTCTCACTAGAGCTCCTCCCCAGGGCACTCTCACTAGAGCTCCTCCCCAGGGCACTCTTACAAGAGCTCGTCCCCTGGGCACTCTCACTAAAGCTCCTCCCCAGGGCACTCTCACTAGAGCTCCTCCCCAGGGCACTCTTACAAGAGCTCCTCCCCTGGGCACTCTCACTAAAGCTCCTCCCTTGGGCACTCTCACTTTTTTCTCTCTTTTTCCTGTCACTCTCTCCAACTCTTTGTTCTCTGTCTTTCTCTGTTCCTATGCCTAAAAAGAAATATTCATAGTGTTTAGGCAGTGTTTTGTATTCGTATGGTACTTTCAAAGGGCTATTGCTTAAAGCAGGTCTTGAGAGTCAACCACTGTCTGCTGCTCTGCAAGAGGTCGTGAGGATATGTATTCATAAAATTACCCAGGAGGCTGTGTGCTCAAATTGCTCAGACAGGTTAACGTGCTCAAAAAAAGCAAAGAACAATCTATGCTCAGGTTTCTCAGACTTCAAACTTCCACACACTTTCTTACAGTGGCTTGAGAAAGTATTCTCCCCCCTTGGCATTTTTCCTATTTTGTTTCCTTACAACCTGGAATGAAAATAGATTTTTGGGGGGTTTGTATCATTTGATTTACACAACATGCATACCACTTTGAAGATGCAAAATATGTTTTATTGTGAAACAAACAAGAAATAAGACAAAAAAATTGAAAACTTGAGCGTGCATAAATCTTCTTAAGGCTAGGGAGCAGTATTTTGACGTCCGGATGAAAAGCATGCCCAAAGTAAATGCCTGTTACTCAGGCCCAGAAGCTAGGATATGCAGATAATTGGTAGATATGGATAGAAAACCCTCTAAAGTTTCTAAAACTGTTAAAATATTGTATGTGAGTATAATAGAACTGATTCGGCAGGCGAAACCCCGAGGACAAACCATCCAGGGGAAAAAAAGAGTTGAGGTCATAGGATTTTCCAATTGTTTTCTATAGGATGGTGCGGGGCGCATGGTGTGCTTTCGCCGTAAAGCCTTTTTGAAATCTGACACAGCGGCTGGATTAACAAGAAGTTAAGCTTTATTTTGATGTATTACACTTATATTTTAGTGAATGTTGAATATTGATATTTCTGTAGTTTGAATTTGGTGCTCTGTAATTTCACCGGATGCTGTCAAATCTATCCCGTTAACGGGATTGGGATCACTAAGAGGATAACTTTTCAACCCCCCCAAAGTCAATACTATGTAGAGACACCTTTTTGCAGCAATTACAGCTGCAAGTCTCTTGGGGTATGTCTCTATAAGCTTGGCACATCTAGCCACTGGGATTTTTTCCCATTCTTCAAGGCAAAACTGTTCCTGCTCCTTCAAGTTGGATGGGTTCCGCTTTTGTACAGCAATCTTTAAGCCATACCACAAATTCTCAATTGGATTGAGGTCTGGGCTTTGACTAGGTCATTCCAAATACATTTAAATGTTTCCCCTTAAACTACTCAAGTGTTGCTTTAGCAGTATCCTTAGGGTCATTGTCCTGCTGGAAGGTGAACCTCCATTCCAGTCTCAAATCTCTGGAAGACTGAGACAGGTTTCCCTCAAGAATTTTCCTGTATTTAGAACCATCCATCATTCCTTCAATTCTGACCAGTTTCCCAGTCCCTGCCGATGATAAACATCCCCACAGCATGATGCTGCCACCACCATGCTTCACTGTGGGGATAGTGTTCTTGGGGTGATGAGAGGTGTTGGGTTTTTGCCAGATATAGCATTTTCCTTGATGGACAAAAAGCTTAATTTTATTCTCATCTGATCAGAGTACCATCTTCCATATGTTTGGGGTCTCCCACATGCCTTTTGGTGAACATCAAACATGTTTGCTTATTTTTTTCTGGCCCCTCTTCTGTAAAGCCCAGCTCTGTAGAGTGTACGGCTTAAAGTGGTCTTATGGACAGATACGCCAATCTCCACTGTGAAGCTTTGCAGCTCCTTCAGGGTTATCTTTGATCTCTTTGCTGCCATTCTGATTAATGCCCTCCTTGCCTGATCCGTGAGTTTTGGTGGGCGGCCCTCTCTTGGCAGGTTTGTTGTGGTGCCATATTCTTTTCATTTTTTAATTATGGATTTAATGGTGCTCTGTGGGATGTTCAAAGTTTCAGATATTTTTTTATAACCCAACCCTGATCTGTACTTCTCCACAACTTTGTCTCTGGCCTGTTTGGAGAGCTCCTTGCTTAGTGGTGTTGCAGACTCTGGAGCCTTTCAGAACAGGTGTGTATATATACTGAGATCATGTGACAGATCAAGTGACACTTAGATTGCACACAAGTGGACTTAATTTAACTAATTATGTGACTTATGAAGGTAATTGGTTGCACTATATCTTATTTAGGGGCTTCATAGCAAAGGGGGAGAATACATATGCATGCACCACTATTGCGGTTTTAATTTTTATAATTTTTTGAAATAAGTAATTTTTTTCATTTCCCCAATTTGGACTATTACATGAAATCCCCCCAAAATAAATTTCAGTTACAGGTTGTAATGCAATAAAATAGGAAAAAAGCCAAGGAGGGTGAATATCTGACAAACAGTTCTCCTTGAGACGGAGGAGACATAATACATTGTACAGGTCTGTATTTATGTATATTTGTCAAAATAGACAGGTGCAGAGCCATGCGATCATGCGAGCGGAGTAGAGCTTACACCCAGCTTTCCTGAAGCACTGCAGTCTCTGACCACCAAAGTAATGGAATTCTGATTGACAATGAGGGACCGGACTGCAAACCAATGTTATTATCAAAAACAAAAACAAGACAAGACAATGCCTAGTTTCCAAGGAAATTGCTGTTAATTGAAATAAATATTTTAATCTATTGTCTCTTTAATCCTTTGTCTTTCTATCTCATTAAAACTGAACAAGCCATTTTCCTCCTCCGCCAACTGGTCTCCATGCCTTTGTAGCTAGATGTACCAGTAGCTAATGAATCATAATGAGCCACAAACGCAGCCTAACAGATCCCACTGGGTGCAGACGCCAATTCAACGTCATTTCATTGAAATGACATGGAAACAACGTTGATTCAACCAGTGTGTGCCCAATCGGATGGCCATGTAACGGGACTGATCCTACTAAATTCAGCAGAGTGTATGAAACACAGTGAAGCAATTAAATTCAATCAAGCATGCAGGTGTTTTTGAATAAATGTTTGCTTTGTGTCAGCATTACGATGAATCTTGCATGTGAGCAACAATAATAATAATAATAATAATAATAATAATTGCTATTAGTAATAGTAATAATGGCTATAATAATGGAAAAACGTTCACACTCAAGACTCGATTATGAAAAAGCTAAATGTTAATGAAATTACAGGAGAAAATACTGACAAGGCCTGAATGTGTCCACATGTAATGTGTCTGGGAAGACAACATAAGAGACCCACTGAGTGCCTGATCAGTGGCCTAACCACAAATATTTACAACATTGTGACTCACAGCAGTAACATTACTGCCCCCCCGCCATCTACCCTTTCTCCCTGAAGCTGCCATGATGTTGAAGGTTGACATTGAAAACACACACACACACACACACTCTATGTAGAGGTATTGTTAAACAGGGGTTAAAATAAAGATTTTTGAAGGGGCGCCAGGCAGGTATTAACCCTGTCGATAGGTAAAGAGTAGGAGAGAGAGAGTACCGTCACCAGATACACACCTCAGCAGAACAGACTGAGTAGAGTGTAGCCTGTTTACCAGATTGCCAGTGGAGACTAGAGTGTAGCCTGTTTACCAGATATTCAGTGGAGACTAGAGTGTAGCCTGTTTGCCAGATAGCCAGTGGAGACTAGAGTGTAGCCTGTTTACCAGATATTCAGTGGAGACTAGAGTGGAGCCTGTTTACCAGATATTCAGTGGAGACTAGAGTGTAGCCTGTTAAAACCTGTTGAGGCCAGGGGGCAGTATTGAGAATTTTGGAAAAAAATATGTGCGCATTTTTAACTGCCTCCTACACCAACTCAGAAGCTAGAATATGCATATTATTGTTTAGGTTTGGATAGAAAACACTCTGAATTTTCTAAAACAGTTTGAATGGTGTCTGTAAGTATAACAAAACTCATATTGCAGGCAAAAACCTGTGAAAAATAGATTTAAAAAAAAGAGAATTTTGTGACTGTACTATTTAGTGTCATTGTTTTAAAGATACCACAGTGAGAAAGGATTCAGTTCGCAACTCCTAAGGCTTCCACTAGATGTCAACGATCTTTAGAAAGTTGTTTGAAGCATCTGTGATGAATACAGACCGAATTAGAATGCTTACAAGTTGACACGTCATCACTTCATTTTTTGCGCCTGCGCATGAATCTGAGAAGAGTGTCTTTGTCATTATCGTTTATTCTAGACACTTGATAGGTTGTGTGAAAATATTACTGATGTTTACTGATGTTTCACGTTAAAAATGGACCAAAAGATTAATGCTAAACAACGTTTGACATGTTTAAACAAACGTAAATAGATTATTTACTAGGTTTTCTTTAGCTTTTCGACGTGACTTTACACTGCCCACCTCATTTTGTGGGAGCCTACTGAACGCTAACTATTTGGACATAAATTATGAACTTTGTCAAAAGAAACCACATTTGTTCTGGACCTGGGATCTCTGGCAGCGCCTTCTGATGGAGATAATCAAAGGTAAGGGGATATTTAGAATGTTATTATCGATATTAGATGATGCTAATGCTAACGGTATAGCTTAGCTTAGCTTAGCATATAGCTTATTGTTGTTAGCATAGTACCCAGTTTATGCAAAATGTGATTTCCTAGTAAAGTTATTTTGAGATCTGGCCATTCGGTAGCAATTACGAGATGATAATATATTATTCTTTGAATGACAATATTATAATTTACCAATGTTTTCGAATAGTAATTCCGTGATTTGTAATGCTGGATTCACTGGGAGCATTCGAGCCGAAAAAAATTCTGAATTTCACCGCGACTGTAAATGCTGTTTTTGGATATAAATATGAACTTGATGGAACTAAAAATGCATGTATTGTATAACATAATGTCCTATGAGTGTCATCTGATGCAGATTGTCAAAGGTAAGTGCATAATTCTAGCTAGTTTTCTGTCTGTTGATGCCCTTCTTTGAATTGGCTAAACATTACACGCAGCTATTGTCAATGTACTCTCCTCACATAACCTAA
Source organism: Salmo trutta (assembly GCF_901001165.1). Lineage (NCBI taxonomy): Eukaryota > Metazoa > Chordata > Actinopteri > Salmoniformes > Salmonidae > Salmo > Salmo trutta. The sequence goes on along the minus strand of NC_042962.1, from coordinate 7,291,459 downwards.
ATTTATGCATTCTCCGTAATGCCTCTGAAAATCGGACAGCGTGGTTAGATTTAGGAGATATATCTTTCAAATGGAGGAAAATAGTTGATTATTTGATTATTTGAAATGATTACTCTTGCAGTTTTGAATTCCCCGCCATGGTCACATGACAATGAATCCCAATACCGGGATTAGATCCTGCCCCCTGGCCTCAACAGGTTTTAACCAGGTAGCCAGTGGAGACTAGAGTGTAGCCTGTTTACCAGATAGCCAGTGGAGACTAGAGTGGAGCCTGTTTACCAGATATTCAGTGGAGACTAGAGTGGAGCCTGTTTACCAGATAGCCAGTGGAGACCAGAGTGTAGCCTGTTGGTCAGATAGCCAGTAGAGACTAGAGTGTAGCCTGTTGGTCAGATAGCCAGTAGAGACAAGAGTGTAGCCTGTTAACCAGATAGCCAGTGGAGACTAGAGTGTAGCCTGTTGGTCAGATAGCCAGTAGAGACAAGAGTGTAGCCTGTTAACCAGATAGCCAGTAGAGACTAGGGTGTAGCCTGTTGGTCAGATAGCCAGTGGAGACTAGAGTGGAGCCTGTTGGTCAGATAGCCAGTGGAGACTAGAGTGGAGCCTGTTGGTCAGATAGCCAGTGGAGACTAGAGTGTAGCCTGTTGGTCAGATAGCCAGTAGAGACTAGAGTGTAGCCTGTTGGTCAGATAGCCAGTGGAGACTAGAGTGGAGCCTGTTGGTCAGATAGCCAGTGGAGACTAGAGTGTAGCCTGTTTGCCAGATAGCCAGTAGAGACTAGAGTGTGGCCTGTTGGTCAGATAGCCAGTGGAGACTAGAGTGGAGCCTGTTGGTCAGATAGCCAGTGGAGACTAGAGTGGAGCCTGTTGGCCAGATAGCCAGTGGAGACTAGAGTGTAGCCTGTTGGCCAGATAGCCAGTGGAGACTAGAGTGTAGCCTGTTGGTCAGATAGCCAGTGGAGACTAGAGTGTAGCCTGTTTACCAGATATTCAGTGGAGACTAGAGTGTAGCCTGTTGGTCAGATAGCCAGTGGAAACTAGAGTGTAGCCTGTTTACCAGATATTCAGTGGAGACTAGAGTGTAGCCTGTTAACCAGATAGCCAGTGGAGACTAGAGTGGAGCCTGTTGGTCAGATAGCCAGTAAAAAAAATGTTTTTAAAAACAGACAGGATAAGACACACAATAAAAACACAAGTCACAGCACAGGTTCAACCCAACCAATAATACCTTGTATAATAATAATGATGAGAGCGACTCATAGGAAACCGACAATAAAGAACCAAGTCATCAACAAATGATTTGCAATAATGTATTAATTCCCAGAGGGAGGAGTGAATGGGTGTAGACAAAACAAAAAAAGTCTTCAAAATGTCCCAAAGTCTCTAAAGCCAAAAAACCATATGATCCTAAATAAATCAATCTGTTTCAATCAATAATTCAAAATAATCCACAATTTCAAATGCACACTCTGTTGAACACCACTGTCAAAAATACACCCTGAGAGCAATAATTGTCCAGCAGCACTGAACATACCATGGCATGCAGCGCAACAATAAATACATTACGAAGTTAGCTCCAGTGTAAAGCACTGAAGTGAGAGAGGGAAACAGAGAGACAGAGAGAGACAGGGCCTTGGTCTTCAAAACATTTTTGTTTATTTTTTTTAGTGGTAGATCAGCTTTCATATTGCAGATAGATTGTGGCTTCTATAATGTAATTATTTGCATCATTTCAAATCCCCAACATATTTTTTGGGAAATATATTTTCCTTTATTATTTCCCCCTTTCCTTAATTGGAGTAAACTATTGGACAACAACACTTAGACTTCTACTTCCAGCTTAAACATAATATATACATTTTACGGATACAGTATATTTCACAATAGTTATCTTCTTTTTTTTAGTCCCATCCTTCAGCTACCCTCAACCCCTCCCATCTATCTCTGAACACCGTCCGGTTTTGATTGGGTCTTAGCTGTCAACATCGTCTGTCCGTCAGATACACCTGTTGGTTTGTTGTTTTGTTTGGAAATGCTTCGCAACAATGTTGCTACTACGGCGATCAATTGAAAACCCGACCTGGAGCGGTAACACCGGAGATTGACTTAAAAACTTTACAAACTAAACACGCTGAGAGTTGCACCCCCTGTCAAAACCGCCGCGCCCACCGAGAGCGCATAGACAGAGAGCCGGAACAGACGTCCTATTTCCTAGACTACAGTAACTGTAGCAGGGGAGTCCATCACAGACTACAGTAACTGCAGCAGGGGAGTCCATCACAGACTACAGTAACTGTAGCAGGGGAGTCCATCAGAGACTACAGTAACTGTAGCAGGGGAGTCCATCAGAGACTACAGTAACTGTAGCAGGGGAGTCCATCAGAGACTACAGTAACTGTAGCAGGGGAGTCCATCATAGACTACAGTAACTGTAGCAGGGGAGTCCATCAGAGACTACAGTAACTGTAGCAGGGGAGTCCATCAGAGACTACAGTAACTGTAGCAGGGGAGTCGATCATAGGAGTTAAAGTTAGTACAGTAACTGTAGCAGGGGAGTCCATCACAGACTACAGTAACTGTAGCAGGGGAGTCGATCATAGGAGTTAAAGTTAGTACAGTAACTGTAGCCTATCTGCCTTGCCACTGCCAAGTCCAACAACAACTAACTTTATCAACGCTGCTCCACTAACAACACTCATTCCAATAACGTTACCAACTCTAAATGGAACTCTGTATTACACACAGTACCTCAGGATGTACGGAGTTGAAATGGCTCAAATTAGAATATTCCTAATATGGGTGAGGAAGTTAGAGTTACCCCAAAGCATGGCCTGTCCTAACTCATATTAGATACAATTATCCAATGGACTAACTCATATTAGGAATATTACATTTGAAACATTAGTTATGCGATACGCTTAAGTAGCCAATTTAGTTGTGAAGTGAAATACAAGCAAATGACCCCGCAGCTCAAGTACTGTGTGTTAATCAGTTAAATAAGATGAGGCCATCCAAATGATCTTACTGAATGGTTAAAGTCAGAGGGGGACAGACAAGTGGCACAGCGTCTCTCCGCTTGATGGTGAAGCCTTTAAAATGTATGAAAGCTGAAACAATGAAATGCATGTAATTCAACATAAGATAAGTATTCCTTAAATCTATGTTATCCACTGTGAATGCTTTGAGGTCTGTGACATTACTAATGAATGCTATCTGACATGTTATCTAAGCAGGAGTCAATCAAGAGGTCTGTACTGTGGCTGACTTGCCAACCCAGGTCAATAGAGTTGTGTGGTTGGTGACTCTGATACTACATTCCCCTCTCTACTAAAACACTGTTTGATTTGCTGGGGACAGAGGAGAGGACACATCAAGGGAGTAAGGAAAGATTAGGGATTTTAAGGCTGGAAGTCAATGCTGCTTTAGTAACCAACGTAAGTGAGCTTGACATTACCATAAGCAACATCAATGATCTCTGTCTTCTAGAGATGGACATTCCTATAAGCAACATCAATGATCTCTGTCTTCTAGAGATGGACATTACCATAAGCAACATCAATGATCTCTGTCTTCTAGAGATGGACATTACCATAAGCAACATCAATGATCTCTGTCTTCTAGAGATGGACATTACCATAAGCAACATCAATGGTCTCTGTCTTTCACACTTCTGGTTTTGGTGGGAAATGCCAGGCTACCCGGGAGAAAAGTAATTTATTCTCGGGAGGGAACATTTGAAAATACCGGGAAAAATATTCAACATTAGTCTGTGTGTGTCCATGTCGGGTTGTGTGTGTGTGTGTCGGTGTGTGTGTCGGTGTCGGTGTGTGTGTGTGTGTGTGTGTGTCGGTGAGTGTGTGTGTGTGTGTGTCGGTGTGTGTGTGTGTGTGTGTGTGTGTGTGTGTGTGTGTGTGTGTGTGTGTGTGTGTGTGTGTGTGTGTGTGTGTGTGTGTGTGTGTTTCCAATCTACAGACCCGGCAGCTGCTACAGATCTCCATTGTTATTACGCAGTTTCACATTGTTCAATTATCACCACCTTTACTCCAGCCAGAGGTCAGAGTTCAGCTGCCAGAGACTGTCAGTAACCTTTATTCCAGCCAGAGGTCAGAGTTCAGCTGCCAGAGACTGTCAGTAACCTTTACTCCAGCCAGGGGTCAGGGTTCAGCTGCCAGAGACAGTCAGTATCCTTTACTCCAGCCAGGGGTCAGAGTTCAGCTGCCAGAGACTGTCAGTAACCTTTACTCCAGCCAGGGGTCAGGGTTCAGCTGCCAGAGACAGTCAGTATCCTTTACTCCAGCCAGAGGTCAGAGTTCAGCTGCCAGAGACTGTCAGTAACCTTTACTCCAGCCAGGGGTCAGAGTTCAGCTGCCAGAGACTGTCAGTAACCTTTACTCCAGCCAGGGGTCAGGGTTCAGCTGCCAGAGACAGTCAGTATCCTTTACCAGGGGTCAGCTGACAGAGACTGTCAGGGACCTTTACTCTAGACTGTCAGTAACCTTTACTCTAGACTGTCAGTAACCTTTTCTCCAGCCAGGGGTCAGAGTTCAGCTGCCAGAGACTGTCAGTAACCTTTACTCCAGCCAGGGGTCAGGGTTCAGCTGCCAGAGACAGTCAGTATCCTTTACCAGGGGTCAGCTGACAGAGACTGTCAGGGACCTTTACTCTAGACTGTCAGTAACCTTTACTCTAGACTGTCAGTAACCTTTTCTCCAGCCAGGGGTCAGCTACCAGAGACTGTCAGGGACCTTTACTCTAGACTGTCAGTAACCTTTACTCTAGACTGTCAGTAACCTTTACTCTAGCCAGGGGTCAGCTGCCAGAGACTGTCAGTGACCTTTACTCTAGACTGTGTGTGTGTGTGTGTATCTGATGCAGCTGGGCGAAACTCGCTCTCTGAAATTCTGTTTTCTTGACTGAACGATCCCATTATGAAACAGCTCAATATTCTCCCTGGAAGACTGGAAGAAGATCTGAATAAACTCTCAATCAGGTATTAACTAGCTGTCAATGTACTCGTACTGTTTGATCTGAACAACCAGTGTCTCTCTCACACACACACACACACACACACATACACACACACACACACACACACACACACACACACACACACACACACACAGCAACATTTACGTCTGTAATAGCACTGCTGGGTGATTTGAAAAGTCATAGTCAATCGATCAATAATATAATAAAACTGTTAATTAGGGATAGACGTGCCGCTAGCGGCCCACCTCGACAACATCCGGTGAAATTGCAGAGCGCGAAATTCAAAAATACTAAATTCGTAATATTAAACATTCATGAAAATACAAGTGTCTTACATCATTTAAAAGATTAACTTCTTGTTAATCCAGCTGCTTTGTCAGATTTCAAAAAGGCTTTACGGCGAAAGCATACCATACGATTATCTGAAGACAGCGTCCCGCATACAAAAGCATTAAAAACATTTTCCATCCAAGCAGAGGTATCGCGAAAGTCAGAAATAGTAATAAAATACATCCCTTACCTTTGAAGATCTTCATCTGGTTGCAATCACAAGGGTTCCTGTTACATAACAAAAGGTCCTTTTGTTTGATAAAGTCCTTCTTTATATCCCAAGAAAGTACGTTTATTTGGCGCGCTTCATTCAGTAATCCACCTGTTTCCCCTCGTTCAAAATGCATACAAAATTAATCCCAAACGTTACCAATAAACTTGGTCCAAACATGTCAAACAACGTTCCTAATCAATCCTCAGGTACCCTAATATGTAAATAAACGATAAAACTTAAGACGGAAAATAGTATATTCAATACCGGCGATAAATAACCAAGTGTGCGCGTCACAGACATTTTCCAACCAAGCATCACGAAAGTCAGAAATAGCGATAAAATAAATTGCTTACCTTTGAAGATCTTCATCTTTTTGCAATCCCAAAGGTCCCAGTTACACAATGAATGGTCGTTTTGTTCGATAAAGTCCTTCTTTACATCCAAAAAATGTCCGTTAATTTGGCGCGTTTGATTCAGAAATAAACCTGTTCCAACTCGCCCAACAGGCCTACAAAGGAATGTAAAAAAGTAACCTGTAAACGTGGTCCAAACATTTCAAACAACGTTTCTAATTCAACCTCATGGACCCTAATATGTAAATAATCGATAAAATTTAAGACGGAATAAACTGTTTTCAATACCGGAGAAAAACAACGAGGAGTGCGCACTCATTCACGCGCACCAAAAGACTAGAGTCCTTCTGAGTGACACTTAGAAAGAATACGAATACTTCTTCATTTTTCAAAAATAAAACATCGAACAATTTCAAAAGACTGTTGACATCTAGTGGAAGCCATAGGAAATGCAATCTGGGTCCTAATAATTAGGCTTTCCCATTGAAAAGCATTGGAAAGTCCAATGACCTCAAAAAATTCCTGGATGGATTGTCCTCGGGGTTTCGCCTGCCAGATAAGTTCTGTTATATTCACAGACATTATTGTAACAGTTATAGAAACTTTAGAGTGGATTCTATGCAATACTACCATGCATATGCATATCCTAGCTTCTGGGCCTGAGTAACAGGCAGTTTACTTTGGGCACCTCAGTCATCCAAACTTCCGAATACTGCCCCCTATCCCTAAAAAACTGTTATCTTTAATTTACAATCTGTCGAATCTATGAGAATAGAAGGTAGAGGTAGAGGTAGAGAACTTTTGCGAAACATCACAGCACAAGTTGAAAACATACAGCAAATATTAATCAAAACAAGGTGGTTTTTAGAGTTAGATGAGAGGGGTTGAGGGTAGCTGAAGGGATTGTAAAATATACTGTGTCTATAAAATGTATATAGTATTTATAAGTAGGAAGTAGAAGCCTAAATATTGTTGTCCATTAGTTTACTCCAATTAGGGGAGGGATGGTAGGGTGAGCGGTAAAATATATATATATATATATTTTTTTTATATATAATTAAAATGGCGGATTATAAATTGGAAATAATGCATAAAATTACATTGATAGAAGCCACAATCTATCTGCAGGGCAATTGGAAAGCATTCAGACCCTTTAGCTTTTTCCACATTTTGTTACATTGCAGCCTTGTTCTAAAATGGATGAAAAAAAAAAGTCACTCATCGATCTACACAAAATACCTCAGAATGACAAAGCAAAAACAGGAATGTTTGCAAATGCATAATAAAATAAAAAAACTGAAATATTACTTTTACATAAGGATTCAGACCCTTTACTCAATACTTTGTTGAAGCACCTTTGGCAGCGATTACAGCCTCGAGTCTTGGGTATGACACTACAAGCTCGGCACACCTGTTTTTGGCGAGTTTATCCCATTCTCCTCTGCAGATCCCCTCAAGGTCTGTCATGTTGGAGATGTTCCATCGGGTTCAAGTTCCATCGGGTTCAAGCCTTGGCTCTGGCTGGGCCACTTAAGGACATTCAGAGACTTGTCCCGAAGCCACTCCTGCGTTGTCTTGGCTGTGTGCTTAGGGTCATTGTCCTGTTGGAAGGTGAACCTTCGCCCCAGTCTTAGGTCCTGAGCGCTCTGGAGCAGGTTTTCATTAAAGATCTCTCTGTACTTTGCTCCGTTCATCTTTCCCTCGATCCTGACTAGTCTCCCAGTCTTTGCCGCTGAAAAACATCCCCACAGCATAATGTTGCCACCACCATGCTTCACCGTAGGGATGGTATTGGCCAGGTGATGAGTGGTGCCTGGTTTCCTCCAGATGTGACACTTGGCATTCAGGCCAAATAGTTCAATCTTGGTTTCATCAGACCAGAGAATCTTTTTTTCATGGTCTGAGAGTCCTTTAGGTGCCTTTTGTCAAACTCCAAGGTGTCTGTCATGTGCCTTTTACTGAGGAGTGGCTTCCGACTGGCCACTCTACCATGAAGGCCTGATTGGTGGAGGGCTGCGGAGATGGTTGTTCTTATGGAAGTTTCTCCCATCTCCACAGAGGAACTCTGGAGCTCTGTCAGAGTGACCATCGGGTTCTTGGTCACCTCCCTGACCAAGGCCCTTCTCCCCTGATTGCTCAGTTTGTCCGGGCGGCCAGCTCTAGGAAGAATCTTAGTGAATCCAAACTTCTTCCATTTAAGAATGATAGAGGCCACTTTGTTATTGGGGACCTAAAATGCTGCAGACATTTTTTGGTACCCTTCCCCCGATCTGTGCCTCGACACAATCCTGTCTCGGAGCTCTACAGACAATTCCTTTGACCTCATGGCTTGGTTTTTGCTCTGACATGCACTGTCAAGAGTGGGACCTTATATAGACAGGTGTGTGCCTTTCCAAATCATATCCAATCAATTGAATTTACCACATGTGGGCTCCAATCAAGTTGTAGAAACATCTCAAGGATGATCAATGTAAACTGGATGCACCTGAGTTGAATTTCGATTGTCTTAGCAAAGGGTCTGAATACTTATGTAAATAAGGTATTTCTGTTTTATATTTTTAATACATTTGCAAACACAAAAAAGGGTATTGTGTGTAGATTGATGAGGACTTTTTTTATTTAATCTATTTTACCGGCTGTAACGTAACAAAAGGTGGAAAAAGACAGAGACACACACAGAAACACACAGAGACACACAGAGACACACAGAAACACACAGAGACACACACAGAAACACACAGAGACACACAGAGACACTCAGAAACACACAGAGACACACACAGAGACACACACACGTACGTACACACGTACACATACAACATTTTAGAAAGCAACTCATTAGACTCAGTACTGCTAATATCCTCCTGCCCCGCCCTTCCCCAAACCACAATCTCAGCTCACACTGCAAGCAAACCAAGGTGCCATATGGTTCTTTCTTCCCTGACAACTGAGGAGAAGAAATCCTCTCATATTATCAGCAGTGTCTCGGCTGAGCTAGGTTGGACAGAACTTTACTGAGTCGACCAAGTCTATTTTCCTTTGATGATGAAATACGCTGAATGCATGGTCACAATCTCCAAGATAGACAGATATCATATAGAGGTCCAGGTATGTAAGAAGTGAGCATCGAACAGCTAAGTTAATGGGAGATTGCCTCACAGAACGTGTCTGCATATGTGACCTGTTCTAATGACTGAGTGTGTGGTTGTCTGTCTAAAATGGAGTAAATGTGTCTGTCTGTCTGTCTGTCTGTCTGTCTGTCTGTCTGTCTGTCTGTCTGTCTGTCTGTCTGTCTGTCTGTCTGTCTGTCTGTCTGTCTGTCTGTCTGTCTGTCTGTCTGTCTGCCTGCCTGCCTGCCTGCCTGCCTGCCTGCCTGCCTGCCTGCCTGCCTGCCTGCCTGCCTGCCTGCCTGCCTGCCTGCCTGCCTGTCTGAGGTAGGGAAGAGAGTAATACATATCTAAACAGGGTGTGGCACTGAGGCTTGGGAGTGGAAGCAAGGGTGAAGCAGGGGAAAGACAGGGGGGAGGCAAGGTAAGGAGACGGGTGAGGCAAGGTAAGGAGACAGGGGTGAAGTAGGGTAGAGAGACGGGTGAGGTAGGGTAGAGAGACAGGGGTGAGACAAGGTAGGGAGACAGGGGCGAGGCAGGGTATGGAGACAGGGGTGAAGTAGGGTAGAGAGACGGGTGAGGTAGGGTAGAGAGACAGGGGTGAGACAAGGTAGGGAGACAGGGGCGAGGCAGGGTATGGAGACAGGGGTGAAGTAGGGTAGAGAGACGGGTGAGGTAGGGTAGAGAGACAGGGGTGAGATAAAGGTAGGGAGACAGGGGTGAGGCAGGGTAGGGTGACAGGGGTGAGATAAACGTAGGGAGACAGGGGTGAGGCAGGGTAGGGTGACAGGGGTGAGGTAGGGTAGAGAGACAGGGGTGAGGTAGGGTAGAGAGACAGAGATGAGGTAGGGTGGAGAGACGGATGAGGTAGGGTAGGGAACAGGGGTGAGTCAAGGTAGGGAACAGGGGTGAGGCAGGGTGGAGAGACAAGGGTGAGGTAGGGTAGAGAGAAAGGGGTGAGGCAGTGTAGGGGGACAGGGGTGAGGCAGGGTAGAGAGACAGGGGTGCGGTAGGGTACAGAGACAGGGGTGAGGTAGGGTAGAGAGACAGGGGTGAGGCAAGGTAGGGAGAAAGGGGTGAGGTAGTGTAGAGAGACAGGGGTGAGGTAGGGTAGGGGGACAGGGGTGAGGTAGGGTAGGGGGACAGGGGTGAGATAAGGTAGGGTGCCGGGGTGAGATAAGGTAGGTTGATAGGGGTGAGGTAGGGTAGGAAACAGTGGTGAGGCAGGGGGAAGGTAGGCCTCTTAGACATGCACAGAGCTTCTATCTATCAACTAAATGGGTCAGCACATGAATGTTGAATGTGTGCCTCAGACAGGAAACAGAGAAAATAGCCTGATATACGGCTGGCTTGCTTTCCATGCCCCAATAGGACACAATGGAAGAAATCGACTGTCTTCATGTGAGAATAAAGGCTATTATAGGAAACCAGACTTCAAATGGCTGGCCCAGCGTCGTCCGGGTTAGGGTTTTGCCGGGGTAGGCCATCAATGTAAATAAGAATTTGTTCTTAACTAACTTGGCTTGTTAAATAAAGGTTAAATAAAAATAAATAAATACAAATGAATAGGCCCCAGACAAAAGTAGCACACTTGATAGGGATAAGGGTGCCACTTGATCTTCACTGAAACACATCATATGGCCTCAGAGTTTCTAAACCCAGAGGCGCAACATCCGGGAACGCTTGCGAAACAGACCATGCCCCCGGGGTTTGGGAAGTCAACGTGGAAAAGTGAAAAATTCTTCCTTAGTTGTTCATTTTCTCGAAATTTAAAGGCATAACCTAGATTTGAGCCAATGTCTTTAGTTGAACATGTTATAACATGTTGACTAGACCGGGCACTGTGGTGGTTCATTTCTGTATTACCAAATCAGGAGAGTCAAACTTCACACACCAGTCAGAGTTATACTTAAACTACATCTTTAATAATAAGAGCTTTGCAATAGCACTGACTTTCAACGATTCCCTATTTCTAATGAACCGTTGAGAGTGACAACACAAAAGTACAAAGATCTTTTATAGCCGAGATACACCCCTCTCAACCTACATGACGAACAACAGATACATAGAATGGTCACAAGGTTAAGATTTGTATGAAAGATATCTATAAAACATAGCAGACAGCAACTGCTGTGTCAACAGTGTTCATTGTATAGACCAGTGTCTGGTCCTCCTACTCCAAACTGGAACTGTCTCTTCCTGGTACGGTATAGAACAGAACCATTAGCTCATCCAATGGCATAACTCAATTGTCAACTCTAGATACTCCCATCTCAAGTAAAACCCCTTCTTGACCCCTCTCCTGGACAAGCTCACTGAGGGGAGTGAGTATCTAGGTCATATACTATCCCAGAATAAGTGCAACATCAGAGAGGACATACAATGGTTCCGTACACTGCCATACACCTCCCCCCAATGCCAAAGGAGGGAGTGACTTGTGCACAGACATTGTGGAGACAAGTAATTGGTTCCCCATTAATCGTGCCTTCCCTTCACATGGTTTAAGAACAGGTAAAGACACATTCACATATGAAGACAATGTTCCATCCTGTCCTCTTCCCTTTCTGATATTCTGCATAGCACCAGAGACATGTAAAAGACAAGTCTGACCTCTCCCCTCTCTGGGCCCCAAGTGACTGAGCCCCAGCTGAGGGAAGAAGTGCAACTGCTAACACCACAGTCCAAAGGGATACATTCAGTTGCTAGAGCTTGGTGTTTGCAATGCCAGGGTTGTGGGTTCGATTCCCACGGGGGGCCAGTACAAAAAAAAATCTATGAAATGTATGCATTCACTACTGTAAGTCGCTCTGGATAAGAGCGTCTGCTAAATTACTAAAATGTAAATGTATCACATAAGCATATTATGCAGATAAGACATCTTAATTATCTATATTACCCAACGAATTCTGATTAATCCGGAACAGCACCCGCGTGTGCATCATCACACACCAGACACGATCAGGACACGCAGGTTGAAATTATAAAAAACAACTATATTCATTTGGGGACACGTCGAAACACAAATATTCATGGACATTTAACGAGCTAGCTTGCTGTTGCTAGCTCATTTGTCCTGGGATATAAACATTGGGTTGTTATTTTATCTCAAATGCACAAGATACTTTTTTTATTGATCTTTGTAGAATCTTTACCCATTTTGAGTCGCACAAAATGTACCTTTACATTTTAGTAGACGCTCTTATCCAGAGCGACTTACAGTAGTGAATGCATACATTTCATTTAAAAAAAATTCCATACTGGACCCCCGTGGGAATCGAACCCACAACCCTGGTGTTGCAAACACCATGCTCTACCAACTGAGCCACACGGCATGTTCTCTACAACAATGAATCCACAGGTAAAAGGGGAAACCTAGTTAGCTTCTAGTATTCTCTCCTTCTCTAGTCTTCTTCTTCTGTGGACTTTATATGGCTGTTGGCAACCAACATTGACTGGAGTGTGGACCTCAGTTCATCTTTCAATCACCCACGTGGGTAGTATATACGGTACTCCTTATTAAAACCAATGAGGAGCTGGGAGAGGCGGAACTTGCAAGGCGTCAAGCGTTAAATACGGTTGACGCCTTCGTGCAGTTTGGGTGAAATGATTCGAATAACATATACGTGTACATTTATTTGGCAACGCGAGCGGTGTGGTCAGCATGTTACTCCAACTTTGTGACAAAGTGATAAAAAGTGACAAGTTTGATTTGATGGCCTGCACAAATCAAAATCAAATCAAATTGTATTTGTCACATGTGCCGAATACAACAAGTGTAGACCTTACAGTGGAATGCTTATCTACCAGCCCTTAACCAACAATACAGTTAATAAAAATAAGAGTTAAGAAAATATTGACTAAATAAACTAAAGTAAAAACAAGTTGCACAATAACATAACAATAATGAGGCTATATACAGGGGGTACCGGTACCGAGTAAATGTCCAGGGGACAGGTTAGTCAAGGTCATTAAGTTATTATGTAGGTAGGGGTAAAGAGACTATGCATAGATAATAAACAGCGAGTAGCAGCAGTGTGTGTGTAGTTTGGCGAGAGACAACCGGGTAGCCCCGATGACCTATTTCTAGAGCCTCTCAACACCAATACCCAAGGCATAAAAATTCAAGTACATTGTCTGTACGAGCCGCTCATTTCACAGTGCCGTACCCCATAACAGAGATTCTGTGCAAGCATGCTAGTAACCAGCTTCACGTAGCTCAAATGATTTTTGATGGATCTCGTTAAAGAAGCAACAACACATTTTGGTAGCATTGTTGTTTTTGTTATTGTTCCTTACTGAAAGCCATGGCAGGTAGGAGAGAGAGTGACTGAGCACAGTCCAAATCCAGCTAGCTTACTGTTTCTTCTATTGGTATGAGAGAGAGAGTGATATTCTGGGAGGAGGGGAGGAGGAGGGGAGGAGGAGGGTAGAGGAGGGCGGAGGAGTGAGGAGAATGTCAACTCTATCTTGTGTGCTGGTGAAAATACCTGAATGTTTCCCACCAGAGATATTTGGTGTCACGAAGCAGTCCAGTCACCTCTCAGTAATATGATATATTCACCTCCACAGGATCAATACAGCAGGGAACAGGATAATAGTCATGAACACTTTATTGTTTTCTAAATGGTCAAGCTCAAGATACACTATTTCATTTCAAGAAATTGTATATTTTAATCGAAGGACATTTAGATTTTCCAGCATAACATTTAGCTTGATTTGAAATATGAATTGTTACTTCTAATAACAAGCATTTGGAAATGTGAAATTCACTAACCAGAGGTGTAGCTCTAAGACAATAAATACAGAAGTACTACCAAGAGGCTTCCCTTAACCACTTCCACAAAGGATTAATCCCACTTAACAGGGGCCATAGACAAGTCTATTCATTAACACATCGTTGAGGCGCATTTACATGTAACTTTAACTGCTGCTATGCCTGAGAGATATGATGAAATAAATGGGAGTGGATTTACACACTGAACACCACCCTTTCCTTTTCCTGCTCCTGATTCGTGCACCAACACAGGGAGCATTTCAACACACACCATTCTGTAAACACAGGGTAATAACTATACTGTATGTCTGACTTGTATTCCTTATTCCCCTGTATGTCTAACTGTTATTCCTCGTTGCCACTGTATGTCTGCCTTTTATTCCTCATTCCCCCTGTATGTCTGCCTTTTATTCCTCGTTGCCCCTGTATGTGTGTTTTTCCTCGTTGCCCCTGTATGTCTGTTTTTCCTCGTTGCCCCTGTATGTCTGTTTTTCCTCACTCCCCCTGTATGTCTGCCTTTTATTCCTCGTTGCCCCTGTATGTCTGCCTTTTATTCCTCGTTGCCCCTGTATGTCTGCCTTTTATTCCTCGTTGCCCCTGTATGTCTGCCTTTTATTCCTCGTTGCCCCTGTATTGTATTCTATCTATAAACTCTCTATGAGTCTCTTTCCAAATCCATGTTATTCCAGAAGAGATTATGATTATTTATGAGATGGACCAGAATATATTAACCGTCACGCCAGGCATCTCAGATGTATAGAGGACTTACACAATCACAATAACACTTTTATTATCTTCTCTCCTCAGCCTTGGATCAGAAAGAGAGAGAGAGAGAGAGAATGAGAGAGAGAATGAGAGAGAGAATGAGAGAGAGAATGAGAGAGAGAGAGAGAGAGAGAGAGAGAGAGAGAGAGAGAGAGAGAGAGAGAGAGAGAGAGAGAGAGAGAGAGAGAGAGAGAGAGAGAGAGAGAGAGAGAGAGAGAGAGAGAGAGAGAGAGAGAGAGAGAGAGAGAGAGAGAGAGAGAGAGAGAGAGAGATTGTAGTAAAAGTCCTTTTCTGTCATTACATCTTGGCAAATTGATTGTGTCTGGGTTCTATAACGAGTCTGGTTCCTTTGGGCTATTCCAAATTCTCACTCTTGGCTGCTAAGATCACATAATCACCTAATTTAAACAGGCCTTTTACAGCCTACTTCAATACAAACCTACACAAGGGTGGTGCACAATTGGCCCAGCGTCGTCCAGGTTAGGTTAATGTTCGGCCCGGGGTAGGCCACCATTGTAAAATAAGAATTTGTTCTTAACTGACTTGTCTAGTTAAATATAGGTTAAATGAAATAAAAATACATTTAAAAAAGTCAAAGATATCTTGGCAGGAACTAATGGGGACCCATAATAAACAACAGGAAGAGTAGCTGCTGCCTTGGCAGGAACTAATGTTGATGTTCATGTTGATATATATGTTGACATTTATGTTGATATTCATCAACTTGGGGAGAGTTTCTGTATTTTCTCCCTGCAATCTCTCATCAATTATTTACCAAACATGGAAAGAATGAAAGAACAGAAAAACAATGAAAATGAGAGATAAGTAGCCATGTGAACTGAGGAATGATTGGCAGGAAACATGTCAACATGTGCCACGTACCTGCCCCGACACACAAGAATAGACCTACCCCCGATTAGGGCCTGGTAGCAGCACCAGCACCAGCAGCACCAGGGCCCAATGACGCCCACAGCCAGGACAGAGACGCCAAGCAGGGCCCAACGACGCCCACAGTCAGGACACAGACAGACACAGACGCCGGGCAGGGCCCAATGACTCCCACAGCCAGGACAGAGACGCCAAGCAGGGCCCAACGACGCCCACAGTCAGGACACAGACAGACACAGACGCCAAGCAGGGCCCAATGACTCCCACAGTCAGGACACAGACAGACACAGACGCCGAGCAGGGCCCAACGACGCCCACAGTCAGGACACAGACAGACACAGACGCCAAGCAGGGCCCAATGACTCCCACAGTCAGGACACAGACAGACACAGACGCCGAGCAGGGCCCAATGACTCCCACAGCCAGGACACAGACAGATGCCAGGTAGGTCCCATCGATGCTCACAGCTAGGACTGTGGCGGTCATGACATTTTGTCAGCCAGTTATTGTCATGAAAAAGCCTGCCGGTCTCAGGGTCATTGACTGTTAATTAAATGAAACACATATAGTATCTCCAGGCCTCCACACATACTAACTGCTGCATACAAGCCGCTGATGCTCACCTTTGGAAGATCTACATTTAAAAAAGTCTAATAAATCAATGTAATATACATCATCACAATAAATACATCATTTATTTTAGGCAGATCTGAAGAAACATGATGAAAATGCATTTCAGAAGAACAGAATATGAGTTTGGCCTACTGTATGTTATCTGGCTATGTGCCATGGGCTGCAGGCTTGTTCATTTAGCAGCCAAACTATGCTTATTAGTCCAGTGCCATTATTTATATTTAGAGATGGTGAGTAACGGATTCCAAAAACAAAACGGTTAACTGTAATCCTTTACGTTACCAGCAAAAATATTGAAATCAGATTACAGATACTTTTGAGAAACTAGATGATTACTTCGAGGATTACTTTTAAATTCAGAAAGGATGTTTGTGAACAAAAAATCTTTGACACTGTTTTCTAAATGACATTCAAAATCAGCATTGAATGAAGGCGCAAGTTTAAGTTTGACCCACCTGAGTGAGTCTGACCACAAGTCAGAGACCTCTATGATGACACACCAAATGTGTTTGATGGATTGTGGGAAAAGAGCAGGAATAGGCTTTTGTAGGCTGCAGTCCAAGCTATGTCTTCCAATGGTGCGACTGCTGTCGGCATCCAAGGATTATCCAACTGGAATAAACGCTTGGAGGTAAGGATGACAGCAGTGGTGTAGTCTATGGCGATACGGATATCACTTATTACTAATATCTACATAGAGCATTGATGTGAATCACACTGCTGCTCTCTCATTTAGCTATTTGCGCCTAACGGATTGTGATTGTTGTGGATGGCTGATCACAAATCTAAATGTGTATTTGAACCCAATAATGGTTGAATTCAAGAAGTTTAAGCTGCCTATCAATCATTGTTTTTGAAACCAGTGGACAGCCAGTGAAAAATGCACTCTTGCAACAGTTGCAAAGTGCGGATCCCAGCATATGGAATAAAAGTGGGGCTTTTATTGCTCAATCTAATTCATGGGCTAATGGACACATGATCAAACTCACACACTTTGATAGACTCAATCTGTAGTTGCTACATCCATTTTTGGATTTATAAATTATATATACAGTACCAGTCAAAGGTTTGGACACAACTACTCATTCAAGGGGTTTTCTTTATTTGTTTTACTATTTTCTACATTGTAGAATAATAGTCAATACATCGAAACTATGAAATAACACACAGAATCATGTAGAAAAAAAGGGTTAAAGAAATCAAAATACATTTTATATTTGAGATTCTACAAAGTAGCCACCCTTCACCTTAATGAGGCTTTGCACACTCTTGGCATTCTCTCAACCAGCTTAATTTTTTATTTTTATTTTATTTCACCTTTATTTAACCAGGTAGGCCAGTTGAGAACAAGTTCTCATTTACAACTGCGACCTGGCCAAGATAAAGCAAAGCAGTGCGACACAAACAACAACACAGTTACACATGGAATAAACAAACATACAGTTAATAATACAGTAGAAAAATGTTATATACAGTGTGTGCAAATGAGGTAGGATAAGGGAGGTAAGGCAATAAATAGGCCATAGTGGCGAAGTAATTACAATATAGCAATTAAACACTGGAGTGATAGATGTGCAGAAGATGAATGTGCAAGTAGAGATAGTGGGGTGCAAAAAAAATAAACAAATAAAATAAGTAACAGTGTGGGGATGAGGTAGTTGGGTAGATGGGCTGTTTACAGATGGGCTATGTACAGGTGCAGTGATCTGTGAGCTGCTCTGACAGCTGGTGCTTAAAGTTGGTGAGGGAGATACGAGTCTCCAGCTTCAGTGATTTTTGCAGTTCGTTTCAGTCATTGGCAGCAGAGAACTGGAAGGAAAGGCGGCCAAAGGAGGAATTGGCTTTGGAGATGACCAGTGAAATATACCTGCTGGAGCGCGTGCTACGGGTGGGTGCTGCTATGGTGACCAGTGAGCTAAGATAAGGTGGGGCTTTACCAAGCAAATACTTATAGATGACCTGGAGCCAGTGGGTTTGGCGACGAATATGAAGCGAGGGCCAGCCAATGAGAGCATACAGGTCGCAGTGGTGGGTAGTATATGGGGCTTTGGTGACAAAACGGATGGCACTGTGATAGACTGCATCCAATTTGCTGAGTAGAGTGTTGGAGGCTATTTTGTAAATGACATCGCCGAAGTCAAGGATCGGTAGGATAGTCAGTTTTACGAGGGTATGTTTGGCAGCATGAGTGAAGGATGCCTTGTTGCGAAATAGGAAGCCAATTCTAGATTTAATTTTGGATTAGAGATGCTTAATGCGAGTCTGGAAGGAGAGTTTACAGTCTAACCAGACACCTAGGTATTTGTAGATGTCCACATATTCTAAGTCAGAACTGTCCAGAGTAGTGATGCTGGATGGGCGGGCAGGTGTGGGCAGCGATTGGTTGAAGAGCATGCATTTAGGTGTACTCGCATTTAAGAGCAGTTGGAGGCCACAGAAGGAGTGTTGTATGTCATTGAAGCTCATCTGGAGGTTTGTTAACACAGTGTCCAAAGAAAGGCCAGAAGTATACAGAATGGTGTCGTTTGCGTAGAGGTGGATCAGAGAATCACCAGCAGCGAGAGCGACATCATTGATGTATACAGAGAAAAGAGTCGGCCCGAGAATTGAATCCTGTGGCATGCCCATAGAGACTCCCAGAGGTCCGGACAACAGGCCCTCCGATTTGACACACTGAACTCTGTCTGAGAAGTAGTTGGTGAACCAGGCGAGGCAGTCACTTGGCAGTCACATTCATGAGGAAGTCACCTGGGATGAATTTCAATTAAAAAGTGTTGTGAATGATACAAACCTTGGAATGTATGATAAGACTATAGGTTACTGATGATTTGAGAAAGACTATAGGTTACTGATGATATGAGAAAGACTATAGGTTATTGATGATTTGAGAAAGTCGCAAAAAAAAGCTTGCTCTGTTCTTCGCCTCAGGCTGCACAGCGGTTCTCTCATTAAGTGATCATATTTTCACACATCAGATTATTCTCAATCAGTGACGGTTGGAGACGTTTAAGATGAGGGAGGACAATCTTTTTTTTAATGAGCATGTCCTTATTTCTATTACAGCATATTGGATGACTGTCATTCATATTCCATTCACCCAGTTCAATGTAACATCGATAGGTTTAGGCTACTACATGATACTAGAATTTTCCTATTACCCATAGTGAGGTTGCTACAACCTAGCCTATGAATGAAGGTTTACAGGTGCACAGAGAGACTTTTGAGTAATCAAGGTGACAGACTGACACATTCAATACCACCTTGTACACTCTTGCATGCATCTAGCTGATCTAGATTATAATCATTAGTCCAACAGTTGCAAACGAGAGTTTCAATTGGACAAATTATGGTATGTTTATCCCTGTTTCGTTCTGTTTTCATCCGCTTAGGAATGAGCATTTTGCTCTTTGTACAATTGTTTCTCACATCTACGCGCTCTACTCCTCTCACCTTTTCCCTTCACTTGTGGACTTCAGCACAACACATGACCAGGTGAACAAAACGTTTACAAGCCAAACCTTCATATCATAACCACTACACACAGCCTACCTACATAACACGTAGCTACTAGAACTAATGCATTAGTAAACCTGCTGCAGTCATGCAGTACAGTGTACAGACAGCAAGCAGTCTAGCAGTTACACCAGCAGGCCCCGGTGGCAATTAATTAATAAAACCAAAAAGCCTTGACTTGGAAGAGTTCCAGTGTTAGATAGCCATAGCCAGTTAAGTAACACAGCATCCCTCTGTGTTTAAGCTAGGTGTTTGAGTAGGCTCAACTATCTTGCTGCATTCGCCAGCTAAGTGAAAGTGAACAAAATATACAACGAAATAAAGTTATATATCATGAATTTGTTCAAAACTGTTCAACCATTGTATTTCTTTTTGAATCAACTACTCACCACATTTTATGCACTGCAGTGCTAGCTAGCTGTAGCATATGCTTTCAGTACTAAATTCATTGGGTGGACAACATGTCAGTTCATGCTGCAAGAGCTCTGATAGGTTGGAGGATGACCTCTGGAAGTTGTCATAATAACTGTGCAAGTCTATGGAAGGGGGTGAGAACCAAGAGCCTCCTAGGTTTTGTATTGAAGTCAATGTACCCAGAGGAGGACAGAAGCTAGCTGTCCTCCCGCTACACCATGGTGCTACCCTGTAGAGTGCAGTTGAGGCTACTGTAGACCTTCATTGCAAAACAGTGTGTTTTAATTCATTATTTGGTGATGTGAATATATTTAGTATAGTTTCCTCTCAAAATGATAGGTCACTGAGGAGGATGGTCATCTCCTTCCTCCTCTGAGGAGCCTTCACTGTTCTCAATGTAATCTTGTCTTTACTATTATGTAACATTATTTTGATTAAGAATGGCCCATTATCAAATGGGCAGGAACACAGGATGGGGTAAAAAGACATGACATCCGTACATAATTGAGTAGTGAATGGAGTCCGCTTTCCCGAAGGTTAGTTTTTTCAATCATGCCGGGTAGGCTCCACTGGTCATTTCACTCCATGCATCAAAGACAAAGACTGAGCATGCAGCCACAGCTGATATTCTGCCACACTCTGTATGCCATGGGCTGTCCAACCCTATTCCTGCATCTATTAAGTACTCTGTATGCCATGGGCTCTCCGACCCTGTTCCTGCATCTATTAAGTACTCTGTATGCCATGGGCTCTCCGACCCTGTTCCTGCATCTATTAAGTACTCTGTATGCCATGGGCTCTCCGACCCTGTTCCTGCATCTATTAAGTACTCTATATGCCATGGGCTCTCCGACCCTGTTCCTGCATCTACCCAGTGTTTCATTTGGGAAACCAAGTGAAATCTTTTTGGGAACATCGATAGTACCATGTTTTCACAACGAAACATATTTCATTAAACTTTTGACAGCCCTCCCTCTGCACACTCGAGAAAGGAATGAAGGAGAAAGAGAAGGAGATGGAAACGCATGGTGGTGAAATATTTTGTAGCTGAAGGTAATGTGTCAGTCTATTAATTATTAATTTAACCTAAAATATTAGGCTAAATCAAATACAACATTCATTGTAGGCTAACAGCATCGCGGTAGGCTATGTATTGTATAACAGCACAATCATAATTTTAATACTGTTATTTTTTGGGGCTCATATGCTCATATACTACATAGGCCAATGCAATGTCAATTTCTGGTTAACCCTCAATCATGCATGATGATGTTGATATTAGTTGTGTGTGTGTGTGTAGTTAAGGACAAGGCATTCTGCTTTGTTTTGAGCCAGCTGCTGCTATAAGAGAAGGAGATAAAAAGAGGAAGCCACCTTAGATTATTAGCTTTGTTTTTGGGGCTTGGGCTCATATATAGACATATTAATAAGGTCTAATATATAGGCATATGAATAGGCTCTAATATATAGGCCTGTGAATCAGCTCTAATATATAGGCCTGTGAATCAGCTCTAATATGCCTAGGGGTGTTTTGAATGAATACATCACCCTTTTAAGTGCTGTCCATGTTGTTGTGTTAGACTTTGAAACAACATCCACAACAACAATTTTTTTTCCACTCAGTTTCAACCTGTTGCTGAAATTCTTCAAATTGATAAATCACAGTGAGGTGAGTTTTAAAAGCAAGATACTGTTTTGATGAGAAGAGATTACCGTGACTCAACGGCGGTAAATAACAACAACTCTACACACAGCCAGGACACAGACAGACACAGACGCCATATAGCTGCCCAATAAAGCCCACAGCCAGGACACAGACAGACGCAGATGCCAGATAGCTGCCCAACGACACCCACAGCCAGGACACAGACAGACGCCAGATAGCTACCCAACGACGCCCACAGCCAGGACACAGACAGACGCAGATGCCAGATAGCTGCTCAACGAAGCCCACAGCCAGGTCACAACGAGATGCCAGATAGATGCCCAATGAAGCCCATAGCCAGGACACAGACAGACAGACACCAGGCGACGCCTCAATGACGCCCACAGCCAGTACACAGACAGACAGACGCCAGGGAGGTGGCCCAACGACGCCCACAGCCAGTACACAGACAGACAGACACCAGGCGACGCCCCAACGACGCCCACAGCCAGTACACAGACAGACAGACGCCAGGCGACGCCCCAATGACGCCCACAGCCAGTACACAGACAGACCGACTCCAGGCAGCGTCCCAACGACACCCACAGCAAGTGATTGATTAGAGAGCTGGAGATGTGGATGGCAGCTACACTATTAAAGTCTTTCCCCCCAGATACATACGTATCGTACGTAAGCAGATCTGGATTTTGAAAAGCAATGTCTATGTGAGATAATAATGGTGACTGGGGTAATGTGGTGTGTTGTTATTAGTAAACTGGCGGAAGCTCTTCTAGTCCGTTATTGTGTGTGTGTGTGTGTGTGTGTGTGTGTATGTATGTATGTATGTATGTATATAGAGAGAGAGAGAGAGAGAGAGAGAGAGAGAGAGAGAGAGAGAGAGAGAGAGAGAGAGAGAGAGAGAGAGAGAGAGAGAGAGAGAGAAGGTGGATGGAGGATATACTGTGGGTGAAAACAACACGTTGATGAGAGAGGTCGAAGGAGAATGGCAAGCTAACAGGCGGGCTACAAACAGACAAATAAAGGTGCAGTACAACATCAGAACGACATCTTGGAACGCACAACTCGTCGACGCTTGTCACGGATTGGCTATTGCAGCAGATGACCACACCGGGTTCCACTCCTATCAGCTAAAAACAAGAAGAATCAGTGGGAACGCCAGCACCAACACTGGACAATTGAGGAATGCAAAAACATCACCTGGAAAATGACAGCGAGTTCAGTTTACTTGAGTGGCCTGCGCAGTCCCCAGACCTCCACCCAATAGAAAATCTTTGGGATTAGACGGAACGGTCTGTTTCGCAGCATGAATGTACCACCGTCTGCAGCAACTGCATGGTGCATCAGCATGGACCAACATCCCTGTGGAATGTCATCTTGTTAAAAGCCCCAAAGAATTCAGGCTTATCTGGAGGTAAGGGTGGGGGGGGGGTGGGGGGGGGGGGGGTGTACCAGATGGGTGTACCTTATAAACTGTCTTGTGAGTGTATAACAACCACTCAGACAGAATGTATTGTTAGGGAAGAGGTGTTGGAGCCGTTTGCTACTTGTTGAGGCCTCATAATAAACCCCTTCTTGGAAGACAGAACAGACAGGAAGTAACAGGGCTGAGCAACCATCTGTCAGATTCCATCACAGAAAGTGATGCTGCTTGTCTATTGGTTCCATCAGAGGCTTATTGTACAACTTCTCCTCTGCTAGCCAGGGCTCTCGGGCAAACCGACAAGACAGAGAAATTAAAGAGGGTCAGAAGATGTTTAGATGCTCTCTGTGTTTGCACAACGGATTATCAGCCTCTCATCATATTCACCTCACACTCTGCATATGCTCATTTTCTCTAATCCATCTCAACTTGTATCTACCGCAGATAGCTTTTAAATCTTCACCTTAAATA
Source organism: Salmo trutta (assembly GCF_901001165.1). Lineage (NCBI taxonomy): Eukaryota > Metazoa > Chordata > Actinopteri > Salmoniformes > Salmonidae > Salmo > Salmo trutta. Next base: position 7,267,923 of record NC_042962.1, on the reverse strand, counting down.
CGTACCAGGTATAAAAAAAGAGAGTGATGAAAAAATTTAAGAATCCCTGGTTCAATGTGAAAGGTCTGTGTTGAGCCCAGAGCCTAGCGGACCCAAGCAGGGAGTAGTGACGCTGCGGGACACAGGGAAAGATCAAAGCCCACGCAGCACAGAGGGAAATCATCAGTGAGATCAGCCCGCTGGATTAGGAGGGGAGTCAAGGTCCATATTTGTGTTAATTTTGATGCAGATGGAGAGAAGAGGTGGATGAAGTGGAGGGAGGAGACCGACGTGGAGGGAGGAGGAGGACGAGGTGGAGGGAGGAAGAGGAGGTGGAGGGAGGAGGAGGACGAGGTGGAGGGAGGAGGAGGACGAGGTGGAGGGAGGAGGAGGGAGGAGGAGGACGGAGGAGGAGGGAGGAGGAGGACGAGGTGGAGGGAGGAGGAGGGAGGAGGAGGACGGAGGAGGAGGGAGGAGGAGGACGAGGTGGAGGGAGGAGGAGGGAGGAGGAGGACGGAGGTGGAGGGAGGAGGAGGACGAGGTGGAGGGAGGAGGAGGACGAGGTGGAGGGAGGAGATCGAGGTGGAGGGAGGAGGAGGAGGTGGAGGGAGGAGGAGGACGGAGGAGGTGGTGGAGGGAGGAGACCGACGTGGAGGGAGGATGAGGACGAGGTGGAGGGAGGAGGAGGAGGGAGGAGGAGGGAGGAGGAGGACGAGGTGGAGGGAGGAGGAGGGAGGAGGAGGACGGAGGAGGAGGGAGGAGGAGGACGAGGTGGAGGAGGAGGAGGACGAGGGTGGAGGGAGGAGGAGGACGGAGGAGGAGGGAGGAGGATGAGGTGGAGGGAGGAGGATGAGGTGGAGGGAGGAGGAGGACGAGGTGTATGGAGGATGAGGACGAGGTGGAGGGAGGACGATGTGGAGGGAGGAGGGAGACGTGGAGGGAGGAGGAGGGCGTGGAGGGAGGAGGAAGACGAGGTGGATGTGGCCAGCTGAGATTTGTGGCTCACAGGCCTGAGAAACTGACTGGTTGAGCGAGAGAGAGAGAAAGAAAGAGGTAGAGAGAGAGAGAGTTGAATTGAATTGAGAGAGGGCAGTGTGCACATATCCTGTCTTCTCTTGAGAGCCAGGTCTGCCTACGGCAGCTTTTCTCATAGCCTTGCATTTGAGAAAGGCCGCCGTAGGCAGACCTGGCTCTCAAGAGAAGACAGGCTATGCGCACACTGCCCACAAAATGAGGTGGAAACTCAGAGAGAGAGAGGTAAAGATGAGAGAGAGATACTGTAGAGAGGGTGAAAAGAGAGAGAGATGGTTGAGCACTATCAATCAAAGAGTATGATATTAATCTAGGCAGCAGAAGGCCGACCCCAGAGAGAGGTAGAAAGTAAAATAAATTCAAATGCACTTACTACTGTAAGTCGCTCTGGGTAAGAGTGTCTGCTGAATGACATGAAGTGTAAAAAAATATATATATAAATGTTTCACCCCTGTTTCTACACAAATACACACATCTTCCCCCCTAAAAATCTTTTAAATATACTCTGAAGTGAGCAGGAGCATTTTGCTGGTGAGCCGCACATGCGTGTGCGCGCGGGTGTGTGTGTGTGTGTGTGTGTGTGTATGTGTGTGTGTTTCTGTGTGTAGACTGGTGATTTAGGACATGGAATGAGATCTAACAGGAAAGCTAAATTCCACTCCTCTCACAGTCCCTCTCTTCCTCTCCCAGTCCCTCTCTTCTCTCCCAGTCCCTCTCTTCCTCTCCCAGTCCCTCTCTTCCTCTCCCAGTCCCTCTCTTCCCTCTCCCAGTCCCTCTCTTCCTCTCCCAGTCCCTCTCTTCCTCTCCCAGTCCCTCTCTGCCTCTCCCAGTCCCTCTCTTCCTCTCCCAGTCCCTCTCTTCCTCTCCCAGTCCCCTCTCTGCCTCTCCCAGTCCCCTCTCTGCCTCTCCCAGTCCCTCTCTCCCTCCTCTCCCGTCACTCCTCTTCCTCTCCCAGTCCCTCTCTTCCTCTACCCAGTCCCTCTCTTCCTCTCCCAGTCCCTCTCTTCCTCTCCAGTCCTCTCTTCCTCTCCCAGTCCCCTCTCTGCCTCTCCCAGTCCCTCTCTTCCTCTCCCAGTCCCTCTCTTCCTCTCCCAGTCCCTCTCTTCCTCTCCCAGTCCCTCTCTGCCTCTCCCAGTCCCTCTCTTCCTCTCCCAGGTCCCCTCTCTTCCTCTCCCAGTCCCTCTCTTCCTCTCCCAGTCCCCTCTCTGCCTCTCCCAGTCCCTCTCTTCCTCTCCTCTCCCAGTCCCTCTCTTCCTCTCCCAGTCCCTCTCTGCCTCTCCCAGTCCCTCTCTTCCTCTCCCAGTCCCTCTCTTCCTCTCCCAGTCCCTCTCTTCCTCTCCCAGTCCCTCTCTGCCTCTCCCAGTCCCTCTCTTCCTCTCCCAGTCCCTCTCTGCCTCTCCCAGTCCCTCTCTTCCTCTCCCAGTCCCTCTCTTCCTCTCCCAGTCCCTCTCTTCCTCTCCCAGTCCCTCTCTTCCTCTCCCAGTCCCTCTCTTCCTCTCCCAGTCCCTCTCTGCCTCTCCCAGTCCCTCTCTTCCTCTCCTCTCCCAGTCCCTCTCTTCCTCTCCTCTCCCAGTCCCTCTCTTCCTCTCCCAGTCCCTCTCTTCCTCTCACAGTCCCTTTAATTTATCTTCCTCCCCGAAGAGGGGTTGCGTTACAGCAACACCTTGCACAGCCTCTAGGTTAAGTGTATATTTGTACATATAAAATTGTTTCCTACACCAAGCTGACGTATGGAAATAGTGTTTGTGGATAAGGAGATGACGGGATGATAAATGAGGTGACAGAACCAATTGGGTATGTGATTACGCATCATCCCCAGGCCTTACCCACAATCCTCCTTGATGAGTCACCTCAGACACAGACAGGATATGCATTGCCCACTAATTGTCAGCACTAAATAGAGGACATCTATGATATAACAAGATACACCAATACACCGCCAATACACCACACTAGGACACACACACACACACACACGCCAACTCCAACTTAGCCCATTTTTAGTAAACATAACCCATCATCCATAAATCAAATCACAGCCATGATTATAGTATAACCATGAAAGTGTATCCCCAGATGGACTATTGATTGCTATATGGAGTAATGGGTAACTGATAACACATTCTGTAGGCTAGTTGTCTTCAGAATACAACGACTAATAAAAACTGCTGATGCTAAAAAGCTGAAACGCAGACTACAGCACAAGGTGAAGAGATAGAGAGAGAGAGAAACTGAGGAGAAAGAGAAAGAGACAAAGAAACTGAGGAGAGAGAGAGAGAGAGACAGAGAAACTGAGGAGAGAGAGACAGAGAAACTGAGGAGAGAGAGACAGAGAAACTGAGGAGAGAGAGACAGAGAAACTGAGGAGAGAGAGACAGAGAAACTGAGGAGAGAGAGAGAGAGAGACAGAGAAACTGAGGAGAGAGAGACAGAGAAACTGAGGAGAGAGGAGAGAGAGTGCAAGAGAGAGAGAGAGAGAAATTGGGAGAGAACTGAGGAGAAGAGATGTGGAATTACTTATTCAGCAGAGGAAGTGGACAGGGAGAAACATGAAATTAGCACAAATTGATTATCTGTCCACCATGGGCAGCCCTAGGAGCAACTCAAGCAGAGAAGGAGAGGAGAAAAAAAACGGATTGACTTCTTCATCGCTGGCTGGACTGCTTCCTCTGGAGAGCTGGAATAGCTGGGCTGCTTCCTCTGGAGAGGTGGAAGAGTTGGGCTGCTTCCTCTGGAGAGGTGGAATAGCTGGGCTGCTTCCTCTAGAGAGGTGGAATAGTTGGGCTGCTTCCTCTGGAGAGGTGGAAGAGTTGGGCTGCTTCCTCTGGAGAGGTGGAATAGCTGGGCTGCTTCCTCTAGAGAGGTGGAATAGTTGGGCTGCTTTCTCTGGAGAGGTGGAAGAGTTGGGCTGCTTCCTCTGGAGAGATGGAAGAGTTGGGCTGCTTCCTCTGGAGAGGTGGAATAGCTGGGCTGCTTCCTCTAGAGAGGTGGAATTATTGGGCTGCTTCCTCTGGAGAGGTGGAAGAGTTGGGCTGCTTCCTCTGGAGAGGTGGAATAGCTGGGCTGCTTCCTCTAGAGAGGTGGAAGAGTTGGGCTGCTTCCTCTGGATAGGTGGAAGAGTTGGGCTGCTTCCTCTGGAGAGGTGGAATAGTTGGGCTGCTTCCTCTGGAGAGGTGGAATAGTTGGGCTGCTTCTTCTGGAGAGGTGGACTAGCTGGGCTACTTCCTCTGGCTGCTTTCTCTGGAGAGGTGGAATAGCTGGGCTGCTTCCTCTGGAGAGGTGGAATAGTTGGGCTGCTTCCTCTGGAGAGGTGGAATAGCTGGGCTGCTTCCTCTGGAGAGGTGGAATAGTTGGGCTGCTTCCTCTGGAGAGGTGGAATAGCTGGGCTGCTTCCTCTGGAGAGGTGGAATAGTTGGGCTGATTCCTCTGGAGAGGTGGAATAGCTGGGCTACTTCCTCTGGCTGCTTTCTCTGGAGAGGTGGAATAGCTGGGCTGCTTCCTCTGGAGAGGTGGAATAGTTGGGCTGCTTCCTCTGGAGAGGTGGAATAGCTGGGCTACTTCCTCTGGCTGCTTTCTCTGGAGAGGTGGAAGAGTTGGGCTGCTTCCTCTGGAGAGGTGGAATAGTTGGGCTGCTTCTTCTGGAGAGGTGGAATAGCTGGGCTGCTTCCTCTTTGGAGATAGAATAGAGCTAACTGAACTGCTCATCCACGGGTCCAACAGCTGTATTCAAACTACAGGCCTATTACTATAATAGTGGTATGGAAATAAAGATCTGAATATCTCGTACAACGCTGTGTACTACTCACTTCACAGAACAGCGCAAACTGGCTCTAACCCAAATAGACAGAGGAGTGGGAGGCCCCGGTGCACAACTGAGCAAGAGAACAAGAACATTAGAGTGTCTAGTTTGATAAACAGACGCCTCACAAGTCCTCAATTGGCAGCTTCATTAAATAGTATCCGCAAAACACCAGACTCAACGTCAACAGTGAAGAGAACACTCTGGAATGCTGGCCTTCTAGGTAGAGATGCAAAGAAAAAGCCATATCACAGACTGGCCAATAAAAAGAAAAGATTAAGATGGGCAAAAGAACACAGACACTGGACAGAGGAACTCTGCCTAGAAGGCCAGCATCCCGGAGTTGCCTCTTCACTGTTGACGTTGAGGCTGGTGTTTTGCGGGTACTATTTAATGAAGCTGCCAGATGAGGACTTGTGAGGCGTCTGTTTCTCAAACTAGACGCTCTAATGTACTCGTCCTCTTGCTCAGTTGTGCACTGGGGCCTCCCACTCCTCTTTCTATTCTGGTTAGATCCAGTTTGCGCTGTTCTGTGAAGGGAATAGCACATATCGTTGTAGGAGATCTTTAGTTTTTTGGCAATTTCTCGAATGGAAAAGCCTTCATTTCTCAGAACAAGAATAGACTGATGAGTTTCAGAAGAAAGTTAAATGTTTCTGGACATTTTGAGCCTGTAATCGAACCCACAAATGCTGATGCTCCAGATACTCAACTAGTCTAAAGAAGGCCAGTTGTATTGCTTCTTTAATCAGAACAACAGTTTTCAGCTGTGCTAACATAATTACCAACCAATCATCTCCCACACCTTTCCCTCCCCATACCCAAGCACACCACAAGCATAGAGCCACGCCTTGCAGTCGCGTGATTCGCTAAAATGTAATTATGACAAATGGTTTACTCAGTAGGTCACTCCCATAGAATTTTATGGTCACTAAGGACAACTTTGAATCCTTGATGTGCCAAGCTTATTTGCGCTGTACGTAATAGCCTTGGGACAAGGTACTGCAAGCCCTGAAATAACATATACAGTTTATAAGTCAAGGAGGTCTGTCCCTTCGTCCCTTAGAGGCAAACGGCTCAGCAATGTGCTGTTTCAGAGATAGAGGAGTTCAGTGTGCAATAGACAGGACAGGGTTAGGAAAACATTTGGCTTACTCACACTCACTCAGTCAGTCAGTCAGTCAGTCAGTCAGTCAGTCAGACACTCAGTCAGTCACACGATCATGCGCATACACACAGCCTCTTTAATGCATTCAATGATACTCGGACAGACAGAAAAAGTTATAATACATTTCTCCCATTGAACTGACTAGCTGTCTACCACAGCATAATGGTTATGAATCTACTACTGTAGGTCTTTACCTTCCTTCCCACACTGCCTTGCAGCAGATGTCTGGGTAGGAAATTGAATTGCAACTCCCAAGGGCTGGAAGACAAATTGGTGAAACAAACTTGTATTTATTTTTTCATCTGACTTTTTTAGATGTTGGTTAGAGAAAAGTTGCAAAATAGCAGGTTAAAGTTGTGTTCGTTGGGCGCTTCCAAATTCTTCATTTCACTGACAGCGGGGAAACTCAATTGTGGAATCAGATGTTGACATCCATTTCTCCAAAAAACTGTTGTTTAAGGGAGCCAGCCTTCTGTGTCTATCCTGTCCTGTAAGCACTAGCTACGGTCACACTCAGAAGTAATATCTAGAAACTAAAAGGGTTCTTCGGCTGTCACCCTTTTAAAGAACACTTGTTGGTTCCAGGTAGAACCCTTTTGGTTCCAAGTAGAACCGTTTCTACTGAGGGTTCTACATTGAGCCCAAAATGGTTCAACCTGGAACCAAAATGGTTCAACCTGGAATTGTTCCTTCTGATGGTGGTGTGTGTTCATGTATAATTCAGGGGAGGGATCGAGGGCCATTAGAGTGTTAGATGAGCGAGAGAGAGAGAGAGAGAGAGAGAGAGAGAGAGAGAGAGAGAGAGAGAGAGAGAGAGAGAGAGAGAGGGAGATATAGGGAGAGAGATGTTATGCTCTCTGTCTTCCTTTGCTCTCTCTCCCTCCTTCTCTCTCTCTTTCTCTCTGGCATGATAGCCTTGACTTCGAACTGGAGGTTGGATGGTATATTTTTCATCCCTCAATGACAGAATTGAAAACCAGGCATGAATAACGAATGTTGTTTCCACAAAACAACTTTTACTATGCATTGACTAGGCCTCTACTGTTACTATGCATTGACTAGGCCTCTACTGTTACAATGCATTGACTAGGCCTCTACTGTTAGTATGCATTGACTAGGCCTCTACTGTTAGTATGCATTGACTAGGCCTCTACTGTTACTATGCATTGACTAGGCCTCTACTGTTACAATGCATTGACTAGGTGTCTACTGTTACTATGCATTGACTAGGCCTCTACTGTTACAATGCATTGACTAGGCCTCTACTGTTAGTATGCATTGACTAGGCCTCTACTGTTAGTATGCATTGACTAGGTGTCTACTGTTACTATGCATTGACTAGGCCTCTACTGTTAGTATGCATTGACTAGGTGTCTACTGTTACTATGCATTGACTAGGCCTCTACTGTTACTATGCATTGACTAGGCGTCTACTTTTAGTATGCATTGACTAGGTGTCTACTGTTACTATGCATTGACTAGGCGTCTAGTTTGACAAACTTTGTCTTCTTTGTCCTCTCGGTCTCATCCTCTCTTTCTCTTTCTTGCCCTGACCAACTTTGGGCAGCTTGTAATATTGCTAAGGCTCTAATCCTTTGTCCCTCAGTGTGCTGGAGAAGACTGGGATCTTTCAAGTCTCTCCTGTCTTATCCTAGCGGCTGGAGAAGTCCATCCCAGTGAATGATGCTGGATGGATCCCACCTCCCTGGCCCTGCCCAATTGCTCCCAATATGTCCTGTGGAATTGTATTCTGGGGGGTTAAGGAGCTTATTTGTCTTGGAAAGGGCTAAGCAGTGATTCGCCATGGGAGTGGGAGGGCAGTGTAAAACCTTTCTGTGCAGAGTATCTCATTAAAACTGAACTCTGTGTTTGTTACCTCTTGGAACACAGAGGGGGAAAATTTCCTCACAGCCCCACATCACTCACTGCTTCCCCAAATTATCCAGCCGCGTGGTAACTCACAATCACCAGTCCCACAAGGATGTATCCTTCTCGTCAACATTTACAACGTTAGGAGAGAACCTTTCTTATAATATCATCCTTAATTTTATAGAATGCAGCAGAACATACCTTTGTTCCCCAACTATTGTGCATTGTTAATTTCCCTTTGATTATTTTGTTCAATATCGTCCCTGGTCATCCCACACAAAAGAGAGGCAGAAATTATATTTCTGTGTAAGGCATTCAATGTCACACTCCCTTACAGCACACGGCTAGGCTATATGTCCCACAAATCCACTCCAGAGGGAGTAACAGTGAATCCTGCTGTCTGTTCCTGAATCCACCATGAACTGCTTTTGGATAAACTGGTTTAAATACTTTACATTTCTCGGTAATAGACCAATGAGAATCACTATAGGAGCCATTATTCACATACTTTAAAGGTATAAACAACGAGGGACCCACTCCAATATCCAAAAATCCCAGCCTTGAGGCTTCAGTTCCTCTGCTCTGCATACTGCTCTGTGATCCATCATGCATGAAGAGTAAAACAAGAACAATTAAGCATTCATTTCCCCTTCCCCTTTAACCATATATAGGGAAGTTAAATTAGAAATCACAGTGGAAAACAGTTACACTTTGACTCGTTTAACTGCATCAAAACGCGGGGAAACATTGTCTATCTCTCTGTTGTCTATATCGTGTTGTGTTTATGTTGTATCTCTGTAACTACTAGCTAACAGGGTAAAATCATGTTGTGTTTACGTTGTTGTATCTCTGTAACTACTAGCTAACAGGGTAAAATCATGTTGTGTTTATGTTGTTGTATCTCTGTAACTACTAGCTAACAGGGTAATATCATGTTGTGTTTATGTTGTTGTATCTCTGTAACTACTAGCTAACAGGGTAAAATCATGTTGTGTTTATGTTGTATCTCTGTAACTACTAGCTAACAGGGTAATATCATGTTGTGTTTACGTTGTTGTATCTCTGTAACTACTAGCTAACAGGGTAAAATCATGTTGTGTTTATGTTGTATCTCTGTAACTACTAGCTAACAGGGTAATATCATGTTGTGTTTACGTTGTTGTATCTCTGTAACTACTAGCTAACAGGGTAAAATCATGTTGTGTTTACGTTGTTGTATCTCTGTAACTACTAGCTAACAGGGTAAAATCATGTTGTGTTTATGTTGTTGTATCTCTGTAACTACTAGCTAACAGGGTAAAATCATGTTGTGTTTATGTTGTTGTATCTCTGTAACTACTAGCTAACAGGGTAAAATCATGTTGTGTTTACGTTGTTGTATCTCTGTAACTACTAGCTAACAGGGTAAAATCATGTTGTGTTTATGTTGTTGTATCTCTGTAACTACTAGCTAACAGGGTAATATCATGTTGTGTTTATGTTGTATCTCTGTAACTACTAGCTAACAGGGTAATATCATGTTGTGTTTATGTTGTTGTATCTCTGTAACTACTAGCTAACAGGGTAAAATCATGTTGTGTTTATGTTGTATCTCTGTAACTACTAGCTAACAGGGTAATATCATGTTGTGTTTATGTTGTTGTATCTCTGTAACTACTAGCTAACAGGGTAATATCATGTTGTGTTTATGTTGTTGTATCTCTGTAACTACAGCTAACAGGGTAAAATCATGTTGTGTTTATGTTGTATCTCTGTAACTACTAGCTAACAGGGTAAAATCATGTTGTGTTTATGTTGTATCTCTGTAACTACTAGCTAACAGGGTAAAATCATGTTGTGTTTATGTTGTATCTCTGTAACTACTAGCTAACAGGGTAATATCATGTTGTGTTTACGTTGTTGTATCTCTGTAACTACTAGCTAACAGGGTAAAATCATGTTGTGTTTATGTTGTTGTATCTCTGTAACTACTAGCTAACAGGGTAATATCATGTTGTGTTTATGTTGTTGTATCTCTGTAACTACTAGCTAACAGGGTAATATCATGTTGTGTTTATGTTGTTGTATGTCTGTAACTACTAGCTAACAGGGTAATATCATGTTGTGTTTATGTTGTTGTATCTCTGTAACTACTAGCTAACAGGGTAATATCATGTTGTGTTTATGTTGTTGTATCTCTGTAACTACTAGCTAACAGGGTAATATCATGTTGTGTTTACGTTGTTGTATCTCTGTAACTACTAGCTAACAGGGTAATATCATGTTGTGTTTACGTTGTTGTATGTCTGTAACTACTAGCTAACAGGGTAATATCATGTTGTGTTTATGTTGTATCTCTGTAACTACTAGCTAACAGGGTAAAATCATGTTGTGTTTATGTTGTATCTCTGTAACTACTAGCTAACAGGGTAATATCATGTTGTGTTTATGTTGTTGTATCTCTGTAACTACTAGCTAACAGGGTAATATCATGTTGTGTTTATGTTGTTGTATGTCTCTCCGGAGACATTAAACACTAATTAGAACAAATGTGGTGACCCGATGTGTTTCGATGCTTCTACCTCTGATCTACCTTCCATCAGCTAATAAACAGCTGAGCCAGTTGCTGCTCAACAAATTAAAATAGTGTTTTAGCTAGAAAGCTGAGAGAGGATCTTTGCTAATTAAGGAAGCTGACGGCTGTAGAACACTTAAAGATCATTAAAGGTAGACTAGTACTAACTGGAGGATGGGGGATTCATCCCAAATGGCACATTATTCATCCTATGGGCCCTCATCAAAAGTAGTGCAATACAAAGGGAATAGGGTACCATTGGGGATGCAGCCAACATGTACGGCGCATCTCTTTAGTATTTCAGTTAGTAGAAGCAGGGTGCTGTAAATGTGTTTAGTACTGGGGCAGTTAGTAGAAACAGGGTGCTGTAAATGTGTTCAGTACTGGGGCAGTTAGTAGAAGCAGGGTGCTGTAAATGTGTTCAGTACTGGGGCAGTTAGTAGAAGCAGGGTGCAGTAAATGTGTTCAGTACTGGGGCAGTTAGTAGAAGCAGGGTGCTGTAAATGTGTTTTCAGTACTGGGGCAGTTAGTAGAAGCAGGGTGCTGTAAATGTGTTCAGTACTGGGGCAGGTAGTAGAAGCAGGGTGCAGTAAATGTGTTCAGTACTGGGGCAGTTAGTAGAAGCAGGGTGCTGTAAATGTGTTCAGTACTGGGGCAGTTAGTAGAAGCAGGGTGCTGTAAATGTGTTCAGTACTGGGGCAGTTAGTAGAAACAGGGTACTGTAAATGTGTTCAGTACTGGGGCAGTTAGTAGAAACAGGGTACTGTAAATGTGTTCAGTACTGGGGCAGTTAGTAGAAACAGGGTACTGTAAATGTGTTCAGTACTGGGGCAGTTAGTAGAAACAGGGTGCAGTAAATGTGTTCAGTACTGGGGCAGTTAGAAGAAACAGGGTACTGTAAATGTGTTCAGTACTGGGGCAGTTAGTAGAAACAGGGTACTGTAAATGTGTTCAGTACTGGGGCAGTTAGAAGAAACAGGGTACTGTAAATGTGTTCAGTACTGGGGCAGTTAGTAGAAACAGGGTGCTGTAAATGTGTTCAGTACTGGGGCAGTTAGTAGAAACAGGGTGCTGTAAATGTGTTCAGTACTGGGGCAGTTAGTAGAAACAGGGTACTGTAAATGTGTTCAGTACTGGGGCAGTTAGAAGAAACAGGGTACTGTAAATGTGTTCAGTACTGGGGCAGTTAGTAGAAACAGGGTGCTGTAAATGTGTTCAGTACTGGGGCAGTTAGTAGAAGCAGGGTGCTGTAAATGTGTTCAGTACTGGGGCAGTTAGTAGAAATTGTATTTCCTGAAAAGCTGTTCCACTATCAAAAGTTGTCAAAGGAATTGGTTAGGAAAGGAAGCCTTTAGGCTGGCATATTCTTGGCTCAAAGCAGAAATAACTAAATGTGATTCTCCCTAAAGCAGCTGTAGATATTCTAAAGAGGTGAATTGTAGTGATGCTGATTGATTGCAAGGCCATGTTTTGCCGTGAGTACAAATCTTTTTCAGTTTGGTGATTCATATTACAAATCCAATTAATTTCTATCAGCCTAGCGTGTCAGCTCCTACAGTAGCTGACATAAACGATCAGAATTTACATTACATGTCCAATATCTTTTGGGCATGTATAACAGTGGTGAGACATTAACTATGTGTTATGTACGTGACTATGTATATTTCATTTCAGTCAAACTGAATCCTGAACTATCCTGCTCTATCAATTATTCTGTCCAGAATAAATAATAAAACAAACTGTAGCCACATACCAAAGACCAAAGACACACACAATAACAATAATAAATTATAAAGCACACGTAAACTCAGTCAACCTCTGACTGAAAACTAATTCAAATCTGTGGGAGAAAAAGGCTCCATACATTGGAACCTCATTGTGAAAGAACTAGCCAAGGTAACTTGCAACGCATAGTCAGAGCAATCGTCTGCTTTGTACCGTGTATACTTAGAATAGCAAAGTATTCATCTATTTTGTTGAAAAAGACTAAAAATGTTGCCTTCATCAAAGCACATTGTGAGAGCTTACCTACTTGGTCTCTGACGGAAACGTGGACACCATAACAATATGCAGAGGGAACATTGTGGATACCATAACAATATGCAGAGGGAACATCGTGGACACCATAACAACGTGCAGAGGGAACATCGTGGACGCCATAACAACGTGCAGAGGGAACATCGTGGACGCCATAACAACGTGCAGAGGGAACATCGCGGACACCATAACAACGTGCAGAGGGAACATCGTGGACGCCATAACAACGTGCAGAGGGAACATCGTGGTCGCCATAACAACGTGCAGATGGAACATCGTGGACGCCATAACAACGTGCAGAGGGAACATCGTGGACGCCATAACAACGTGCAGATGGAACATCGTGGACGCCATAACAACATGCAGATGGAACATCGTGGATGCCATAACAACGTGCAGAGGGAACATCGTGGTCGCCATAACAACGTGCAGAGGGAACATCGTGGACGCCATAACAACGTGCAGAGGGAACATCGTGGACGCCATAACAACGTGCAGAGGGAACATCGTGGACGCCATAACAACGTGCAGAGGGAACATTGTGGACGCCATAACAACGTGCAGAGGGAACATCGTGGTCGCCATAACAACGTGCAGATGGAACATCGTGGTCGCCATAACAACGTGCAGAGGAAAATCGTGGACACCATAACAATACGCAGAGGGAACATCGTGGACACCATAACAATATGCAGAGGGAACATCGTGGACACCATAACAATACGCAGAGGGAACATCGTGGACACCATAACAACGTGCAGAGGGAACATCGTGGTCGCCATAACAACATGCAGAGGGAACATCGTGGACGCCATAACAACGTGCAGATGGAACATCGTATGTGCAGGAGTTCGCTTTTCTAAAATGAACATGAAAAAAAAAACAGTCATGTAATATACACAAGTGCACATAGTCCGAGCCTTACCTGCCCTGCACCTTGATATCAGAGATGGCGTAGAAGTATCTGGACAGGTTGTTCTCATCCACCATGGTGGCCCCGGTGGCCGGTCGGAGGAGCCGGACCCTCAGGTCTGTAATGGTGAAGAAGTCCCTCAGGTTCTTGGTAGTGTCTAGCTGACCGTAGAGGGATGCCATGTTGTGGAGGTGTGGCCCGGCGAACAGTGCGAAACGGTCCTTGATCTCGAAGCGGACGGTTTTAGCGTTCTTCCACACGTAGCCCCTGGAGTATTCCTCGGTACAGATGATGTCTAGAAGGGTGTGCTGGGTCAAGTCCTGGACAGTCTTGTGCTCCATGGTGAAGGCGTCTAGACAGTCTGTGGCGTAGAACTGGTAAGGTTGCCAGGTCTTACCGTAGTCCAGCGACTTCTCCAAAACCATCTGTTCCGGGCGTCCGGACTCGAAGGTAACCACGATGTCATCGGTCAACTCAATGGTTTTTTTCCAGGACAGTGTGATGTTGACCAGGAGGGCCTTGGGGTATTTCTTCCAGGAACTGGACTGCCAGAAGGTTGTGGGGTTCCGACCCTCGAAATCGAACATGAGCTCCGGAGGGTGGGCCAGGTCCTCGTTTTGGGCGTCACATTCGTTGTTACACATGTAAGGATTCTCCTACAAGACATCAAATAATAGAGAAAGAGAAAGGCAGAAATTTAGGAATCTTAACGGTAAACAATAACACAGGTACCAAAAGCTCCTTTTTATGAGCCTTGAGTCCTTTATGTAGCCAAGCGTAGGTTTAAAAAATATACATGTAAGGATATACTCCCTGCAGCTAACAGCACAGATGCCTAGTACGACTATGACACAGATAATTGTGTAATAGTAATTGATGTGCTTGTGGGGTCCAGGGTTCTAGCTGTGGTGCTGGGTGAGTGGCTAGTCCATTAGAAAACACCTAGAGACAGATTCATTTTTTATGGGGATGTTTCAGAGAAGTCCCCCCTCCATCTCCGACTTACACCCCACCTCTTCAGAGAAGTCCACCTCTGACTTGCACCCCACCTCTTCAGAGAAGTCCCCCCTCCATCTCCGACTTACACCCAACCTCTTCAGAGAAGTTCACCTCTGACTTACACCATATTTCTTCAGAGAAGTCCACCTCCAACTTACACCCTATTTCTTCAGAGAAGTCCACCTCCAACTTACACCCTATTTCTTCAGAGAAGTCCACCTCTGACTTACACCCTACCTCTTCAGAGAAGTCCACCTCCACCTCTGACTTACACCCTACCTCTTCAGAGAAGTCCACCTCTGACTTACACCCTACCTCTTCAGAGAAGTCCACCTCCACCTCTGACTTACACCCTACCTCTTCAGAGAAGTCCACCTCTGACTTACACCCTACCTCTTCAGAGAAGGCCACCTCCAATTTACACCCTATCTCTTCAGAGAAGTCCACCTCCACCTCTGACTTACACCCTACCTCTTCAGAGAAGTCCACCTCCACCTCTGACTTACACCCTACCTCTTCAGAGAAGTCCACCTCTGACTTACACCCTACCTCTTCAGAGAAGGCCACCTCCAATTTACACCCTATCTCTTCAGAGAAGTCCACCTCCACCTCTGACTTACACCCTACCTCTTCAGAGAAGTCCACCTCTGACTTACACCCTACCTCTTCAGAGAAGGCCACCTCCAATTTACACCCTACCTCTTCAGATAAGTCCCCCTCCACCTACGACTTACGTCTTCTTATAGCCACACTCAAGAACCAACGTCAGACAGGGTCTAGCATTTGTATCTTATATCATATTCACTATATCATTTATTAAATACTTATCTCTACATCTTTGCTCTATTGCTCACGCCATTATAAACAACAGTAAAGTCCTGAGGGGTGGATAGAGAATAGTCAGGAATACCTTGTGCCTAATGTGCTCGTTAGTAGCAAGTATAAAGTGAAGGTCAGTCTAACAAGGGGAGAATAAACCACTGTCTTTCCACAGTCATTTTTTTTGCACAAAGGAAAAGGGGGATACCTAGTCAGTTGTACAACTGAATGCATTCAACTGAAATGTGTCTTCCGCATTTAACCCAACACCTCTGAATCAGAGAGGTGCGGGGGGCTGCCAAAATCAAAATACACGTCTTCAGCGCCTGGGGAACAGTGGTTAACTGTCTTGATCAGGGGCAGAACGACAAATTTTTACCTTGTCAGCTCGGGGATTCAATCCAGCAACCTTTCAGTTACTGGCCCAACCATCTAACCTCTAGGCTACCTGCCTGGCTCCATCTGAATTTCATGTCTGGATAACTCAATGACATGTGTCTTTTGTCAATTCTGACATTGAGGGATGAAAAAAATACCAGAGCAGTAGCTATAGCAGTAGTAGCAGCAGTAGCTATAGCAGTAATCGCAGCAGTAGCTATAGCAGTAGTAGCAGCAGTAGCTATAGAAGTAGTCAGAGCAGTAGCTATAGCAGTAGTAGCAGCAGTAGCTATAGAAGTAGTCACAGCAGTAGCTATAGCAGTAGTCGCAGCAGTAGCTATAGCAGAAGCAGCAGCAGTAGCTATAGCAGTGGTAGCCATAGCTGCAGCAGTATCTATAGCAGTAGTCGCAGCGGTAGCGATAGCAGTAGTAGCAGCAGTAGCTACAGCAGTGGTAGCTGTAGTAGCAGCAGTAGCTATAGCAGTAGTCGCAGCAGTAGCTATAGCAGTAGTCACAGCAGTAGCTGTAGCAGAAGCAGCAGCAGTAGCTATAGCAGTGGTAGCCGTAGCTGCAGCAGTAGCTATAGCAGTAGTTGCAGCAGTAGCTATAGCAGTAGTTGCAGCAGTAGCTATAGCAGTAGCTGCAGCAGTAGCTATAGCAGTAGTCGCAGCAGTAGCTATAGCAGTAGTAGCAGCAGTAGCTATAGCAGTAGTCGCAGCAGTAGCTATAGCAGTAGTCGCAGCAGTAGCTATAGCAGTAGTCGCAGCAGTAGCTATAGCAGTAGTCGCAGCAGTAGCTATAGCAGAAGCAGCAGCAGTAGCTATAGAGGTGGTAGCCGTAGCTGCAGCAGTAGCTATAGCAGTAGTTGCAGAACTAGCTGTAGCAGAAGCAGCAGCAGTAGCTATAGCAGTGGTAGCCGTAGCTGCAGCAGTAGCTATAGCAGTAGTCGCAGCAGTAGCTATAGCAGTAGTAGCAGCAGTAGCTATAGCAGTAGCTGCAGCAGTAGCTATAGCAGTAGTCGCAGCAGTAGCTATAGCAGTAGTCGCAGCAGTAGCTATAGCAGTAGTTGCAGCGGTAGCCATAGCTATAGCAAAAGCAGCAGCAGTAGCTATAGCTGTAGTAGCCATAGCTAGAGCAGTGGTAGCCGTAGCTATAGTAGTAGCTATAGCAGAGGTAGCGTTGCTATAGCAGTGGTAGCCGTAGCTGCAGCAGTAGCTATATCAGTAGTCGCAGCAGTAGCTATAGCAGTAGTTGCAGCAGTAGCTATAGCAGTAGTAGCAGCAGTAGCTATAGCAGTAGTAGCAGCCGTAGCTATAGCAGTAGTAGCAGCAGTAACTATAGCAGTAGTAGCAGCGGTAGCCGTAGCTATCGCAGTAGCTATAGCAGTAGTAGCAGTGGTAGCTGTAGCTATCGCAGTAGCTATAGCAGTGGTAGCCGTAGCTATAGCAGTAGTAGCAGCGGTAGCCGTAGCTATCGCAGTAGCTATAGCAGTAGCTATAGCAGTGGTAGCCGTAGCTGCAGCCGTAGCTATAGCAGTAGTCGCAGCAGTAGCTATAGCAGTAGTTGCAGCAGTAGCTATAGCAGTAGTAGCAGCAGTAGCTATATCAGTAGTCACAGCAGTAGCTATAGCAGTAGTCGCAGCAGAAGCAATAACAGTAGTAGCAGCAGTAGCTATAGCAGCAGTCGCAGCAGTAGCTATAGCAGTAGTAGCAGCAGTAGCTATAGCAATAGTCGCAGCAGTAGCTATAGCAGTAGTAGCAGCAGTAGCTATAGCAGAAGTCGCAGCTGTAGCTATAGCAGTAGTAGCAGCAGTAGCTATAGCAATAGTCGCAGCAGTAGTTATAGCAGTAGTCACAGCAGTAGCTATAGCAGTAGTAGCAGCAGTAGCTACAGCAGTGGTA
The DNA here is from genome assembly GCF_901001165.1 of Salmo trutta. Taxonomy (NCBI): domain Eukaryota; kingdom Metazoa; phylum Chordata; class Actinopteri; order Salmoniformes; family Salmonidae; genus Salmo; species Salmo trutta. The sequence goes on along the minus strand of NC_042962.1, from coordinate 7,250,475 downwards.
GGTGTAGCTGCAGCAGTAGCTATAGCAGTAGTCGCAGCAGTAGCTGTAGCAGAAGCAGCAGCAGTAGCTATAGCAGTGGTAGCCGTAGCTGCAGCAGTAGCTATAGCAGTAGTAGCAGCAGTAGCTATAGCAGTGGTAGCTGCAGCAGTAGCTATAGCAGTAGTCGCAGCAGTAGCTATAGCAGTAGTCACAGCAGTAGCTTTAGCAGTAGTAGCAGCAGTAGCTATTGCAGTAGTCACAGCAGTAGCTATAGCAGTACTAGCAGCAGTAGCTATAGCAGTAGTCGCAGCAGTAGCTATAGCAGTAGTAGCGGCAGTAGCTATAGCAGTGGTAGCCGTAGCTGCAGCAGTAGCTATAGCAGTAGTCGCAGCAGTAGCTATAGCAGTAGTAGCAGCAGTAGATATAGCAGTAGTCACAGCAGTAGCTATAGCAGTAGTTGCAGCAGTAGCAATAGCAGTAGCTGCAGCAGTAGCTATAGCAGTAGTCGCAGCAGTAGCTATAGCAGTAGTAGCAGCAGTAGCTATATCAGTAGTCACAGCAGTAGCTATAGCAGTAGTCGCAGCAGTAGCTATAGCAGTAGTCGCAGCAGTAGCTATTGCAGTAGTCACAGCAGTAGCTATAGCAGTAGCTGCAGCAGTAGCTATAGCAGTAGTAGCAGCAGTAGCTATAGCAGTAGTCGCAGCAGTAGCTATAGCAGTAGTCGCAGCAGTAGCTATAGCAGTAGTTGCAGCGGTAGCCGTAGCTATAGCAGAAGCAGCAGCAGTGGCTATAGCTGTAGTAGCCGTAGCTATAGCAGTGGTAGCCGTAGCTATAGTAGTAGCTATAGCAGAGGTAGCGTAGCTATAGCAGTGGTAGCCGTAGCTATAGCAGTAGCTATAGCAGTAGTAGCAGCCGTAGCTATAGCAGTAGTAGCAGCAATAGCTATAGCAGTAGTAGCAGCGGTAGCCGTAGCTATTGCAGTAGCTATAGCAGTAGCTATAGCAGTGGTAGCCGTAGCTGCAGCCGTAGCTATAGCAGTAGCTATAGCAGTGGTAGCAGTAGCTGCAGCCGTAGCTATAGCAGTAGTCGCAACAGTAGCTAAAGCAGTAGTAGCAGCGGTACCGTAGCTATCGCTCACACACTCTCTCACACTCACACAGAGGCAGGTGAACAGGCAGCTGCTGTGAAGGTTTCAGACCTATGTACTGCCTCAGATTCATCAACACGAAACCATACGCCTCAAAACATTTGAAAGGTTTACCACAAGTCATTACACCACAATGTTCCCCATCCCTGGGGCTATGGTACTTCAGAAAGGACCTTTCAACAGAGACGCTCCTACAATCTATGAGGACAAGATAATCCGCCACATGATTAGGTAGGAGATGTCAGTGTCTGTGGTTCCGTGGCTAGGGCGACAGGAATACAAAGGAGCACTCTCTCTGTGTGATGTAGGACAGAAAAATAAAGCAGAAGGCCAGAGGTAAAGAAAGAGAGGGACAGAGAGAAAGGGAGAGAGAGGAAAAGAAAGGAAGAGAGAGAGAGAGGAAGAGAAAAGAAGTGAGGGAGAGACAGAGAGAGAGAGAGAGAGAAAATGAAAAAGGAAAAGGAAAAGGAGAGAAAGAGTGTTCCTCTTAATAAGCCATTTTTTCTTGTCCTTCAAGGAGATGATGAAACGGGCATTTAGCCTTTTAACTGGCCCAGAGTCACATTAACATCCTGTCAAGGCAATCTCTGAGCGCTGGAAAACTGGAACCTGGGGAGTGAGCAGTGAGCAGTGAGAGGAAAGGCTGGCAGCGGAAATGTTTCACTTGGGGTTTAAATGGGTAACACAGTAAGGAGGTTAGGGGTGCCATCACCTGCCATATGCTGCGCTGTGTCCACAGACAGGAATGGAAGAGGGCTCATTATTGGATTAGAGAAGGACTGTAAAGGAATTGTGGAATACCATCCCCTGGATGCCCTCAGGGCAAAATGGACTGGATAATTTAAAAGAAGTGGTACACTCAGGTTTCTGCGGTTGAGGTGAATTCAAGAGTGCCGTTAATTAGCTACTCAATCAATAAATCAAATTGTATTTGTCACATGTTTAGCAAACAACAGGTGTAAACTAACAGTGAAATGCTTACTGACAGGCCCTTCCTAACAATGCAGAGAGAAAGAAAATAATGGAAAAATAGTAAGATAAGGAATAAATCCAAAATGAATAACGATAACCTGGCTATATACACAGGGTACCAGTACTGAGTCAATGATAACTAGGCTATATACACAGGGTACCAGTACTGAGTCAATGATAACTAGGCTATATACACAGGGTACCAGTACTGAGTCAATGATAACTAGGCTATATACACAGGGTACCAGTACTGAGTCAATGATAACTAGGCTATATACACAGGGTACCAGTACTGAGTCAATGATAACTAGGCTATATACACAGGGTACCAGTACTGAGTCAATGATAACTAGGCTATGTTCACAGGGTACCAGTACTGAGTCAATGATAACTAGGCTATATACACAGGGTACCAGTACTGAGTCAATGATAACTAGGCTATATACACAGGGTACCAGTACTGAGTCAATGATAACTAGGCTATATTCACAGGGTACCAGTACTGAGTCAATGATAACTAGGCTATATACACAGGGTACCAGTACTGAGTCAATGATAAATACAATATATACACAGGGTACCAGTACGGAGTCAATGATAACTAGGCTATATACACAGGGTACCAGTACTGAGTCAATGATAACTAGGCTATATACACTGGGTACCAGTACTGAGTAACAATAACTAGGCTATATACACAGGGTACCAGTACTGAGTCAATGATAACTAGGCTATATACACAGGGTACCAGTACTGAGTCAATGATAACTAGGCTATATACACAGGGTACCAGTACTAAGTCAATGATAACTAGGCTATATACACTGGGTACCAGTACTGAGTCAATGATAACTACAATATAAATACAGGGTACCACTACTGAGTCAATGATAACCTGACTACATACACAGGGTACCAGTACTGAGTCAATGTGCAGGGGTACGAGGTAATAACTTGGCTATATACACAGGGTACCAGTACCAAGTCGATATGCAGGGTTACATGGTAATAACTTGACTATATACACATTACCCCACAATGACAAAGTGACAACAGGTTTTTGAAATGATTGCCAAATTGTTAAAAATTAAAACAGAAATACCTTATTCACATAGGTTTTCAGACCCTTTCCTATGAGACTTGAAATTGAGCTCAGGTGCATCCTGTTTCCATTCATCATCCTTGAAATGTTTCTACAACTTGGAGGCCACCTGTGGTAAATTCAATTAATTGGACATGATTTGTAAAGCACAAACCTGTCTATATAAGGTCCCACAGTTGACAGTGCATGTCAGAGCAAAAACCAAGCCATGAGGCCAAAGGAATTGTCCGTAGAGCTCCGAGACAGGATTGTGTCGAGGCATACATCTGGGGAAGGGTACCAAAACATTTCTGCAGCATTGAAGGTCCCCAAGAACACAGTGGTCTCCATCATTCTTAAATGGAAGAAATTTGGAACCACCAAGACTTCCTAGAGCTGGCCGCCTGCCAAACTGAGCAATCGGGGGAGAAGGGCCTTGGTCAGGGAGGTGACCAAGAACCCGATGGTCACTCTGACAGAGCTCTAGAGTTCCTCTGTGGAGACAGGAGAACCTTCCAGAAGGACAACCATCTCTGCAGCACTCCACCAATCAGGCCTTTATGGTAAAGTTGCCAGACGGAAGCCCCTCCTCAGTAAAAGGCACATGACAGCCCACTTGGAGTTTGCCAAAAGGAACCTAAAGACTATCAGACCATGAGAAACAAGATCCTTTGATCTGATGAAACAAGATTGAACTCTTCGGACTGAATGCCAAGCGTCAAGTCTCGAGGAAACCTGGCACCATCCCTACGGTGAAGCATGTTGGTGGCAGCATCATGCTGTGGGGATTTTTTTCGCCGGCAGGGACAAGGAGACTAGTCAGGATCGAGGGAAAGATGAACGAAGCAAAGTACAGACATATCCTTGATGAAAACCTGCTCCAGAGCGCTCAGGACCTCAGACTGGGATGAAGGTTCACCTACCAACAGGACAACGACCCTAAGCATACAGCCAAGAGAAACCAGGAGTTGCTTCGGGACAAGTCTCTGAATGTCCTTGATTGGCCCAGCCAGAACCCGGACCTGATGGAACATCTGTGGAGAGACCTGAAAGTAGCTGTGCAGCAACCCTCCCCATACAACCTGACAGAGCGTGAGAGGATCTGCAGAGAAGAATGGAAGAATCTCCTCAAATACAGGGGTGCCAAGCTTGCAGCATCATACCCAAGAAGACACGAGGCTGTAATCGCTGCCAAAGGTGCTTCAACAAGGTTCTGAGTAAAGGTTCTGAATACTTATGTAAATGTGATATTTCAGTTTATTATTTGGTATAAATTAGCAAATATTTCTAAAAATCTTTCCGAAGGCACTATATATATATATATACACTCCGAACTGACATTGCTCGTCCTAATATTTCTATATTTCTTAATTTGGGGCTGTGGGTAGCCGAGTGGTTAGAGCAATGGACTAGGAACCGAAAGGTTGCAAGATCAAATCCCCGAGCTGACAAGGTAAAAATCTGTTGTTCTGCCCCCGAACAAGGCAGTTAATCCACTGTTTCTAGGCCGTCATTAAAAATAAGAATTTGTTCTTAACTGACTTGCCTAGTTAAATAAAGATAAAATGTTTAAAAATTGCATTTCTTAACTTTTTAGATTTGTGTTTATTGTTGTGCATTGTTAGATATTACTGAAATGTTGGAGCGAGAAACACAATCATTTCGCTACACCCGCAATAACATCTTCTAAATATGTGTATACGACCAATACATTTTTATTTGATTTGATTAATACCCTTATCGATTTCTATCACTAGGAGCTGGAAATCTGCTGCATACCACATGGCAATCTTGGCTAGTTGTGGAGATCTCTGAACACACAGGTTAAAACCTTTCATTACGGTCTCCTCCATACTCACATACTGTAACAAGAACATATACTGCCTCATGAAGATCAATAATACCCTCTCTCTCCAGTCACTCTGTACAGGAGCACTCCTTCTCTTCAGATAGGAGATAAAGCGCTGAGCACTGCAGCCCAATGGAAATCAATGGGGAAACTTCTTTTTTTATTTTATGGCACTGAGAGCTCCATTAGCCAATGAATGGTTTGGAGAAACATTCAAATAATTGACATTGTAGCTAGCTAGCAAATTTTGCTGCTACAGAGCTCCACCCGATCCAGTCGTAATTACAGAAGATGTAGCTATTAATCCAATCTGATCTGCTAGCATTAGCTGACGAGGGATGGAACAGCAGCCATAGATTACAGTGATGACTGGAGCAGCTATCTGCTGGATGGAGGTAGTGGAGCGGAGAGGTCCCGCTAAATTGGTGCTAATGGTATCAGCGACCCTCCCCGAAACACACTCGGTTAATCTGTAAGTGTCTGTGTGTGTGTGTGTGTGTGTGTGTGTGTGTGTGTGTGTGTAGGTGTGTGTACATTCTCTTCACAGGGCAGCTCTAATTGTTGCTGTGTCCACAACGTTCTGCCTAATGTCCAGACTGAGACAAAAAAACACACCCTGGTAACAAATCACAGTAATTCCAGCCTTTCTTTTCATTCATTCTTTCGTTCCAATCCAGACAAATTTTTGGTTGGGCCGTCGTCAGGAAGTGGTTTTGGTTGGGTCGTCATCAGGAAGTGGTTTTCTCATGGTTGGTCAACCAAGTCTTCCCTGGACACGCATAACAAACAGGAAATGTGCCTAACAAACACTGGGGAGAGATGCAAGAGGACGTTTCTAGAATTTGAAACACTTTATTTTTTTGTTGTCCATAAAAAAATCAGGTTAAAACTGTTTGTGTCGACTGAAACTAGCAACGCAAGCATTCGCTTCTGTATTTTTTTTTTATGTAACCTTTAGTTAACTAGGCAAGTAGATTAAGAACTCTTATTTACAATGACGGCCTACCCCGTCCAAACCCTAACTACTACATGCAGCTGCGGGCCAATTGTTTCTTGAATGGATGGTCGGGCCCCGGAACATAATTATAAATAATTTGTACACTGCAAACTGACTATAAGAAGCCCAAAAAGATATAGCATTTGGCAAAAACATAATCATTTCAAACTCGACTACATTGGGATATGATCACATCTCTCTCTATTTATGTGTGGGAATACTTAGAAACAGATTTCTAAAAATTAAAATCATTTGTAGCTGATTTACTCAATTTAAATCAATTGGAGCTGATTTCCTAAAGAAAAATACATAAATGCATTAAATAAATAAATAATATATCAATAAATACAATAAAATTACCCTTGGGTCGACCACCTGCACTAGGCCATGCTGTATGGAGGGAGGGAAACAGGCAGGGAGGGTATTGTTACAGTGAATACCATGCTGTATGGGGGAGGGAGACAGGCAGGGAGGGTATTGTTACAGTGAATACCATGCTGTATGGGGGAGGGAGACAGCCAGGGAGGGTATTGTTACAGTGAATACCATGCTGTATAGGGGGAGAGAGACAGCCAGGGAGGGTATTGTTACAGTGAATACCATGCTGTATGGGGGGAGGGAGACAGCCAGGGAGGGTATTGTTACAGTGAATACCATGCTGTATAGGGGGAGAGAGACAGCCAGGGAGGGTATTGTTACAGTGAATACCATGCTGTATGGGGGGAGGGAGACAGCCAGGGAGGGTAATGTTACAGTGAATACCATGCTGTATGGGGGAGGGAGACAGCCAGGGAGAGTATTGTTACAGTGAATACCATGCTGTATGGGGGAGGGAGACAGGCAGGGAGGGTATTGTTACAGTGAATACCATGCTGTATGGGGGAGGGAGACAGGCAGGGAGGGTAATGTTACAGTGAATACCATGCTGTATGGGGGGAGGGAGACAGCCAGGGAGGGTAATGTTACAGTGAATACCATGCTGTATGGGGGAGGGAGACAGCCAGGGAGAGTATTGTTACAGTGAATACCATGCTGTATGGGGGAGGGAGACAGGCAGGGAGGGTATTGTTACAGTGAATACCATGCTGTATGGGGGAGGGAGACAGGCAGGGAGGGTAATGTTACAGTGAATACCATGCTGTATGGGGGGAGGGAGACAGCCAGGGAGGGTAATGTTACAGTGAATACCATGCTGTATGGGGGAGGGAGACAGCCAGGGAGAGTATTGTTACAGTGAATACCATGCTGTATGGGGGAGGGAGACAGGCAGGGAGGGTATTGTTACAGTGAATACCATGCTGTATGGGGGAGGGAGACAGGCAGGGAGGGTAATGTTACAGTGAATACCATGCTGTATGGGGGGAGGGAGACAGCCAGGGAGGGTAATGTTACAGTGAATACCATGCTGTATGGGGGGAGGGAGACAGGCATGGAGGGTATTGTTACAGTGAATACCATGCTGTATGGGGGGAGGGAGACAGGCAGGGAGGGTATTGTTACAGTGAATACCATGCTGTATGGGGGGAGGGAAACAGGCAGGGAGGGTATTGTTACAGTGAATACCATGGTGTATGGGGGGAGGGAGACAGCCAGGGAGGGTAATGTTACAGTGAATACCATGCTGTATGGGGGGAGGGAGACAGCCAGGGAAGGTATTGTTACAGTGAATACCATGCTGTATAGTATTGCTTTAGACCAGGGATGGGCAAGTGGCGGTCCGCATGTAGGTAGGCCCCTGGATAAATCCCAAGGTGCAATTTCGAAATTTGGTTGTGCATCAGCAGTTTTTCTCTTACGTCAGTCACTGACAGTCACTCCATTAGCCCATGTCAGCTAACATGTTTTAGATTGGTAAGTTAGTGTAGCCAGTTATCTTAACATGTAGTAATCATGGTCAAATTACTGACCAGTGGACGGCCATTGATTTTGGGAGGGTTAGTCACTCTCAGATGTCCTATATAAAACTACAAATACTGTTTTTCTCTCCACTCAATGGGAAAATGAGTAGAATTGCAGGAAATTAAATGTAAAACAACAACAAAAAAGTATCTCCGCTGACAAATTGTTTTGCTCGTAAGGTGGGTGGGCCCCCACAACAGAGTTTCACTTAGGCCCCTTAAAAGGAAGGAGGGATGCAGGCTAGTGTTCAAGTGAATAAGATACAGCTGTGTAGCCCTGGCCCCGTTTATCACATGATCCCTGACAGAGAATGTGACTTGGTGAATATAAATGTAGCTGCCACTGACAGAGGATGTGACTTGGTGAATATAAATGTAGTTGCCACTGACAGGCAGGTCTGACGTATAGGCCCAAACAATCAAACAAATCCTTTTGTGTGACAGATGTTTTTGACTTGTAACCCAGATCACAGATTGCTCCCTCCCTCTATTCTTCCTGCTGCTGCTTTCTCTCTCCCCCCTCTCTCTCCCCCCTCTCCCTCTCTACCTCTCTCTCCCCCCTCTCTCTCTCCCTCCCTCTCTCTCCTCTCCCTCTCTACCTCTCTCTCCCCCCTCTCTCTCCCACCCTCTATCCTTCCTGCTGCTGCTTTCTCTCTCCCCGCTCTCTCCCCCTCTCTCTCCCCCCCTCTCTCCCCCCTCTCCCTCTCTCCCTCTCTCTCCCCCCTCTCTCTCCCTCCCTCTCTCTCCCCCCTCTCCCTCTCTACCTCTCTCTCCCCCCTCTCTCTCCATCCCTCTATCCTTCCTGCTGCTGCTTTCTCTCTCCCCGTCTCTCCCCCCCCTCCCCCTCCCTCTCCCCCATCCCCCCTCCCTCTCTCCCCCCTCTACCTCCCTCCCTCGCTCGCTCTCTCTCCCCCTCTCTCTCCCTCTCTCTCTCTCCCCCTCTCTCTCTCTCCCTCCCTCCCTTTTCCCGTCTCCCTCCCTCCCTTCCTCTCCCCACCTCTCTCTCTCCCCCTTCCCCCCCCTCTCCCTCTCCCTCCCTCCCTCCCTCCCTCCCTCTCCACCTCCCCATCACTAAACACTGATGACACTGCTAACATGCAGTTAAAAAAACATTATTTTTAACGACATTTTTATGTGGCATATAGTTGTTATCTAACATGTCTAATTATAGGCACAATGTCTTCTATTCTATTCAATAATCCTGTTGTTCTTAGCCTCTGATCTTTGGTGTACGAAACGCCCATTTTGTACACACACACACACACACACACACACACACACACACACACACACACACACACACACACACACACACACACACACACACACACACATAGACCGATTAGAGTGTTTGCTAGAGTTTATCAGTAAACATATCCAGATGCCACAGACAAGGAAATCCTAATGAGAAAAATACATCCCTCGTCACCACATGGCACTATGGGGGTTTCAGGTGATGGAAAACAGCCCTTCTGGATTACAGTTAGTACAAATCTGTCCAAGGTCCCTCTCTTTGAATAAGGAAAACAAATATACAAAGCTTTACTGTCTTTCCTTTCATTTGCCTTCTTCCTCCTCTCTTTCTCACCAACCCATCTTATTTTGTCTCTCCATCCCTCCGTAGCCAGGTCAGGGTTAAACCTATCCCTTCTGCATTAATGAGACCTTGTGTGTGAGGATAAACTTTTCCACTAGCCCAGGGGCTTGATTGAAGCAGTGCTTGCTCTCTCTCTCTCTCTCTCTCTCTCTCTCTCTCTCTCTCTCTCTCTCTCACACACTCCTTGCCCCTCTCCCTCCTCCCCCCTCCCCCCTCTCTCTCCTTCCCTCCTGGCCATACTAACACCTTATGTGAAGCCTCTCTCTTGGTTCTTGGTGCTGGGTGACACAGACACTTGGGTTTAAGCTCAACACTGTGTGAATATCGCACAGATTGCAGTGAGGTGATAGACACCCCGGCTAAATCCTATCAACAGCTCAGGGTCAGGCTGGGGTCAACACGGCTAGATGGTGGCCAATAAGAAAAAGAGAGAGAGAGAGAGAGAGAGAGAGAATATTCTGCCCTACCCAATCAAACCAATATACATTATCCATGTAACATATCTAGGAATGATACCTGCTGCCAATAATATCTACCCATACCTAGAACTGGTCAAATAAAGAACAAAAGAGGAGGAAAGTGAGAGATGGTGGGTGATGAAATAGTGTGTTTGTTGCCAACAGTGGAGGGGGAATTATAGTGTGTTTGTTGCTAACAGTGGAGGGAAAATTATAGTGTATTCGTTGCTAGCAGTGGAGTTGGAATTATAGTGTGTTTGTTGCTAGCAGTGGAGTTGGAACTATAGTGTGTTTGTTGCTAGCAGTGGAGGGAAAATTATAGTTCTGCATGTGTTGTAGTTTAGCACTGAGCCTTGCTGCAGTGTGTGTGTGTGTTGTGTATGTGTGTGTGTGTGTGTGTGTGTGTGTGTGTGTGTGTGTGTGTGTGTGTGTGTTGTGTATCCTCACTGTACTGCAGGTGATCCCTCCCATAGAGCAGGTTATGAGGCGAGACCATCTGTAAATGTCCATGGTTCCACACATCACACTCCACAGCGGAACGTTTAGCAGATTTACGAGCCTTAAAATAATGTGGGGAAGTGCTGGCAACCTCCCTCAGCACATTCACTGGATACAGTTTTTAAATATATATTCTATAATTTATTTTTATATGCAGCTGAGTATTCTACAAGGTGCACTTGTGATATGGATGGGAGATATCACATTAGATCTAGCTATTAAAAGGCCTAGTGCAGTCAAAATAATTTCTTCTTGTGTTTTAGTTAAGATATTACACCCGAGACGCCCGGTGTTTGGAGGTTATATTGACACGGTGTTGTTACGCCTGAGACGAAGACCAATATATCCTCCAAAACACCGGCTTCGAGAGCATTATCCTTTTATACAAGGGGTTATCAACATATTCACATAATGACACGTTTTTTTAATGAATTTATTGATACTATTTCATCCTTCCACAAGATATAGTCCCGAAAACAAGTCTAGGGTTGCTACCCAAGCCGGCTGGTTGTTTGTTCTATTGGTTCGGTTGCCAGAGACGCGACCCAGTCGTTCAGTCTTTTTGTTCTGTATCTATGGACTCGACCCAGTCGTTCGTTCTAAATGTTCCACTGCCATACTGGCTGTCAACGTTCTTCTCCCTTGCTTGCTAGCTAGCTAACCAACGATGGCTAACTTACAGTCACATCAAACAGTGCAGCCAAAATAACAACAAAGTAGCTGCATTTGTAATTGTTTAAACTGTTTTATAGTGACATTTATTTGGATACATCCATAACAATGAGCTAATGAGGCGCGTTTCACCTGGCATAGAACATGTGCTCTTTCATTAGGACACTGTTGTTCAGAGGAGCTAGCCAACAACACAGCTAACACAATAACCTCAAAGGTGGAAATACTGCAAACTAGCTGTACTTCGATTCGTTTGACATATTTTCAATTTACATTTCTTTGTATATATCCATAAAAGTTACGCCAGCTGATTCATGATTTCCACTGGCTGAGAAACGCTGCCTGACTCCCGATCCCAACACGTTCATTACTATGGGACAGTTGGGACAGTTTTAGGCTGAGTTTCTGTACAGAACTTTGGGCCATCAACTGATGTAAGAAGGGATTAATAAATACATTTCATTGATTGATTTGATGGTTGGAGATCGAATTTGAAAATTGAAACAATGTTGCAAATGTCAGAGAGACAGACAGCAAGGTTTATACAAATCTCAGCTGCTGAAAGCTAAACGTTAGTCTAAAAGAGATGTGAGATAATGTCTAGATGCTTTATATACAGTTGAAGTCTGAAGTTTACATACACTTAGGTTGGAGTCATTAAAACTCGTTTTTTCAACTACTCCACAAATTTCTTATTAACAAACTATAGTTTTGGCAAGTCGGTTAGGACATCTACTTTGTGCATGACACAAGTAATTTTTCCAACAATTGTTTACAGACAGATTATTTCATAATTCACTGTATCACAATTCCAATGGGTCAGAAGTTTACATACACTAAGTTGATTGTGCCATTAAACAGCTTGGAAAAATCCAGAAAATTATGTCATGGCTTTAGAATCTTCTGATAGGCTAGTTGACATAATTTCAGTCAATTGGAGGTGTACTTGTGGATGTATTTCAAGGCCTACCTTCAAACTCAGTGCCTCTTTGCTTGACATCATGGGAAAATCAAAAGAAATCAGCCAAGACCTCAGAAAACAAATTGTAGACCTCCACAAGTCTGGTTCATCTTTGGGAGCAATTTCAGAAAAACGCCTGAAGGTACCACGATCATCTGTACAAACAATAGTACGCAAGTATAAACACCATGGGACCACACAGCCTTCATACCGCTCAGGAAGGAGACGTGTTCTGTGTTCTAGAGATGAATGTATTTTGTGTGAAAGGTGCAAATCAATCCCAGAACAACAGCTGTGAAGATGCTGGAGGAAACAGGTACAAAAGTATCTATATCCACAGTAAAACGAGTCCTATATCGACATAACCTGAAAGGCCGCTCAGCAAGGAAGAAGCCACTGCTCCAAAACCGCCATAAAAAACCCTGACTACAGTTTGCAACTGCACATGGAGACAAAGATCGTACTTTTTGGAGAAATGTCCTCTGATCTGATGAAACAAAAATAGAACTGTTTGGCCATAATGACCATCGCTATGTTTGGAGGAAAAAGGGGGAGGCTTGCAAGCCGAAGAACACCATCCCAACCGTGAAGCATGGGGGTGGCAGCATCATGTTGTGGGGGTGGTTTGCTGCAGGAGGGACTGGTGCACTTCACAAAATAGATGGCATCATGAGGAAAGAAAATTATGTGGATATATTGAAGCAACATCTCAAGACATCAGTTAGGAAGTTAAAGCTTGGTCGCAAATGTGTCATCCAAATGGACAATGACCCCAACCATACTTCCAAAGTTGTGCCAACATGGCTTACGGACAACAAAGTCAAGGTATTGGAGTGGCCATCACAAAGCCATGACCTCAATCCAATAGAAAATGTGTGTGCAGAACTGATAATGCTTGTGCGATCAAGGAGGCCTATTAACCTGACTCAGTTACACCAGCTCTGTCAGGAGAAATTGAACAAAATTCACCCAACTTATTGTGGGAAGCTTGTGGAAGGCTACCCGAAACATTTGACCCAAGTTAAATAATTTAAATGCAATGTTACCAAATACTAATTGAATGTATGTAAACTTCTGACCCATTGGGAATGTGATGAAAGGAATAAAAGCTGAAATAAATAATTCTCTCTACTATTATTCTGACATTTCACATTCTTAAAATAAAGTGGTGATCCTAACTGACCTAAGACAGGGAATTTTTACTAGGATTAAATGTCAGGAATTGTGAAACCTGAGTTTAAATGTATTTGGCTAAACCGTATGTAAACTTCCGACTTCAACGGTAGTGGAGCTCAAGTTTATAACTGATGAAACAGTGGATTGCTCAGTCAGATGGAACAGAGTAAATAGGCATTTTAACGTCATGGATTTAGCTGGTGGTAACTTGTGGAAGAGACACCGGCTGGAATGCACTTATAACCAATCAGCATTCATGATTAAACTCACCTGTTTTATAAATTATATTGTACAACAGCTGATGAAACACTGTAAATACCCTAAAAGTGTTATTTCCTGATAGTTGCTGATTAAAAATACAATCTACACGGACCTTCTAATCAGAAGGTTTGCATGGCTTACCAATAACAAAGAGAGTTCCAAACCTTTTCTGCCAGTTTTCAGTTTTGCCCTCCCCATCTATCTATCTATCTATCTATCTATCTATCTATCTATCTATCTATCTATCTATCTATCTATCTATCTATCTATCTATCTATCTATCTATCTATCTATCTATCTATCTATCTATCTATCTATCTATCTATCTATCTATCTATCTATGTATCTATCTATCTATCTATCTATCTATCTATCTATCTATCTATCTATCTATCTATCTATCTATCTATCTATCTATCTATCACTTACTCAGGAAGGGATCTTCTTATTGTGGCAAATCTTAAAAATAAAGTTTTCTGGATCTATATTGGTATGGTGGTAAGAAGAAATTAGCAAGTGAATTCCTCAGACAGCAAGTCCTAACAACAATGTCCCCAGACAGCGAAGCTCAACATGTTTCATTCCAGTTTAAATCTGCAACAGCATCTCTCAAATAGTTTCCCCAATGCTTACAGCAATACATTGGTGTCCATAACACAACTGCTAAAATGATTGCCTGCATTTCATTGATATAAAATATCTATAGAGTAACATAATAGCAGCATGCATTAAAAGTCAGGTTGATGTAAATTTCGTCACGCCATCCTAGCTGTTGCCTGTGGTTGTCCGTACCAGGCAGTGCCGAGCAGTCCCAGGCAGTCCCAGGCAGTGCCGAGCAGTCCCAGGCAGTCCCGGGCAGTGCCGGGCAGTCCCAGGCAGTCCCAGGCAGTCCCAGGCAGTGCCGGGCAGTACGTGATAGAAGTAGTCTTAAGTCTGATCTGATCTGGAGCTCAGCAGTTCCTAGAGAGCCAGAGACTCAGCGTTCCAGTTCAGCAGACAAGTTGAAGTCACACTAAGCCACACTTGGTTAGCAATAACAGGGTTGCTTCAATCCCCAGTCTTCCTGCTCGAAGTACTTTAATACCCCCCCCCCCCCCCCCCCCCAGAGTTTTTGTTGTCTGGGTAGGAGGACACTTTTAGACTGTACTGCAACATGTTAATATTAAAACCTCACTAACAACATGTTTAGGTTTGACAGAAACAATTAAGGATACTGTATTATTGTACAGTACATTAATGCAGGTGAGTTTTATGTCATCCAGACAACATTTTGGATGACATAACTCTGGACCACTATGACTCTGGACCACTATGAGTGAACCAACAACAAACTCCAACGCTTCACTACAGTCAATTATCTGTTATGGAGCTGAATTTCAAACAGCTTTTCTAATAACTAGAGTAGCGGAATCAATCTGTGAGCAAACAGCCTAATGAGTGTCTCAATAGACCTTCAGCCGCTGTATGGAAGACTACGTTCATTGTGAGATACAGTCTGCTATCAGCCGGTTTCTTCAGCAAGGCAGAGACAGTACAGCAAGGTCTAGTTCCCAGGCTCTCCTCTCTGATACATCCCTGGTGATTTGACACTGACTGAGAGAGACTACACTTCCGGCTTTTCTCCTTCGCTCTCTTTCTCTCTCCTCTCTTTCTTTCTCTATCTCTCTCCCCCCCTTCCTTAGTGATGTGGACACCGATGAACTTGAAGCTCTTAACACGCACGCACCCCTGAGGGGACCCCGTGTTGAGGATCAGCGTGACAGATGTGTTGCTGCCTACCCTTACCAACTGGGGACGGCCCGTCAGGATGTCCAGGATCCAGTTGCAGAGGCAGGTGTTCAGTCCCAGGGTCCTCAGCTTAGTGATGAGCTTGGAGGGAACAATGGTTTTAGAACGCTGAGATGTAGTCAATGAACAGCATTCTCACATAGGTGTTCCTCTTGTCCAGGTGGGAAAGGGCAGTGTGGAGTGCAATAAAGATTGCATCGTCTGTGGATCTATCGGGGAGGTATGTGAATTGGAGTGGGTCCAATGTATCTGTTTTGATGGTGTACATGACCAGCCTTTGAAAGCATTAGACAGGTTACCTTGGCGTACTTGGGCACAGGGACTATGGTTGTCTGCTTGAAACATTTAAGTATTACAGACTGGGTCAGGGAGAGGCTGAAAATGTCAGTGAAGACGCTTGCAAAGTGTCACACGCACGCACAAACACGTTACCGTACAGAGTGTTATTCCGACTGGAAGTACCAGAATATTCAGGTTATGATGAAATACAGAGCGAGAGAAAGAGAGAGAAAGAGAGAGAGAATACCCTCTCCAAGTACCCTACCCAGGGTCCTGGTTGTACAGTAATTGTAGGGCAGATCAGTTCCTGCTACTGCTGCTACTTCTACGACTGCTATTGCTACTGCTACTATTGCTACTGCTACTATTGCTACTGCTACTATTGCTGCTGCTACTATTGCTACTGCTACTATTGCTACTGCTACTATTGCTGCTGCTACTACTGCTACTACTACTACTACTAATGCTGCTACTCTTGCTGCTGCTACTAACACTACTACTACTGCTGCTGCTTCTACCACTACTACTACTACCACTACTGCTGCTGCTACTACCACTACCACTACCACTACTGCTGCTGCTACTTCTACGACTGCTATTGCTACTGCTACTACTGCTGCTGCTACTATTGCTGCTGCTACTACTTCTACGACTGCTATTGCTACTGCTACTATTGCTGCTGCTACTATTGCTGCTGCTACTATTGCTGCTGCTACTATTGCTACTACTGCTACTGCTACTACTACTACCGCTGCTGCTGCTGCTGTTGCTGCTACTGCAGCTACTACGACTACTACTACTGCTACTACTACTGCTCCTACTACTACTACTACTACTGCAGCTACTACGACTACTACTACTGCTACTACTACTGCTCCTACTACTACTACTGCTACTACTATTGCTGCTGCTACTGCTGCTGCTGCTGCTGCTACTACTACTACTACTACTACTGCTACTAAGACTACTACAACTACTACTACTACTACTACTGCTGCTGCTATTACCACTACTACTGCTGCTACTACTACTACTACTGCTGCTACTGTTACTACTATTACTACTACTACTACCACTACTACTGCTACTAACACTACTACAACTACTACTACTACTGCTGCTGCTACTGCTGCTGCTGCTACTTCTACCACTACTACTACTGCTGCTGCTACTACTGCTGCTGCTACTGCTGCTGCTGCTGCTACTACTATTACTACTACTACTGCTGCTACTACTACTACTACTACTACTACTACAACAATGGCTGCTGCTGCTACTGCTACTACTGCTACTGCTGCTGCTGCTACTGCTGCTGCTACTACTGCTGCTGCTACTACTACTGCTGCTACTACTGCTGCTTCTACTACTGCTACTGCTGCTGCTGCTACTACTACTGCTGCTGCTACTGCTGCTTCTACTACTGCTACTACTGCTGCTGCTACTACTACTACTGCTACTACTGCTACTACTACTACTGCTACTGCTGCTGTTGCTACTGTTGCTGCTGCTACTACTGCTGCTACTACTACTACTGCTGCTGCTGCTACTGTTGCTGCTGCTACTACTGCTGCTACTACTGCTGCTGCTACTAACACTACTACTACTACTACTACTGCTGCTGCTACTAACACTACTACTACTACTACTGCTGCTGCTACTAGCTCTACTACTACTACTACTACTGCTGCTGCTACTAGCTCTACTACTACTACTACTGCTGCTGCTGCTACTAGCTCTACTACTACTACTACTGCTGCTGCTACTAGCTCTACTACTACTACTACTGCTGCTGCTACTAGCTCTACTACTACTACTGCTGCTGCTGCTACTACTACTACTACTACTGCTGCTGCTGCTACTAGCACTACTACTACTACTACTGCTGCTGCTGCTACTAGCACTACTACTACTACTACTGCTGCTGCTGCTACTAGCACTACTACTACTACTACTACTACTGCTGCTACAAGGCACCTACAAGTTCCCTGACATTTCTGGGGGGAATGGCCCTAGCTCTCACCCTCCAATTCAACAGGTCCCAGACGTGCTCAATGGGATTGAGATCCGGGCTCTTCGCTGGCCATGGCAGAACACTGACATTCCTGTCTTGCAGGAAATCCCGCACAGAATGAGCAGTATGACTCGTGGAGCGTCATGTCAGGATGAGCCTGCAGGAAGGGTACCACATGAGGGAGGAGGATGTCTTCCCTGTAACGCACAGCGTTGAGATTGCCTGCAATGACAACAAGCTCAGTCCGATGATGCTGTGACACACCGCCCCAGACCATGACAGACCCTCCACCTCCAAATCAATCCTGCTCCAGAGTACAGGCCTCAGTGTAAAGCTCATTCCTTTGACGATAAACGTGAATCCGACCATCACTCCTGGTGAGAAAAAACCGCGACTCGTCAGTGAAGAGCACTTTTTGCCAGTCCTGTCTGGTCCAGCGATGGTGGAACAGAGTCCAGGCGACGCTGTTGCTGGTGATGTCTGGTGAGGACCTGCCTCAGGTGAGGACCTGCCTCAACAGGCCTACAAGCCCTCAGTCCAGCCTCTCTCAGCCTATTGCGGACATTCTGAGCACTGATGGAGGGATTGTGCATTCCTGGTGTAACTCGAGCAGTTGATGTTGCCATCCTGGACCTGTCCCACATGTGTGATGTTCGGATGTACTGATCCTGTGCAGGTGTTGTTACACGTGGTCTGCCACTGCAAGGACGATCAGCTGTCTGTCCTGTCTCCCTGTAGCGCTGTCTTAGGTGTCTCACAGTACAGACATTGCAATTTATTACCCTGGCCACATCTGCAGTCCTCATGCCTCCTTGCAGCATGCCTAAGGCACGTTCACGCAGATGAGCAGGGACCCTGGGCATCTTTCTTTTGGTGTTTTTCAGAGTCAGTAGAAAAACCTCTCTGGTGTCCTACGTTTTCATAACTGTGACCTTACTTGCCTACCGTCTGTAAACTTTTAGTGTCTTAATGACCGTTCCACAGGTGCATGTTCATTAATTAATTAATAAAGCATGGAAAACAGTGTTTAAACTCTTTACAATGAAGATCTGTGAAGTTATTTGGATTTTTACGAATTATCTTTGAAAGACAGGGTCCTGAAAAAGGATTTTTCTTTTTTTTCTGAGTTTATATAGGGGATACAAACTTCCCAGCTCTGCAGATTTTGCTGCGAAGAGACAGTCATTAGATCATTTATTTTGGAACTTTCCATATGTAGCTTGCTTTTGGTGGGGCAGGTAGCCTGGTGGTTAGAGCATTGGGCCATTAACTGAAAGGTTGCTTGATCAAATCCCAGAGCTGACAAGGTAAAAATCTGTAGTTCTGCCCCCGAACAAGGCAGTTAACTCACTGTTTCCCGGTAGTCCGTCATTGTAAATAAGAATCTGTTCTTAACTGACTTGCCTAGATAAATAAAGGTTAAATAGAAAATAAAAAAAATATAATAATTTGGTCACAGCTCCAGAAATGGCTGAAGAATTGCAACATTTACCTAGAGCTAACGCTGCAGATAGCAATACTGGGTGATTTGAAAATTCATAGTCAATCGATATAATAATACTTTTAGCAAGAATGTTTGTCTTTAATTTACAATCTGTAGAAACTATGAGAATAGAAATGTTCAGAACTTTTGAAGCATCACAGCACAGTTAAAAAATGAATGGCAAAGAGAAATCCAATATGGATGGTGTTAAGAGATAGATGGGAGGAGTTGAATAGAGCTGAAGGGTGGGACTAATTACAACATGATAACAAATGCCACATTTACTGTGTCTGTAAGATGTATATAGGTTCAGAACTTTTGTGAAACAGCACAGTTAAAAATATATGGCAAATAGAAATCAAACTGGATGGACATCAGAAATAGATGGGAGAGGTTGAGGGTGGAGGAAGTACAGGACTAAAAACAAACATAAGAGAACTACTGTAAAATAGATTGTCTCTGTAAAATGTGCACAGTACACAGTACGTATTAGTTGGAAGTAGAAACCTAGGTGTTGTTGTTCATTAGTTTACTCAAATAAGGGTGGTAAGGTTATAGGAAAATAATAAAGGAAAATGTATTTTAAAAAGATGTGTGTGTGTATATATACATATTTATATTTTCCCAAAAAATATATGGGGGATTGGAAATGATACAGACAATTACATTTTAAAAGCAATATTAAAGCTGATCTACCCCCTAAAAAAACTTTAAAAATAAATAAAAAATGACTGCCCTTGGTGTGGAGAATCAGCTAGACCCAGGCCCTCAGACCTATAGGACCCTCTCAGACCCTCTTAGACCTATAGGACCCATCCAGACCCAGGCCCTCTGACCTATAGGACCCGCTCAGATCTATAGGACCCTTCTAGACCCTCTCAGACCTATAGGACCCATCTAGACCCTCTCAGACCTATAGGACCCTCTCAGACCCTCTCAGACCTATAGGACCCTTCTAGACCCTCTCAGACCTATAGGACCCATCTAGACCCTCTCAGACCTATAGGACCCATCTAGACCCTCTCAGACCTATAGGATCCATCCAGACCCTCTCAGACCTATAGGACGCATCTAGACCCTCTGAGACCTATAGGACCCATCTAGACCCTCTCAGACCTACAGGACCCTTCTAGACCCTCTCAGACCTATAGGACGCATCCAGACCCTCTCAGACCTACAGGACCCATCCAGACCAAGGCCCATTAAGACCTTTATGGCCAGCATTCCTGTTTGCAGTAGAAAAAACTGAGCTAATGTTAATGCCATGAAAGATCACTGGACTGTTAAAAGACGCACGCAGGCTTATAATGATTCATTTGGTTTCAAAAAGTCCCTCTCTGCAGGACCAGGAATTGAATGATATTATTGAACCACTGACTATGAAATTAAGCAGGGTGACTGCCATAGCACAGTACACACAAAACGCACACGCACACACACCAAGCCCTGTGTGTCAAACATTTGACCCTAATTAGCAGTCCGAGGCCACATGTGCAGTACCACTCAAAAGTTTGGACACACCTACTCATTCCAGGGTTTTTATTTAGTTTTACTATTTTCTACATTGTAGAATAATAGTGAAGACATCAAAACTATGAAATAACCCATATGGAATCATGTAGTAACCAAAAAAGTGTTAAACAAATCAAAATATACACTGCTCAAAACAATAAAGGGAACACTTAAACAACAAAATGTAACTCCAAGTCAATCACACTTCTGTGAAATCAAACTGTCCACTTAGGAAGCAACACTGATTGACAATAAATTTCACATGCTGTTGTGCAAATGGAATAGACAACAGGTGGAAATTATAGGCAATTAGCAAGACACCCCCAATGAAGGAGTGGTTCGACAGGTGGTGACCACAGACCACTTCTCAGTTCTTATGCTTCCTGGCTGATGTTTTGGTCACTTTTGAATGCTGGCGGTGCTTTCACTCTAGTGGTAGCATGAGACGGAGTCTACAACCCACACAAGTGGCTCAGGTAGTGCAGATCATCCAGGATGGCACATCAATGCGAGCTGTGGCAAGAAGGTTTGCTGTGTCTGTCAGCGTAGTGTCCAGAGCATGGAGGCGCTACCAGGAGACAGGCCAGTACATCAGGAGACGTGGAGGAGGCCGTAGGAGGGCAACAACCCAGCAGCAGGACCGCTACCTCCGCCTTTGTGCAAGGAGGAGCAGGAGGAGCACTGCCAGAGCCCTGCAAAATGACCTCCAGCAGGCCACAAATGTGCATGTGTCTGCTCAAACGGTCAGAAACAGACTCCATGAGGGTGGTATGAGGGCCCGACATCCACAGGTGGGGGTTGTGCTTACAGCCCAACACCGTGCAGGACGTTTGGCATTTGCCAGAGAACACCAAGATTGGCAAATTAGCCACTGGCGCCCTGTGCTCTTCACAGATGAAAGCAGGTTCACACTGAGCACGTGACAGACGTGACAGAGTCTGGAGACGCCGTGGAAAACGTTCTGCTGCCTGCAACATCCTCCAGCATGACCGGTTTGGTGGTGGGTCAGTCATGGTGTGGGGTGGCATTTCTTTGGGGGGCCGCACAGCCCTCCATGTGCTCGCCAGAGGTAGCCTGACTGCCATTAGGTACCGAGATGAGATCCTCAGACCCCTTGTGAGACCATATGCTGGTGCGGTTGGCCCGGGGTTCCTCCTAATGCAAGACAATGCTAGACCTCATGTGGCTGGAGTGTGTCAGCAGTTCCTGCAAGAGGAAGGCATTGATGTTATGGACTGGCCCGCCCGTTCCCCAGACCTGAATCCAATTGAGCACATCTGGGACATCATGTCTCGCTCCATCCACCAACGCCACGTTGCACCACAGACTGTCCAGGAGTTGGCGGATGCTTTAGTCCAGGTCTGGGAGGAGATCCCTCAGGAGACCATCCGCCACCTCATCAGGAGCATGCCCAGGCGTTGTAGGGAGGTCATACAGGCACGTGGAGGCCACACACACTACTGAGCCTCATTTTGACTTGTTTTAAGGACATTACATCAAAGTTGGATCAGCCTGTAGTGTGGTTTTCCACTTTAATTTAGAGTGTGACTCCAAATCCAGACCTCCATGGGTTGATAAATTGGATTTCCATTGATTATTTTTGTGTGATTTTGTTGTCAGCACATTCAACTATGTAAAGAAAAAAGTATTTAGTAAGATTATTTCATTCATTCAGATCTAGGATGTGTTATTTTGGTGTTCCCTTTATTTTTTTGAGCAGTATATTTCATATTTGAGTATCTTCAAAGTATCCACCCTTTGCATTTGACAGCTTTGCACACTATTGGCATTCTCTCAACCAGCTTCATGGGGTAATCACCTGGAATGCTTTTTAATTAATAACAGGTGTGCCTTGTTAAAAGTCCATTTGTGGAATTTCTTTCCTTCTTAATGTTTTTGAGCCAATCAGTTGTGTTGCGACAAGGTAGGGGTGGAATACAGAAGATAGTCCTATTTGGTAAAAGACCAAGTCCATATTATGTCAAGAACAGCTCAAATAGGCAAAAAGAAACGACAGTCCATCATTACTTTAAGACATGAAGGTCAGTCAATGCAGAACATTTCAAGAACTTTGAAGTGTTCCTTCAAGTGCAGTTGCAAAAACCGTCAAGCGCTATGATGAAACTGGCTCTCATGAGGACCGCCACAGGAAAGGAAGACCCAGAGTTACCTCTGCTGCAGAGGATACGTTCATTAGAGTTACCAGCCTCAGATATTGCAGCCCAAATAAATGCTTCACAGAGTTAAAGTATCAGACACATCTCAAAATCAACTGTTCAGAGGAGTCTGTGTGAATCAGACCTTCATGGTCAAATTGCTGCAAATAAAGCACTACTAAAGGACACCAATAATAAGAAGAGACTTGCTTGGGCCAACAAACACGAGCAATGGACATTAGACCAGTGGAAATCTATTCTTTGGTCTGATGAGTCCAAATTTGAGATTTTTGGTTCCAACTGCTGTGTCTTTGTGAGATGCAGAGTAGGGTAACGGACAATCTCCAAATGTATAGTACCCAGCGTGAACCATGGAGGATGTGGTGTGGGGGTGCTTTGCTGGTGACATGGTCTGTGATTTATTTAGAATTCAAGGCACACTTAACCAGCATGGCTACTGTAAGAGAAACTACGTTTTTACCTGCTTTATTGATTATATCTGTATCAATATTGAAAGTTAACAACTATGTGCTTGGCAATAGTAAGACATCTCTTACATTGGTAATCGGATTTCATAACTACCTGATGGTTCCACCCTTCAGCTCCCTGCAGCTGGTCTGGGCGTATAGTCAAGGACATGGTGCGAACCGAGATAGAGATATCATGAGGAATAGAACAAACCTGTCACTGTTTCAAATCCTCTTTGCTTCTGAGAAACTAGGGGGGGTAAACAACACCGGGTGCACATAACCACAAGATGAACCCAAGGTAGGTTGTGATGCCCCGATCTGCCGGGGAGGAATGGAACCAGCCATGACTATGCATTTTCAAGTTTGGTTTATAAGACCTCTGTATTTTTTTTGTATGGTTGAGCGCTCAGCCTTCCACTTCTTAGTGTATGGTTGACCAGCTTCATTATTGGAAATCTTATTAAATAAAGAGGATTGTTTCAAGAAATGACGAAGTCGCTCTCACTTGTTTAGAATCTCCACGACACTACCACAGCACTCTGCAGCGATACGCCATCCCATCTGGTTTGGGCTTAGTGAAACTATCATTTGTTTTCCAACAGGACAATGACCCAACACTCATCCAGGCTGTGTAAGGGATATTTGACCAAGAGAGTGATGGAGTGCTGCATCAGATGACCTGGCCTCCACAATCACCCGACCTTAACCCAATTGAGATGGTTTAGGATTAGTTAGACCACAGAGTGAAGGAAAAGCAGCCAGCAAGTGATCAGCATATGTGGGAACTCCTTCAAGATTGTTGGAAAAACATTTCAGGTGAAGCTGGTTGAGAGAATGCCAAGAGTGTGCAAACCTGTCATCAAAGAAAAGGGTAGCTACTTCGAAGAATCTAAAATCTAAAATATATTTAGATTTGTTTAAAACACTTTTTTGGTTACTACATGATTCCATGTGTGTTATTTCATAGTTTTGATGTCTTCACTATTATTCTACAATGTAGAAAATAGTAAAAAAATAAAGAAAAACCCTGGAATGAGTAGGTGTGTCCAAATTTTTGACTGGTAGTGTATAAATGGTAGAATCCATTCTAAAATATGACTGGTCCCTCTGTGTCCAGCCAGAGATACATTTAGCACGGAATAATTATCTTGGAGGGACTTGAAACGGGGTAAGTGTCATGATCTGTTTCACCTGTCTTGTGTTTGTCTCCACTCCCTCCAGGTGTCGCCCATTTTCTCCATTATCCCCTGTGCATTTATACCAGTGTTTTCTGTTTGTGTGTAGCCAGTTCTTCTTGTCTCGTCAAGCATACCAGCGTTTTTCCAGTACTCCTGTTTTTCTCTCTTGTGCCGGTTTTCTATTTTTCCCGGTTTTGACCATTCTGGCTGCCCTGAGCCTGCCTGTCGTTCTGTACCATTCGGACTCTGCTCTGGATTACTGACCTCTACCTGCCCTTGACCTGTCGTTTGCCTGCCCCCTGTTTTTGTAATAAACGTTTGTTACTTCGAACTGTCTGCCTCTGGGTCTTATCCTGAGGTCTGATAGGGGGGGGGGGGGGTAGGAAGATGTTTTAAATGTAAAATAAATACAATCAATCGTCCTGCTCGTCAGCTGTTCCTACACCCGTTAACATCTGTAGTGATTCATAACGTTTCTGTTTTCTGATGCAAAATGTCGGAGATTATCCCGTTTTGAAACCACTTTTTTGAAAAGCCAGGGTGTCTTTTCAGGATGATTAAAATCAAGAGGTTTGTAAAACGTAGAGTAGAGCAGTGTGAATATTTAACTGCTTTGGTTGATACTTTAAATTCAGCTCCTCTATCTGTGGGATCACTGGAGGTCTCTGTAGCCATTCTCTTGGGAGACTTAGGTTGCTTGTTCTTTTTTTCACTGAATCGGAGAGAATGATTGACAAATAACTCTGGGGAGAAAAAGAGCTCAGGCCTTGCAGGATCGCGACACTGGCACACTCAGACACGGAAAAGGGCACGTGCACACGCACGCACATACACACACACACACACACACACACACACACACACACACACACACACACACACACACACACACACACACACACACACACACACACACACACACACACACACACACACACACAGTAAGTACTTAAATTCACACACACATACACTACAATAAATAAGTCACAGTGTGATGAAAAGCCAGACAGACAGACACACACATGTATACACAAACACGAACGCACACATAAGCCAAAAACACACACACGCATGACACATGCATGCCCTCATGCATCCATGTGCACGCACACACACACACACACACACACACACACATACACACACACACACAGTCTTGAATTCAACAGCATCGGAATACCCCTGTACATCAGACTCATTCTACAGAGAAACTACACAGCATTCTGACCTTATAAAACACAACAGCAACACAACAGCAGGTGCTATGTTTGAGAGGACACACTTCATTTAACGAAATGTATCTCTGGCTGGACACAGAGGTACCAGCCATAGACCAGAGGTACCAGCCATAGATCAGAGGGACCAGTCATAGACCAGAGGGACCAGTCATAGACTAGAGGTACTAGTCATAGACCAGAGGGACCAGTCATAGACCAGAGGGACCAGTCATAGACCAGAGGTACCAGTCATAGACCAGAGGGACCAGTCATAGACCAGAGGTACCAGTCATAGACCAGAGGGACCAGTCATAGACCAGAGGGACCAGTCATAGACCAGAGGGACCAGTCATAGACCAGAGGTACCAGTCATAGACCAGAGGGACCAGTCATTGACCAGAGGGACCAGTCATAGACCAGAGGGACCAGTCATAGACCAGTCATCATTTAGAATGGACCCTCTAAACGTGGCGGGTTGTAATCATAGCCCACATAGGGAATGTGGAGTGCTCTTCTCTTCTTATCCCTGATGATTACACACACACACACACACACACACACACACACACACACACACACAATCTCTCTATGCTTCTCTTACTCTCTTCTCTCTCTCTTCTGGCTCTCTGACTCCCTAACAAGCATCCAGTAACCATTAAAACACGTTTAAAAGGGTTACAGGGAAGAGCTCTCTAACCGACTCCACTCTGTCGAAATAAAATATGAATTAATCACCATGTTACTGATTAATTAAACCAAGAGATTCACACTAATGAGACCACACAGAGGAACACACAGAGAAACACACAGAAACACAGAGACACAGACAGAGACACAGACAGAGACACAGAGACGAACATAGAGAAATGGAGTCACACAGAGGAACACAGCGAGACACACAGAGAAACGCAGAGACAGAGAAACACACAGAGAAACACAGAGGAACACAGGAACACAGAAACACAGAAGAACACAGGAACACTGAGGAGCAGTAAAAATAGTTTACAAAAATATTAATCAAACACCTATTTTTCAATGGCAGTTGACTAGACGATAAAAACGTGGACAGAACGTTAATTAAACTAGTGTGTGCCTAGTGGGGAGACAATGTTATCTCTATGGCTAAAGTCTGTGGACTGGACAAGAGTTTTTGGAGACATTCAGAGCTTTTCAGGGTTGCTTGTTTGGTCCAATCAAAAGCACGCATGACATTAGCAGAATTGTAAGAATCTCTCATAGCAATGTTGCAATGCTGTTATTGGAAAATAAATACCGTGCCCAGGTCATTCACGAGTCCACTCTAACCCGGAAACAGTTCTCCAATCTGGTGGCAACAAATCATTGAAGGAAAAAAGGCACACGTCATGGCTAATCTCCCAGTGTTACAAACGCCCAGTTGAAAAAGCGTTGACGTTCGGAGCCACATTACTTATTGTGTAAATTCAAACTAGACAAAATGCTATGTTTCCACGGGAGATGACGGCGTTCGCACCCAGTTGACGGAAAAATACTACCAACATCAAGAGACATCTGAAAGTGCATAATCTCAATATATGTTCAGGTGATAATGTACTAACAGATTGATAATGTAAAAACAGATTGATAATGTAATAACAGATTGATGATGTAATAACAGATTGATGATGTAATAACAGATTGATGATGTAATAACAGATTGATAATGTAATAACAGATTGATGATGTAATAGCAGATTGATGATGTAATAACAGATTGATGATGTAATAGCAGATCGATAATGTAATAACAGATTGATAATGTAATAACAGATTGATGATGTAATAACAGATTGATGATGTAATAACAGATTGATAATGTAATAGCAGATTGATGATGTAATAACAGATTGATGATGTAATAACAGATTGATGATGTAATAACAGATTGATAATGTAATAACAGATTGATGATGTAATAACAGATTGATGATTTAATAACAGATTGATGATGTAATAACAGATTGATGATGTAATAACAGATTGATAATGTAATAACAGATTGATGATGTAATAGCAGATTGATGATGTAATAACAGATTGATGATGTAATAGCAGATCAATAATGTAATAACAGATTGATAACGTAATAGCAGATTGATGATGTAATAGCAGATTGATGATGTAATAACAGATTGATGATGTAATAACAGATTGATAATGCTAGCTAGTTAGTTTGCTGCAACCTCAGACAACTACTTAGGAAAGAACTTTACACTATACTGTAGCTGAAGTATGTCAAGGGGCAGGGCTTCAGACTGACCATTTAGTCACGGTAATTTTGCGTCCGTTTGACTTCGCTGTGCTAGAAAACATTTTAATTGGTCGCATGAGTACACCAGCGTCAGCTGAACATACATGTTCCCCTCACTCAAAAGTTTCAAAACGTCATATTTTTTTAGGCAGCTAAAACCATGATTGAGCATTATCCTCATGATTCCTGTAACGAACGTGTCTACCGAGTCCCTGGGCCTGTTCCGCTGTGGCCTGCTGCTGTGATGAGCGAACAAAAGGTTTCAGATTGTATAGCATTTCAAAATTCAATTGCGGGAAAATGCTAGTCTGGAGCCCTGTGTTGGGTTCACCTAGAGGTCATGAAAAGGGTTGTACCAAAATGTTTGATGTAATAGAAAAATGGATTAGGCTTATGTTTTATTAATAGAAGCGGAGGGGTTATAAGAACCCTCCCTCCTTACATTTATAGGATTTTATACTACGGATTAACAATATATATATTCATTGTAGACGTTTAGTATTGTTCTACAGTTGTATTTTAGTTTTCTCTCTCTCTCTCTTTCTGCCTCATTATAAAGTGGCCTCTCTTATAAATGTGTGACTTAGACAAAACTCTGCACGGGAGTGAAGGAGATAAGACTTGGCAAACATTCCACAATAAATCAACTTTGGGGGAAGGGGACATTTACTGCTAAGTGTTTAGCTAACAATAAAGGCCCTGTTTCTAGAGCTTTGTAGGCTGGTTCTGGTCCCAGGAGTAGAGGATGATGATGTAAGCAGTGACATCATCAGTGCGCGACTTAGGGTTTAATAAAACAACTGGAGACCTTTTGTTGGATACAGAACTTACTCAGCAACATTCATGCTATGTTCCTGCTTGTCAACTTCTGTCTGCAATTGCATTAATAAAGGTTTTTGAATGATTTAATTAAAGATATTGTCATAATGCTAATTTCACCAATGAGTAACTGATTGATAAGGAAACGAGGAAATGAACCCTAACACCTGTCGAGGGGTGGGATTTTTTATCTGCTGCAGAGTAATGTCTTCTTCTGCCAATTTGCCTGTTGGTAAGAGAATCTTGCGATAGAATGTTATGCAGCAATATACAGTGCATTCAGAGAGTATTCAGACCCCTTGACCTTTTCCACATTTTGGTATGTTACAGCCTTATTCTAAAGTGGATTACATTGTTTTTTCCCCTCATCAATCTACATACAATACCCAATAAAAATAAATAAAAAAACACGTTTTTAGAAATTTTTGCAAATGTATAAATAACTGAAATATCATCTTTACATAAGCAATTACAGTCTCAAATCTTCTTGGGTATGATGGTACAAGCTTGGCATGCCTGTATTTGGGGAGTTTCTCCCATTCCTCTCTGCAGATCCTCTCAAGCTCTGTCAGGTTGGATGGGGAGTGTCTCTGCACAGGTATTTTCAGGTCTCTCCAGAGATGTTCAATCGGGTTCAAGTCCGTGCTCCGGCTAGGTCACTCAAGGACATTCAGAGACTTGTCCTGAAGCCACTCCTGCGTTGTCTTGGCTGTGGGCTTAGGGTCGTGGTCCTGTTGGAACGTCAACCTTCACCCCAGTCTGAGGTCCTGAGTGCTCTGGAGCAGGTTTTCATCAAGGATCTCTCTCTGTACTTTTTGCTTTTCGTCTTTCCCTCGATCCTTACTAGTATCCCAGTCCCTGCTGCTGAAAAAACATCCCCACAGCATGATGCTGCCACCACCATGCTTCACCATAGGGATGGTGCCAGGTTTCCTCCGGACGGGACGCTTGGCATTCAGGCCAAAGAGTTCAATCTTGGTTTCATCAGACCAGCGAATCTTGTTGCTATCATCTGCCTTTTACAGACGGGTGGCTTCCATCTGGCCACTCTACCATAAAGACCTGACTCGTGAAGTGCTGCAGAGATGGTTGTCCTTCTGGAAGGTTCTCCCATCTCCACAGAGGAATTCTGGAGCTCTGTCAGAGTGACCATTGGCTTCTTGGTCACCTCCCAGGCCCATCTCCCCTAATTGCTCAGTTTAGCCAGGCGGCCAGCTCTAGGAAGAGTCTTGATGGTTCCAAACTTCTTCCATTGAAGAATGATGGAGGCCACTGTGTTTCCTTGGGACCTTCAATGCTGCAGAAATGCTTTGGTACCCTTCCCCAGATCTGTGCCTCGACACAATCCTGTCTCGGAGCTCTACGGACAATTCCTTCACCCGCATGGCTTGGTTTTTGCACTGACATGCACTGTCAACTGTGGGACCTTAAATAGACAGGTGTGTACCTTTCCAAATCATGCCCAATCAATTTACCACAGGTGGACACCAAATCAAGTTGTAGAAACATCTCAAGGATAACCAATGGAAACAGGATTCACCTGAGCTCAGTTTTGAGTCTCATAGCAAAGGGTCTGAATACTTATGTAAATAAGGTATTTCCGTTTTAATACATTTGCAAACATTTCTAAAAACCTGTTTTCGGTCGTCATTATGGGGTATTGTGTGTAGATTGATGAATAAATTGTTTTATTTAATCAATTTTAGAATAAGACTGTAAAGTAACAAAATGTGGAAAAATCCAAGAGGTCTGAATACTTTCTGAATGCCCTGTATGTTGGTAGGACAAGGCTATGTATGTTTTTGCACAATAAGTCAGTTATTTTTATGTTAACTACAGGTTAAAAGAGACAATAAAAAAATTTGACTAAAATTTGACGGCAGGTAGCCCAGTGGTTAGAGCGTTGGACTAGTAACTGAAAGGTTGCAAGATTGAATCCCCCAAGCTGACAAGGTAAAAATCTGTCGTCCTGCCCCTGAACAAGGCAATGTTCCTAGGCCGTCATTGAAAATAAGAATTTGTTCTTAACTGACTTGCCTAGTTAAATAAAGGTAAAAATAAAACATTTAAACGGCATTTAGTTGACTAAAATGGCCCACTGTTCTCGTCAATATGCCAATAACTAGACTAAATCATTATTGAAATGACAAAAATGTGACTTAGTGAATGGTTTGCAGGATTGGAGCTTCAGCCAGTGCTGGGCTGGTTGGTTGGTTGGTTAGTTGGCTGATTGGTTGGCAGGATTGGAGCTTCAGGAAGTGCTGAAGACCATTCCGCTGCACTCTGAAAGTAATTTCGGGGATAGGTAGCTCATAATATTTCAAATAATGTTGAAAAATAATCTATATGAATTTGACTTCATGCGCTTCAATGACTTTAAAGCTTGTAAAATGAGATTTTTGCTCAAGGCTGTGGAAATACAACTATAATTTTATATTTAGTGGATAGTAAGCTCTGCCATGATTGTTACAGAATGACTGAGACTGAGTAATCAAAGTTAATCATTTGAATCCTAACTGGATCAGAAGCACTTGAACTACTTTATGGCATTTATAAAAAAGTCTCCAAGTAGGATGCATATAAGAGAGTTTGGGCACTTTCTTAGGTATAGCCTGGAAGTATGAACTTTAGGTATAGCTTGGAACCGTGTTCTTTAGGTATAGCCTGGAAGTATGAACTTTAGGTATAGCCTGGAAGTATGAACTTTAGGTATAGCTTGGAACCGTGTTCTTTAGGTATAGCCTGGAACCGTGTTCTTTAGGTATAGCTTGGAAGTATGAACTTTAGGTATAGCCTGGAAGTATGAACTTTAGGTATAGCCTGGAAGTATGAACTTTAGGTATAGCTTGGAACCGTGTTCTTTAGGTATAGCCTGAAACCGTGTTCTTTAGGTATAGCCTGGAACTGTGTTCTTTAGGTATAGCCTGAAACCGTGTTCTTTAGGTATAGCTTGGAACTGTGTTCTTTAGGTATAGCTTGGAACTGTGTTCTTTAGGTATAGCTTGGAACTGTCGTGGCCTAGAACAACTGTCATCTTCAAGATGCCTAGAACAACTGTCATCTCCAAAGTTTTGGGGATTCCACACCTCTCCTCCTCCACTTTATCATGTTGTGTTGTTTTCCCCGCTGTTCTGTGTTCCCCCTGTCTTCCATGGTATTGTTTATTGTCAATCTATTCTCCGGTATGTCCTGTTCTGTTGTTCTGTCTCACTCCCACACCAAGCCTGCTCAGAGCACATAGTGACACCGTTCTGTTTTGCTCTGGATGAGACTGACACAGATGACTGTACAAGGACTGAAACCAGGAGCGATATCTCCATGTAATACCCACCCACAAAACCATAGTTCTCTCTCTCCCTCTCCCTCCCACCCTCTCTGTTTCTGGCTCTTCTTTATTAGACACAACTGTGCAGACAGAGTAAGCCACAGGCGGAGGTGTTACAACTGCTCTGTCACAACGCTAATATGGCAACACTAACACCTCGACAGCTCTCTCATGCCACACCAGTACGGCAGCAGGTCAGGCAGGCATCAACAAGCAGTACAGCCTTGTGTTAGACTTCATCACCTGCAAGGTAGCTTGTATTTGTCATGCCGCAAGCTTAGATTTAAAGGCCCGGCTGTATTTCTCTCTATAACGCACTGTATGCTGGGATAGAGTGGAGTGTGTTTAAGATGTAAACATTCAATGCTGACATCCACAGAGAGCAGCAGTGTCAAAAATGCTTAAAACAGCTATTTCATCTAGAGTAAATAAGATGTCATTGAGGAACCTCATGCATATCAGGGAAAACATTTAATAAATATCTCTCAAAAGGACCCAGAACCACAGAACCCCATTTCACTCAGAGTGTACTATCAGGAAGGAAGAAGGGCTGTCTGTAACGCACTCTTCTTAAAAGATGGAATCTCTGCAGTGTTAACAGTCAGTAATGCTATCTGCCTGTCTCTCAGCCTGGCTGCCTGCCTCTCAGCCTGGCTGCCTGCCTCTCTGTGCCTGGCTGCCTGCCTCTCTGTGCCTGGCTGCCTGCCTATCTGTGCCTGCCTGCCTCTCTGTGCCTGCCTGCCTCTCTCTGCCTACTTGCCTATCTGCCTACCTGCCTCTCTGCCTGCCTGGCTGCCTCTCTGCCTGCCTGCCTGCCTGCCTCTCTGCCTGCCTCTGCCTGCCTTCCTCTCTGCCTGCCTGCCTCTCTGCCTGCCTGCCTCTCTGCCTGCCTCTGCCTGCCTGCCTCTCTGCCTGCCTGCCTCTCTGGCTGCCTGCCTCTCTGCCTGCCTGCCTCTGGCTGCCTGCCTCTCTGGCTGCCTGCCTCTCTGCCTGCCTGCCTCTCTGCCTGCCTGCCTCTCTGGCTGCCTGCCTATCTGGTTGGCTGCCTGGTATATCAGTTCCTCTTCGGTCTCCCTCCCCAACCACCCGTCTCTTGCAGGTCAGGGGTCACAGCTGAATACTTCCTGGGAGACATAACTGGCTTTCAATCACACACACACATGGGTGTAGGATGTGCATACCTACACACACCCCCAGAGACACACACACACACACACACACACACACACACACACACACACACACACACACACACACACACACACACACACGCACACGCAGACACACACACACACACACACACACGCAGACACACACACAGAAGAAAAATGCAGACACACACACACACACACAGAAATATGCAGACACACGCAGGCCCACACACACACAGACACACAGACACACACACACACACACACACACACACACACACACACACACACACACACACACACACACACACACACACACACACACACAAATACACAGACATTTTTTACTATCTCAGCACGCTACCACATTAAAATATCCTCTGTGTTAGGCTCCTTGGCAAACTGTTCAGATCAATCACACAACACAAATACACACACTCACGTTCATTAAAGGCATGAGGGAAAGGGATCATTCAGACCCCTTTTCCTGGCAGACTGTGTGTGTGTGTGTGTGTGTGTGTGTGTGCGTGCGTGTGTGTGTGTGTGTGTGTGTGTGTGTGTGTCGTGGACATGCGTGTGGTGTGTGTGTGTGTGTGGCTCCAGATGGAGACGCAGGGAGAGCGTCTGTTGGCTGAGCGTTGTAATAGCCCTGCCAAACCCCCTCCCAGCTCCCAACCTTCACTATTTCATGGAAATGTGGCCAGTCATACACCTAATGGAAATGTGGCCCGCCATACACCTAATGGAAATGTGGCCCGCCATACACCTAATGGAAATGTGGCCCGCCATACACCTAATGGAAATGTGGCCCGCCATACACCTAATGGAAATGTGGCCCGCCATACACCTAATGGAAATGTGGTCCGCCATACACCTAATGAAATGTGGCCCACCATACACCTAATGGAAATGTGGCCCGCCATACACCTAATGAAATGTGGCCCGCCATACACCTAATGAAATGTGGCCCGCCATACACCTAATGAAATGTGGCCCGCCATACACCTAATGGAAATGTGGTCCGCCATACACCTAATGAAATGTGGCCAGCCATACACCTAATGAAATGTGGCCCGCCATACACCTAATGAAATGTGGCCCGCCATACACCTAATGAAATGTGGTCCGCCATACACCTAATGGAATGAGACATCACTGAACTGTAATTAGTAATGATACATCAAGGTTGGCTGCTGAAACTGCAAGTTTACCAACTGAGACTGAGTGTATGCTAAACATATCCATATATTTTTTTTTTCTCCCATAGTTGCTTTTCACTGACTTCTCTCTGCCTTTTGTTCAAGGAAGAATAGCCATCACCTATGGGTCTCAGTGAAGCATACTGTTACTGTAATATTGGTAGGTTGACTAGTGAAACGTTCCAGCTGCAGTCTAACCTCGTTGTTGTAGCACCATTCAAACAGAATAGTGCACTGCGTGAGCTGTCCATGGTCCTGTACAACATACAACACCCGAGTTGTCAAAGCCGTGTAGTGGTTTATTGTGTGTTTGTCCTATACAATAACACAAGAGATTGCTTATTAAAAGAAACTGACAATACACACATGGTGTTGGAACTTCAAACATGCAGGATAAGTGGCTTCTACCATCAAAAATAGAAGATAATTAGCAATTCTAGTCATGTGGCTTCTAAATAAACACAAATGCAAGTAAATAAATATTATTCTACAGAATAGGTAAGGATAAGAGAAACCCTGCATGAATCTGTATCTGTCACGTATTCTGTAAATTATGTGAACGAGGAGTAATACGAGTACCAAGATTAATCTGAAAAATGTCCCTCCCTCCATCTCTCTCTCTCTCTCCCTCCCTCCCTCCCTCTCTCTCTCTCTCTCTCTCTCTCTCCCCCTCCCTCCCTCCCTCCCTCCCTCCCTCCCTCCCTCCCTCCCTCTCTCCATACCAGATACTCTGACAGCAACCACCTATCTGCTGTCCACTCACCACACACGCCTATCAAAACGGACTGGCTTAAGTTGAAAGTTCACAACCGTCGATAACCACGTCCCTCCACCGCCTCTGCTCCAACGCTTAACGGAATTGACGGGTGGCTTTCCCTGTCTGCTTCCTTTAGGCCGGCGGTGTGCGTGAAGGATTAGTGTGTCGCCCTACCTTCCTGTTGTGCTGTCACCTGATTAAATATCATTTTCTATTAAATTCCTAGCTTCCTGTTGTTCTGTCATCTGATTAAATATTGTTGTCTATTAAATTCCACACTATTAGATGATTCATCTCTACAGTCGTGGCCAAAAGTTTTGAGAATGACAAACATATTAATTTTCACCAAGTCTGCTGCCTTGCATATACTCCAGAACGTTATGAAGGGTGAGCAGATTAATTGCAATTAATTGCAAAGCAATGCAAATTAACTGAATCCCCTCAAAAATCCACTGCATTTCAGTCCTGCCACAAAAGGACCAGCTTACATCATGTCACTGATTCTCTCGTTAACCAAGGTGTGAGTGTTGACGAGGACAAGGCTGGAGATCACTCTGTCATGCTGATTGAGTTCGAATAACAGACTGGAAGCTTCAAAAGTAGGGTGGTGCTTGGAATCATTGTTCTTCCTCTGTCAAGCATGTTTATCTGCAAGGAAACATGTGCCGTCATCATTGATTTGCACAAAAAGGGCTTCACAGGCAAGGATATTTCTGCCAGTAAGATTGCACCTAAATCAATAATTTATCGGATCATCAAGAACTTCAAGGAGAGCAGTTCAATTGTTGTGAAGAAGGCTTCAGGGCACCCAACAAAGTCCAGCAAGCGCCAGGACCGTCTCCTAAAGTTGATTCAGCTGCGGGATCGGGGCACCACCAGTACAGAGCTTGCTCAGGAATGGCAGCAGGCAGGTGTGAGTGCATCTGCACGCACAGTGAGGCGAAGACTTGGAGGATGGCCTGGTGTCAAGAAGGGCAGCAAAGAAGCCACTTTTCTCCAGGAAAAACATCAGGTACATACTGATATTCTGCAAAAGGTACAGGGATTGGACTGCTGAGGACTGGGGTAAAGTCATTTTCTCTGATGAATCCCCTTTCCGATTGTTTGGGGCATCTGGAAAAAAGCTTGTTCGGAGAAGACAAGGTGAGCGCTACCATTAGTCCTGTGTCATGCCAACAGTAAGGCATCCTGAGACCATTCATGTGTGGGGTTGCTTCTCAGCCAAGGGAGTGGGCTCACTCAAAATTTTGCCTGAGAACACAGCCATGAATAAAGAATGGTCCCAACACATCCTCTGAGAGCAACTTCTCCCAACCATCCAGGAACAGTTTGGTGACGAACAATGCCTTTTCCAGCATGAAGGAGCACCTTGCCATAAGGCAAAAGTGATAACTAAGTGGCTCGGGGAACAAAACATCTATATTTTGGGTCCATGGCCAGGAAACTCCCCAGACCTTAATCCCATTGAGAACTTGTGGTCAAACCTCAAGAGGTGGGTGGACAAACAAAAACCCACAAATTCTGACAAACTCCAAGCATTGATTATGCAAGAATGGGCTGCCATCAGTCAGGATGTGGCCCAGAAGTTAATTGACAGCATGCCAGGGCGGATTGTAAAGGTCTTGAAAAAGAAGGGTCAACACTGCAAATATTGACTCTTTGCATCAACTCTCAATAAAAGCCTTTGACACTTATGAAATGCTTGAAATTATACTTATAATTATACAGTATCCATAGTAACATCTGACAAAAATATCTAAAGACACTGAAGCAGCAAACTTTGTGGAAATTAATATTTGTGTCATTCTCAAAACTTTTGGCCACGACTGTACACCAACGTTTCCCAAACTGGGTTCTCGTGACCCCAAGGGGTGCACGTTTTGGTTTTTGCCCTAACACTACACAGCTGATTCAAATAATCAACTATGAAGCTTTGATAATTTGAATCAGCTGTGTAGCGCTAGGGCAAAAAACTAAATGTCCACCCCTCTGGGTCCCGAGAACCGAGTTTGAGAAACACTGCTCTACACATTCCTACTCTCAGGAAGCTGTGTTATATGGCGGAGCACAGAAGACCATACACCTAATATATTGTCATAATGTAGCTGTAATCTAATGTACTGCTTGTCTTGCTGCTGATTCACAGATGGAGGTGGCTGAAGCTTGACTGCCACATGCATTTAATCAATTATCACAATATGTTTTACCATGGATTACATCAATTAAGGATATTAATGACAATGGAAATATGACATTTTGAATAGCTATATTTTGTGGAAGATAACAGTTTGGAATGTCTGTTTGATGCCAGGTGCTGGTTTGTCACGAACTGTTGATGCTGCTGTCTTGGTCCAGGTCTCTCTTGAAAAATAGATAATTTTTCATCTCAATGATCCTAACGTTGTTAAATAAAAAAGGGACAATAAAAAAGACATACTGTAAGATGCTAGGAGACACATGTAATAGTTGAAGCAATAGCAGAGACAGCAGACCATCTCAAACGTAGCACACTGCATAATGACATATCAAAACATCTGTTGATTTATCACCAAAATATAAAGTTCTGTACTGCATTCATTTCTTTCCGGAAAAGTAGAAAAATAAATACAAATAAATAACTGCACTCTGATCATTTTCATTTGTTAATTGTAGGGAAATAAATCAACTGGTCTGTCTGCCTTGGTGACAGATTTCACAGAGACAGAAGGAGACAGAGGTATTATCTGGTGGGTTTTTAATTGTTGTGTTGAAGGCAGGCAGAGGAGCCAGACAACCAAGAGGGATTTGGGCCTGGCCCAGAAGATGTTTTAAGGGGCCAGTCAGTATAGCACCTGTTATTTCACACACAGAGCCTTCAAAATATCCCTATTGAATATTCATCAGCTTGAGCTGATGAATAAAAATAAAAAACAGGAGCCCCCCCAAAAAAACAAGAGCCAAATGGAGCCTAGGGCTGTATGTAACAAAGCATTACTACATCAGCAGAATCACAACAACATGGTGTTGTTCATAATTTATTTAGTTGGGGTGCAGTTATGGAGATGGCTGTGTGTGTTAATTGTACCGTGTTTGGAAGGGCCAACAAAACTTGCCACATCAACACAACAACACTGCCTGCCTCCAAGAGCAACATAACCTGGCACAACAACACTGCCTGACTCCAAGGGCAACAGAACCTGCCACAACAACACTGCCTGCCTCCAAGGGCAACAGAACCTGCCACAACAACACTGCCTGCCTCCAAGGGCAACAGAACCTGCCACAACAACAACACTGCCTGCCTCCATTTTTAGCAGATGTTATTGCGGGTGTAGCTAAATGCTTGTGTTCCTAGCCCCAACTGTGCAGTAGTATCTAACAATTCACAACAACACACAGAAATCTAAAAGTTAAAGAATGGAATTAAGAAATATATAAATATTACAGTTTTTTACGATTGCTTACACACTAAAATGTAACTTTTCCCACAATTAGCAAAACCTTACACTCAAGGAGCAAAACACAAGGCTAGATTTGCACAACTGTAAGCACATTGTCAGCTTCACACTATTTGCAAAACACTAAACACACTTGTATACATCAAACACAGAAGTATATCATGATGTCACTTCCTTGCAATTCCAAAGCACTGACTGTCAAATTACCACACCTATGAGCCAATCTGTTAAACACAGCCATCAGGTGCACAAACACATGATTGCTAAATTGTAGACACACCAATCAGGTTTAAGCACTATACAAATGCAGCAGGTAGGTTCACCTGCCTTCAACCACAATGGAAGGAGTCAGAAGAAGAGTGAGGGTGAGAGGAGGAGAACACAGAGGAGGAGAAGGAGGAGAAGGAGTACACAGAGGAGGAGTACACAGAGGAGGAGAACACAGAGGAGGAGAACACAGAGGAGGAGAACACAGAGGAGGAGAACACAGAGGAGGAGAAGGAGGTTGAGGTAGAGGTAGAGGGAGAGGCAGAGGCCGAGCCAGAGGTCGAGGAAGACCTGAAGCAGGAGGAGAACGTGCACAAAGAAGAAGAGGACCAAACTTATCAAATGACATTCGTGCAACACTAGTGGACCATGTTGTGAACCACGGATTGACGCTGAGGGAGGCTGGACTGAGAGTTCAGCCAAATCTTAGCAGATATACAGTGGCATCTGTCATAAGGACTTTTCGACAGGAAAACAGGTAAAAGAAGGGTCGGGAACAACAAGGAGGAAGGGGGCC
Source organism: Salmo trutta (assembly GCF_901001165.1). Classification (NCBI taxonomy): domain Eukaryota; kingdom Metazoa; phylum Chordata; class Actinopteri; order Salmoniformes; family Salmonidae; genus Salmo; species Salmo trutta. Next base: position 7,211,094 of record NC_042962.1, on the reverse strand, counting down.
CATATTCACGCAAGAACAAGAGAGAGATAATAAACATGGTTTTGGCCAATAATGCTATCAGGCTCAGAGAACTACAAGCCAACATTATCGGTGACCATGCCATTTTCAATAATGTCCATCAGGTCTCTCAGTCAACACTGGCGCGCATCCTGAAAAGACATCAGGTTCAAATGAAACAACTTTATCGAGTGCCTTTTGAGCGGAATTCAGAGAGGGTCAAACGGCTGCGGCATGAGTATGTGGAGGTTTGTATTGTTCACTTTAGCACTGGGATGTTGCATACTGCACACATGACTTTTTTACATTGACTGTATACTAGACCTATCCTGAACTACACAATCTTGTCTTTCACTGTATTTCAGGGAGTTTTACAGATGGATGCTGAGGAAATCCTGCATGAATTCATATATATTGATGAGGCAGGGTTCAACCTCACAAAAGCAAGAAGGAGAGGCAGAAATATCATTGGCCACAGGGCTATAATTAATGTCCCAGGGCAACGTGGAGGTAACATCACGCTTTGCGCTGCCATTTCACAGCATGGGGTTCTCCTCCGTCATGCCAAAATGGGCCCTTACAACACACCTCACATTCTCACATTTTTGGACCGATTGCACCACATCATCACAGCAGGTAATGAAATGCACCAGATGCAACACACTGTCATCTGGGACAATGTGTCATTCCACCGCTCTGCTTTGGTCCAGAACTGGTTTCAACACCATCCACAGTTGACAGTACTATACCTTCCACCATACTCTCCGTTTCTAAACCCTATGGAAGAGTTTTTCTCTGCATGGCGGTGGAAGGTTTACGATCTCCAGCCCCAGGCTCAGATACCCCTCATTCAGGCCATGGAGGACGCCTGTGACCAAGTCCACGCCGCAGCTGTGCAAGGATGGATTCCACATTCAAGACGGTTCTTCCCGCGCTGTCTTGCTAATGAGGATATTGCTTGTGATGTTGATGAAATTCTCTGGCCAGATCCAGCTAGGCGAAGAGATAATGTATAGTATGTTTACTGTAGTATTTTCTGTACTATATTGTCCGTTTTTTTCAGATGATTTTTTATGTATGTTGTTGTTGTTATTTACTGTAATTGTAACCTGTACTGGATACAGTATTTTAGGTTTGTCTGTTTGCTGAGCTAACAGTGTTATGCACACTACTGTAGTAGCATGAAAACTGGGACATGTTTTGTTGTGATTCTCCATGTTGACATGTTGACATGTTGACTGATTTGGGTATATGGAGAGAAATAAATGATATTTTCCTCAGTCTGCAGCATTGGTCTTGTGTAGTGTTTGTATAGTTGCACTTTCTCTGTGTACTTCATTTACAGTACTCTAATCACTGACAATTAGACTTGCTAAAAGTGTTTTAGGTTAGCAACAGCAGAGTGTAACTGATTCAAAAAGATTGAAGTCATATGAAATGTGTGTTTCGTATGGTAACAAAATATTGCTTTTATGAAGTCGTGTACAGTTTTGACAAAAGTTTTCCATTTTGCAAATGATCTGAAGTGTTGTGCTACTTTGGTGTAGGGTTGTGCTAATTGTGTGTAGTGTTTTGACAAACCGGGCCCTGTTTTCAAAATTGTGCTTAAACAATTGAAAACTGTAATACGAGCAATGTCGGAGTGGCATTGACTAAAATACAGTAGAACAGAATGCAGTTTATACATCTGAGATGAGTAAAGTGTATGAATCAGAAGGTGTATTCAACGCCTGTCTAGGCCACATATAAGTGGTTAATCCTATCTGTACTGAAGAAAAACAAAGAAGAGAAAAATAATGAAAATGAAGGCATCAAAATAGGTAAATGCAACATTCTGTAAATAACTGGCCTCACTCTTCACTTGAGTAACAGTTGATGACATGTAAATCACCAACCCGTTTCTCACCTCTCCAGCCATTGGCTTCATTACCTCTACTGTCTACGATGCCTTTTCATTAAGGCCTTGCATGTCATCTGCCATGATCAAAACGTTGAATGGAAGTGGGCCTTTTTATTTATTTACATATAGACCTTAGCGGTGAGTAATCAACATAGCACTCTGACAAAAAAAAGTGAATGATTTAAAAAGATGGAAAGGCAGAAAAAAAGCTCTGATGAATCAGTACAGTAGAGTTGATCCTGCCTATACCATAGCCGGTGTCCCCTGTCCCTTAACACTGTCTGAGACCAAGATGTCAGCCAAGTCCATGAGCATTGCAATGAGACAGTCATTGACGTTTGTACAACTCCAGGACAGAGCATGGTCTTAGCTGAAGGGATTGGAATAGAGGTTCCAGCAGCATGAAATAACTTGAGGGAAGTAGAGGTGCTGTGGGTGTCTCTCTGTAGTTTGGGGCAGGGGAGATTGGTGAATCTGGAGGCGAAAGAAACGCACACCTGTTAACTCTTTTGGAGACTGGTTTTTGTTCTGAATTTCAGATGACTGACGTGCCCAAAGCTAAGATAGTCATATACCTGGTAGCATTGGAAATAAAACACTCTGAAGTTTCTAAAACTGTTAAGATAATGTCTGTGAGTATAACAGAACTGATATGGCAGGCAAAAACCAGAGGAAAATCCATTGAGAAATCTTTTTTATTGAGGTCACAGGCCATTTCAGTGCTAGCCTATGGGAAATATACAGTGGGGGAAAAAAGTATTTCATCCCCTGCTGATTTTGTACGTTTGCCCACTGACAAAGAAAGGATCAGTCTATAATTTTAATGGTAGGTTTATTTGAACAGTGAGAGACAGAATAACAACAAAAATATCCAGAAAAACGCATGTCAAAAATGGGAGAAATTGATTTGCATTTTAATGAGGGAAATAAGTATTTGACCCCCTCTCAATCAGAAAGATTTCTGGCTCCCAGGTGTCTTTTCTACAGGTAACGAGCTGAGATTAGGAGCACACTCTTAAAGGGAGTGCTCCTAACCGCAGCTTGTTACCTGTAAAAAAGACACCTGTCCACAGAAGCAATCAATCAATCAGATTCCAAACTCTCCACCATGGCCAAGACCAAAGAGCTCTCCAAGGATGTCAGGGATAAGATTGTAGACCTACACAAGGCTAGAATGGGCTACAAGAACATCGCCAAGCAGCTTGGTGAGAAGGTGACAACATTTGGTGCGATTATTCGCAAATGGAAGAAACACAAAAGAACTGTCAATCTCCCTCGGCCTGGGGCTCCATGCAAGATCTCACCTTGTGGAGTTGCAATGATCATGAGAACGGTGAGGAATCAGCCCAGAACTACACGGGAGGATCTTGTCAATGATCTCAAGGCAGCTGGGACCATAGTCACCAAGAAAACAATTGGTAACACACAACGCCGTGAAGGACTGAAATCCTGCAGCGCCCGCAAGGTCCCCCTGCTCAAGAAAGCACATATACATGCCCATCTGAAGTTTGCCAATGAACATCTGAATGATTCAGAGGACAACTGGGTGAAAGTGTTGTGGTCAGATGAGACCAAAATGGAGCTCTTGGCATCAACTCAACTCGCCGTGTTTGGAGGAGGAGGAATGCTGCCTATGACCCCAAGAACACTATCCCCACTGTCAAACATGGAGGTGGAAACATTATGCTTTGGGGGTGTTTTTCTGCTAAGGGGACAGAACAACTTCACCGCATCAAAGGGACAATGGACGGGGCCATGTCACCCGTATCTTGGGTGAGAACCTCCTTCCCTCAGCCAGGGCATTGAACATGGGTCGTGGATGGGTATTCCAGCATGACAATGACCCAAAACACAAAGCCAAGGCAACAAAGGAGTGGCTCAAGAAGAAGCACATTAAGGTCCTGGAGTGGCCTAGCCAGTCTCCAGACATTAATCCCATAGAAAATCTGTGGAGGGAGCTGAAGGTTCGAGTTGCCAAACATCAGCCTCGAAACCTTAATGACTTGTAGAAGATCTGCAATGAGGAGTGGGACAAAATCCCTCCTGAGATGTGTGCAAACCTGGTGGCCAACTACAAGAAACGTCTGACCTCTGTGATTGCCAACAAGGGTTTTGCCACCAAGTACTAAGTCATGTTTTGCAGAGGGGTCAAATACTTATTTCCCTCATTAAAATGCAAATCATTTTATAACATTTTTGACATGCGCTTTTCTGGATGTTTTTGTTGTTATTCTGTCTCTCACTGTTCAAATAAACCTACTATTACAATTATAGACTGATCATTTCTTTGTAAGTGGGCAAGCGTACAAAAATCAGCAGGGGATCAAATACTTTTTCCCCCCACTGTAAATAGATAGGACCCAGATTGCAGTTTATATGGCTTCCACTAGATGTCAACAGTCTTTAGAAAGGGTTTCAGGCTTGTTTTTTGAAAAATGAGCAAGTAGTTGGAAGAACTACAAGGTGTCTCTCATTAAAACAGTGGTCTTGTTGGCGCGTGAATGAGGTGCGCGCTCTTCATTATTTATCTTCCCTATTGAACATACTATTCTCCGTCTTAAATATGATTATTTATTTAAATATTAGAGTACCTGAGGATTAATTAGAAATATCGTTTGACTTGTTTGGATGAACTTTACTGGTAACTTTTTGGATTTGTTTGTATGCATGTTGAACAAGTGGATTACTGAGATCATTGGCGGCAACTAAACATACTTTTGTGGATATAAAGAAGGACTTTATCGAACAAAACAACCATTCAGTGTGTAGCTGGGACCCTTGGGATTGCAAACAGAGGAAGATCTTCAAAGTTAAGTGATTTATTTAATTTCTATTTGTGATTTTGTTACGACTATGCTGGTTGAAAAAGTATTTTGGTGTGGGGCGCTGTCCTCAGATAATCGCATGGTGTGCTTTCGCCGTAAAGCCTTTTTCAAATCTGACAACGCGGTTGGATTAACAAGAAGTTAAGCTTTTAAATTATGTATGACACTTGTATTTTCATGAATGTTAATATAACAATTTTTGTATTTTGAATTTCGCGCTCTACAATTTCACCGGATTTTGTCGTAGGTGTCCCGCTAGCGGTTTATGCGCCAACAGAGGTTTAAGTGGAGATTGGTGAATCTGGAGCCGAAAGAAACGCACAACTGTTTAGGCTAGGTGCTGGCTAGCAGAGTAGAACACTTGAACAAGAAAATGATGAAGACAGCTTATACCCTGATGAAGACAGCTTGTCTGCCGAAACGTAGGTAATTCGGTTATTAAATTATTGCATCTCCTTTTCCTTTTTGCATGGGAGATTGGTATCATTGTTAGCAGTGGGAAGTGGGTCATCTATATAGTCAGTCTACTGAATAACATCACTTCACTCTTCCACTCAAAAAATAGATTATTAAGTCTCAGAGGAAAGGTAATGTGGAGAAGGAGACCATTAATAACAAAGTTAACCGGTACTATGATAATGTTCTGATTATGACAGCCGTATGCTACTGTACTCTACCCTCCGCCTACACTACCCTGCAGGTATTGCATACCTTTTTCCTGTCAACGTCTAACTGGCTGAGGAGAGGTTCCCACAAGGCATGCAGCACACTGTCAGCACAACACAGCTCTGTCTGACACCTAGTCTCAGCAGTCAGCCTATCTCCTTCCTGCTCCAAATTAAACCTATATGTGCTGAACATACACCAACAACAGATTGATGATCACACAGATTACTCCCCTCCCCCACTCTCCTTTCTTCCTCCCCTCTCCCTTCTTTCTCCCCTGCTCAAGTTATAAAGGAGCACTTTAAAAATCACCCCAGTCATCACAACAAGAAGCGGACTAGCCAGTTAAACAGTGACATGTTTTATCTCTGTGTGATTATCTGCTTACAACAGCTTTCAGCAAACAATCTCTTATATATGTCTGCTTCACTAATTGGCTATAGTGCACATTTCATCCAAAACCCCCTCTGGTTAAAAAAAAAGTGTCCTCTTGGTATTTAACTGGAATATCTATGGGGATGTATACAGAAGTGCCTCTTCAGAGCTGAAAAGCTAGGGGGTGAGTTGCAATAGGGATGAATTGAAGGAGGAGTCAGTGCGGTTGGTGAGTCGAGGGGCTTAGGGACCGGTGTTATCTTCTGGTGGAGTAAAGACACACACACACACACACACACAGCCATGCACACGCACACTCTGTACAGCTAACCACATTTTGGTTTGTTTACTATTCACACACACACACACACACACACACACACACACACACACACACACACACACACACACACACACACACACACACACGTTCTCTTTCCTCCGTTCTCTGACATCACTATCAATACAGTGAATTACAGGCTCCCTAGCGATGTATCTTAAGCTCACAACCACCATGCAGCTCTCAGGGAAACAACATAATTCTTATTACATTACTTTTACTTTATGTTTTAATTGGTGAGGGTGACAATAGTTCAAATTGACTAAATCTATTTTCTATGTTGACACTGCCACAAAACTAATGGCACATTGTATTACTGCAAGGAGAAAAACATGGTAAATTATATTGAACTGGTGTCAGAGGTAGTCTCTACAGCTTCCTACAGAAAACCTTCGCACGCACGCACGCACGCACACACTAATCAATCCATCCCCATTCACTTGGCATCAATTCACTACAATGATTGTAAGAGGGGGTAGAAGTAGAAAAACACCAGTTGTGAATTCCACCTCCACTCAAGACAGACAGGAGGGAGAGAGAAACACTCATTAGGATTATTAGTGTAATTTATTCGACTGGGAACAAAACTAATTGTCGTTTCTTAGCCACATGGAAAACAAATACAGAATGAATATGACTCGCTGCCGAAGCAAAGAGAGGGATTTTACAGCGGTTGTCTTGCTTCATTCACAGTCTAGAGCCTTTTATGAAACTCTTTAAAAATGACAAGAATGCAAATGAATGAGCCCCATCAGAATCAAAGGCTCCACTAACCTCATGGTGAGCTGCTACATGAATGTGAGGGGAAATGTAGCTTAGCAGCGAGCGAAGAAAGGATTACGAGTGGATACAATGATCACCGATTACAAAATACAACGTCCAGTAATGACTGCATTGCTACTGTAGTTCGTGAGTGTGGTAGTCTCAACATGACGTGTGATTCAGTATCATAGGCATAGTAATTATATGTAATTTTACAGGTTAACACATATGACTTTGCTTATGGTTCTATAGTTAACATATAACGTGCGTTCTAGACTGCCAATTGCCTTGTCAACACAACAAATCAAAATCAAATCAAATTGTATTGGTGAAATACACATGTTTAGCAGATGTTATTGCGGGTGTAGCTAACTGCTTGTGTTCCTAGCCCCAACTGTGCAGTAGTATCTAACAATTCACAAGGATACACACAAATCTAAAAGTTAAAGAATGGAATTAAGAAATATATAAATATTAGAAGGAAAAATGTCAGAGTGGCATTGACTAAAATACAGTAGAATAGAATACTGTATTGAGATGAGATGAGTAAAGCAGGATGTAAACATTATTTAAACATTATTAAAGTGACCAGTGTTCCAATATTAAAGTGACCAGTGATTCCAAGTCTATGCATATAGGACAGCAGCCTCTAAAGTGCAGGGTTGCGTAACCGGGTGGAAGCCGGCTAAGTGATGGCCTTGAGATAGAAGCTGTTTTTCAGTCTCTCTGTCCCAGCTTTGATGGACCTGTACTGACCTCGCCTTCTGGATGATAGCGGGGTGAACAGGCAGTGGCTCGGGTGGTTGATGTCATTGATGATCCTTTAGGCATTCCTGTGACATCGGGTGCTGTAGGTGTCCTGGAGGGCAGGTAGTTTGCCGAGGTGATGTATTGGGCAGACCGCACCACCCTCTCACAATTTTCCTTTATTTAGCGCTATCCATCATTCCTTCAATTCTGACCAGTTTCCCAGTCCCTGCCAATGAAAAACATACCCACAGCATGAAGCTGCCACCACCATGCTTCACTGTGGGGATGGTGTTCTCGGGTTAATGAGAGGTGTTGGGTTTGCGCCAGAAATATAATTTTCCTTGATGGCCAAAAAGCTCAATTTTAGTCTCATCTGATCAGAGTACCTTCTTCCATATATTTGGGGAGACTCTGTGGCGGATGAAACATAATTCGTTGGGTAACATAAATAATTAAGATGTCTTATCTGCATAATATGCTTAGGTGATATACTTGTTATTAGAATGTATCCCTTTGCACTCTGGTGTTGGCAATTGCACTTCTTCCCTCAGCTGGGGCTCAGTCACTTGGGGCCCAGAGAGGGGAGAGGTCAGGCTTGTCTTTCACATGTCCTTGGTGCTATGCAGAATATCAGAAAGGGAAGAGGACAGGATGGAACATTGTCTTCATATGTGAATGTGTCTTTACCTATTCTTAAACCATGTGAAGGGATGATTAATGGGGAACTAATTACTTGTCTCCACAATGTCTGTGCGCAAGTCACTCCCTCCTTTGGCATTGGGGGGAGGTGTATGGCAGTGTCTGGAACCATTGTATGTCCTCTTTGATGTTGCACTTATCCTGGGATAGTGTATGACCTAGAGGCTCACTCCCCTCAGTGAGCTTGTCCAGGAGAGGGGTCAAGAAGGGGTTTTACTTGAGATGGGAGTATTTAGAGTTGACAATTGAGTTATGCCATTGGATGAGTTGGTGTTTTGTGCTATAAAGTCCCAGGAACGAGATTAGAACCTCGTCTTAGGGGCCAAACTGAACGATAATTTATAGCAAATGCTATCTGGCTACGGGATACTCCTTTCTCATTTATAAAGTCTCACTTTGTGAACTGTTCCTAATATCTGTGGTTTGTTATGTCGACTAGGGGGATGGATCTTTACTATAAAAGATCTCAGTAGCCATTGTGTTGTCACTCTCAACGGATCATTAGAAAATGGTGAATCGTTGACAAGTCATTGCTATTGCAATGCTCTCACTATTAAAGATTTAGTTTAAGTATAACTCTGACTTGTGTGATAAGTTTGTCTCTCCTCATTTGATAATACAGAAATTAACCACCACACCTCCCACATACCTTTTGGTGAACACCAAACGTGTTTGCTTATTTTTTTCTTTAAGCAATGGCTTTTTTTTGGCCACTCTTCCATAAAGCCCAGCTCGGTGGAGTGTACGGCTTAAAGTGGTCCTATGGACAGATACTCCAATCTCCGCTGTGGAGCTTTGCAGCTCCTTCAGGGTTAACTTTGGTCTCTTTGTTGCCTCTCTGATTTAATACCCTCCTTGCCTGATCAATGAGTTTTGGTGGGCGGCCCCCTCTTGGCAGGTTTGTTGTGGTGCCATGTTCTTTCAAAGTTTTTATAATGGATTTAAATGGTGCTCCGTGGGATGTGTATATGCACTGAGATCCTGTGACAGATCATGTGACACTTAGATTGCACACAGGTGGACTAATTATGTGACTTCTGAATGTAATTGTTTGCACCAGATCATATTTAGGGGCTTCATGGCAAAGGGGGTGAATACATACACTTTTCATTTATTTTGATTTTTTTCATTTCACTTCACAAATTTGGACTACTTTGTGTATGTCCATTCTATGAAATCCAAATAAAAATCTATTTAAATTACAGGTTGTAATGCAACAAATAGGAAAAATGCCAAGGGGGATGAATACTTTTGCAAGGCAGTGAAATTGTCTTCCTCACGTCGGCCCAGGAGAAGGAGAGCCCACAGTCCTTGGTAGCGGGCCTCGTCGGTGGCAGTGTGTTATCCGGAAGCAAGATGTCGGTGTCCGTAACGTGACTGGTTTTACCTTTGTAGTCCGTGATTTTCTGTAGACCCTGCCACATACATCTCATGTCTGAGTCATTGAATTGCGACTTCACTTTGTCTCGGTACTGAGGCTTTTTCCTGTTTGATTGACGGGAACACTACACTGTTTGTATTCTGCCATATTCCCAGTCACCTTGCCATGGTTAAAAGCGATGGTTCACACTTTCAGTTTTGGCGAATGCTGCAATTTATCCACGGTTTCTGGTTTGGGTAGGTTTTAATAGTCACATTGGGTACGACATCTCCTATACACTTCCTAGTGAACTCAGTCACCGTATCCGTGTATTCCTCAATATTATTCTCAGAGGCTACCCGGAATATATTCCAGTCCGCCTGTTCAAAACAATCTTGAAGCATGGATTCCAATTGGTCAGATCAGCGTTGAATAGACCTTAGCACGGTTACTTCTTGTTTGAGAAGGGAGAAGCAAAATGGAGTCATGAACAAATTTGCCGAAGGGAGGGCGGGGGAGGGCCTTGTAGGCATTTCGAAAATTGAGTAGCAGTGGTCCAATGTTTTCCCAGCGCGAGTACTTGTTTTCCAAGAGCAAGTACTACATTCAATGTGTTGGTAGATATTCTGTAACGTTTTCCTCAAATTTGCTTTTTTAAAATCCCCAGATACAATAAATGCAGCCTCAGGATATGTGGTTTCCAGTTTGCAAAAAGTCCAGTGAAGTTCTTTGAGGGCCGTCATGGTATCGGCTTGATGGAGAATATACACGGCTGTGACTATAACCAAAGAGAATTCTCTTGGGAGGTAATACGGTCTGCATTTGTCTGGTATTCTAGGTCGGGTGAACAAAAGGACATGAGTTTCTGTATGTTATCACAATAACACCACAAGTAATTAATCATAAAACATACACCCCCGCCTTTCTTCTTTCCGGAGAGTTCTTTATTACTGTATGCGCAATGAACTGGGAACCCAGATGGCTCTATGGACTGGGACGGTATGTTCTGAGAGAGCCATGTTTCCGTGAAACAGAGTATGTTACAAATCCCTGATGGCTCTCTGGAAGGAGATCCTCGCCCTGAGCCTGTCAACTTTATTATCCAGAGACTGAATATTAGCGAGTAATATACTCGGAAGCGGTGGATGGTGTGCACGCCTCCTGAGTCGGACTAGAAGTCCACTCCTGTCACGACTTCCACCGAAGTCGGTCCCTCACCTTGTTCGGGTGGTGTTCGGCGGTCGACGTCACCGACCTTCTAGCCATTGCTGATCCATTTTTCATTTTCCATTGGTTTTGTCTTGTCTTACATCACACCTGGTTTCAATCTCATCAATTACATGTTGTGTATTTAACCCTCTGTTTCCCTTCATGTCCTTGTAGGTGATTATTTGTTTGTATGTGATGTGAAAATTATGTTCTGGTACGCGACAGGTTTTGTACCCACTTTTATTATTTTGTATATTTTGGTTTTCGGGGGTTTTGTGAGCACTTATTAAATGACTCCGTTTACACCAAGTTCGTCCTCCCGCGCCTGACTTTCCTGCCACCAGCATGCACCCATTACAACCCCGAATACCTTTTCAACACAAGCTGCGTTTTGGAGCAGCATCTGGAATCAGTTAAAATGCCCTGGGGGATACAAACGAAGGATCCAATTCGGGTAACTAGTATTTCTGGTCTTAATGCTGGTGACTTACCGTCGCTCTCATATCCAAAAGTTATTTCCGGCTCTATGTAATAACACTAACAAAATTTGGGGCTAATAAACGTAAGAAATAATACACAAAAAAACAAAATACTGCAAAGTTGCTTAGGAGCTAGAAGCAGAGCTGCCATATCTGTCGGCGCCATCTCATTCAGACAAAACCATGCCGCACAGTAAACAATAGGAAATGTCTTGACAGGGAGAGAACTGGTTGAAACTGATGATTGAGAAAAAGGACAGAAGGGAGGGGATGAGGGAGAAAGAAAGTTAGGAAATGAATCACAATTTTCTCCATCCTTCCCATCCAAATGAGATGAAAAACAAATCTCTGTAGATGAGTCAAGGTGTAGAGAGATAGAGGACTTTGGCCACTTGCACCACATACCATTTCTCCCTCTCGCTCTCTACCTCTCTTTCTCTCTCTCTCTCAACTGCACAACTGGTGTAGAAAGCTAATGTCGACGGTGAGTCAGAGATAATACTCTGGAGGAAACTGGTAAAGAAAGACGCAGGATCAGACTTCAAGACTGCTTTGGAGTTTGTGTCTCTCAGAGCAACACCATTTCGTTGTGGTGAATAGAATGAACCATAGACTGAACCATTGACAGTGAGACTGAAATATTCAGTAAACATTTAGCAGCAATAAAAGAGGGCCTTCAAAGAGAGTGAACAATTTTCAGTGGGTCCCAGAGCGATATCTAACCATAACGTGGATAGTCCATCCATATAGATGCTCTACAGACTATCAGTAACATTTCAACTATCTACTAACCCTAGCTCTAACCTTAACCCTTATCCTAACCCTAAAATGAACCCTTACCCTAACCCTAGCTCTAACCTTAACCCTTATCCTAACCCTAAAATGAACCCTTACCCTAACCCTAGCTCTAACCTTAACCCTTATCTTAACCCTAAAATGAACCCTTACCCTAACCCTAGCTCTAACCTTAACCCTTATCCTAACCCTAAAATGAACCCTTACCCTAACCCTAGCCCTTATCCCAACCCTAAAATGAACCCTTACCCTAACCCTAGCCCTTATCCCAACCCTAAAATGAACCCTTACCCTAACCCTAGCCCTTATCCCAACCCTAAAATGAACCCTTACCCTAACCCTAGCCCTTATCCCAACCCTAAAATGAACCCTTACCCTAACCCTAGCCCTTATCCCAACCCTAAAATGAACCCTTACCCTAACCCTAGCCCTTATCCCAACCCTAAAATGAACCCTTATCCTAACCCTAGCCCTTATCCTAACCCTAAAATGAACCCTTACCCTAACCCTAGCCCTTATCCCAACCCTAAAATGAACCCTTACCCTAACCCTAGCCCTTATCCCAACCCTAAAATGAACCCTTACCCTAACCCTAGCCCTTATCCTAACCCTAAAATGAACCCTTACCCTAACCCTAGCCCTTATCCCAACCCTAAAATGAACCCTTACCCTAACCCTAGCCCTTATCCCAACCCTAAAATGAACCCTTACCCTAACCCTAGCCCTTATCCCAACCCTAAAATGAACCCTTACCCTAACCCTAGCCCTTATCCCAACCCTAAAATGAACCCTTACCCTAACCCTAGCCCTTATCCTAACCCTAAAATGAACCCTTACCCTAACCCTAGCCCTTATCCTAACCCTAAAATGAACCCTTACCCTAACCCTAGCCCTTATCCCAACCCTAAAATGAACCCTTACCCTAACCCTAGCCCTTATCCCAACCCTAAAATGAACCCTTACCCTAACCCTAGCCCTTATCCTAACCCTAAAATGAACCCTTACCCTAACCCTAGCCCTTATCCTAACCCTAAAATGAACCCTTACCCTAACCCTAGCCCTTATCCCAACCCTAAAATGAACCCTTACCCTAACCCTAGCCCTTATCCCAACCCTAAAATGAACCCTTACCCTAACCCTAGCCCTTATCCTAACCCTAAAATGAACCCTTACCCTAACCCTAGCCCTTATCCTAACCCTAAAATGAACCCTTACCCTAACCCTAGCCCTTATCCTAACCCTAAAATGAACCCTTACCCTAACCCTAGCTCTAACCTTAACCCTTATCCTAACCCTAAAATGAACCCTTACCCTAACCCTAGCCCTTATCCTAACCCTAAAATGAACCCTTATCCTAACCCTAGCCCTTATCCTAACCCTAAAATGAACCCTTACCCTAACCCTAGCCCTTATCCTAACCCTAGCGCAAACCCGAAGGAGAAATCCCATACATTTCAAGGCTTTGAAACAGCGGGCTGCATTTAATGATAGAATCACGGGTTGGATTTACACAGTTGTCACATACTACCATTGGTATCTCTTCCGCTTACAACCACTGGGATGAGTGTTTCCTCTATATGCCTCTCCTCTCCTGTCTATAGGACCACCTCTCTCTCTCTCCTACTAATTAGAGGCAGGCTCCTAGGTCACTCCTAAATTGAGGGAGACCGTCTCTGTCTCGCTAGTGCGATAACTATGATATATATACGATCTATGTCAGAATTAAGAGTAAATAGCTGATCTGGTTTTCTACTCTTTAATTAAGCTAAACAGAGGCACTGATTACCAAGGACCTCCCAGGAACAGATGCAAGCCTACGAGGCAACTTACTGGAAACCCACACAGGAAATATGTTAGGTTTTTAATTATAACGCAAACATAAAAATATGTTTACAGTGTGTATAAACTGTGCATAAACCTAAGGGTTAATTAAATATATTTTATAGAAAATAGATCAATGAAATAAAAATGACGCATTCTATGGCACCTCAGAAAACACATTTGATCAAATTCAGCAAAACGTCCTTAACCATTGGAGGTCCAATCTAGAGAAATATTCAGCATTTTGCCCATGCCCTGCCAGACAATAGATCTTTGTATTTCACCATCTGTCATGGTGATGTGAGGGCCCGTCTAAGGTCTATCTGTCTAAGGCGTCCGCATGCTTCCAAGGTAAACAGTATGTGCATACCGTATATTATGAAGACATTTTTTGTTCGTTTTTTTTCGGCTGTTCGGGCACACAACATTTTTTCTGGAGGCAAGTCGAAGTTCGGAGCCACCCCTTCGTCGGTGATTGGTCAACTGCTCCGCCCATAACCGGAAGGCTCTCCAGAGGGTAGTGAGGTCTGCACAACGCATCACCGGGGGCAAACTACCTGCCCTCCAGGACACCTACACCACCTGATGTCACAGGAAGGCCAAAAAGATCATCAAGGACAACAACCACCCGAGCCACTGCCTGTTCACCCCGCTATCATCCAGAAGGCGAGGTCAGTACAGGTGCATCAAAGCTGGGACCAAGAGACTGAAAAACAGCTTCTATCTCAAGGCCATCAGACTGTTAAACAGCCATCACTAACATTGAGTGGCTGCTGCCAACATACTGACTCAACTCCAGCCACTTTAATAACTTAAAATTGGATGTAATAAATGTATCACTAGCCACTTTAAACAATGCCACTTTATATAATGTTTACATACCCTACATTACTCATCTCATATGTATATACTGTACTCTATACCATCTACTGCATCTTGCCTATGCCGTTCTATACCATCAGTCATTCATATATTTTTTTATGTACATATTCTTATTCATTCCTTTACACTTGTGTGTATAAGGTAGTTGTTGTGAAATTGTTAGGTTAGATTACTCTTTGGATATTCCTGCATTGTCAGAACTAGAAGCACAAACATTTCGCTACACTCGCATTAACATCTGCTAACCATGTGTATGTGACCAATACAATTTGATTTGATTTGAGTAGGGATTCTTCAATAAAGTATTTGTTGGCAGTCAACGAGAGATTACTTATTTTCATGGACATTTTTTAAATTGAAAAATACTGTACCAAACATCTTAGTTAAACGTAAAATTGAGCGACAGATCTCTTCGGCAAAAATGTCCAAATTAAAGACAGATTTCTTGAGTTATCTTAGATAAATTCTGACTATTTTGAGGAAGTGTATACTGGCTACGGAATCTCAAAATGTACAAACAGTACTATTGGCGCCATATTCTCGTTTTTCAAGCGAAGGTCTTTCAAGGGAGTATGCGAGCACACTCGTTGGGTTGGGGTGGCCAAGTTCAGCTAGGAGCCATCCAAACTGAAGCATGCTGACTGACACCTTAAGGCCTGTCTCTCCACAACCTGTCTGTCAGCTTCACCCTTCCTTCCTTCCTTCCTTCCTTCCTTCCTTCCTTCCTTCCTTCCTTCCTTCCGCTCTCTCACTACTCAGCAATTGTAAAGGGAAGGAAGAGAACGAGAGGAAAGGGCCTACAGGCCGGCTACGAGAGGAGAAAACAACCTCAGAACAAAACAACCCCAATAAATACAAGATAGGAAAGGCCACTCTTCAACCGTTTTCCAAAGGGACTCCTTTCCTCAGTAAGCTCCTTTAAGTTTTTCTCGTCCTGTTGAAAATCAATAGAGCCTTGAATTGTACATCATCTGTCATCTCACAGCACCCTGTGGACCCCTGCCATTGATCTAGATGAGGGATGTGACCAGTTGTCTCCTCCACTTAACGTGCGCGTACTAATCTCCCTCCATACCCCATTAGCTGAGTAGCATCTATCCCCATACTAATAAACCGAGGTATTGTACGAGCCCATCTCATATTTATATCCATCAGTAAGTTATCTTGTTCCTTCCGCTCTGATAAGCCTAGCCATTCCGTTTGTGTGTGTGTGTGTCTATATGTCTGTGTGTGTGTGTGTGTGTGTCTATATGTCTGTGTGTGTGTGTGTGTGTGTGTGTGTCTGTCTGTGTGTGTGTGTGTGTCTATATGTCTGTGTGTGTGTGTGTGTGTGTGTGTGTGTGTGTGTGTGTGTGTGTGTGTGTGTGTGTGTGTGCTAAGGATGGGTAAATTATTTCACAATTAGAATAAAATCCTTATTTTGTTTTCGGATATCTGGATTGTTGATACAGTACCGGTCAAAAGTTTTGACACACCTACTCATTCCAGGGTTTCTTTTATTTTTACTATTTTCTACATTGTAGAATAATAGTGAAGACATCAAAACTATGGAATAACACACAGTGGGGAGAACAAGTATTTGATACACTGCCGATTTAGCAGGTTTTCCTACTTACAAAGCATGTAGAGGTCTGTAATTTTTATCATAGGTACACTTCAACTGTGAGAGACAGAATCTAAAACAAAAATCCAGAAAATCACATTGTATGATTTTTAATAAGTAATTAATTTGTGATTTAAGTAATACAATGTGATTTTCTGGATTTTTGTTTTAGATTCCGTCTCTCACAGTTGAAGTGTACCTATGATAAAAATTACAGACCTCTACATGCTTTGTAAGTAGGAAAACCTGCAAAATCGGCAGTGTATCAAATACTTGTTCTCCCCACTGTATATGGAATCATGTAGTAACCAAATTTGTTTTGTTGACAAAACCAAATGTATTTTAGATTCTTCAAAGTAGTTACCCAACAACTTCTCTGCATATGTGGGAATGCCTTCAAGACTGTTGGAAAAGCATTCCAGGTAAAGCTGGTTGAGAAAATGTCAAGCGTGTGCAAAGCTGTCATCAAGGCAAAGCGTGGCTACGTTGAAGAATCCAAAATTAATTTTGATTTGATTAACACTTTTTTTGGTTACTATATGATTCTATATGTGTAATTTCATAGTTTTGATGTCTTCACTATTATTTTACAATGTAGAAA
Source organism: Salmo trutta (assembly GCF_901001165.1). Lineage (NCBI taxonomy): Eukaryota > Metazoa > Chordata > Actinopteri > Salmoniformes > Salmonidae > Salmo > Salmo trutta. Next base: position 7,194,030 of record NC_042962.1, on the reverse strand, counting down.
GTAGTAAAATAAAAACCCTTGAATGAGTAGGTGTGCCCAAACTTTTGACTAGTACTGTTGTCTCATCCTGACCAGTAAAAGGGGTTATTTGTCATTGTAGTTTGGTCAGGGCGTGGCAGGGGGTGTTTGTTTTGTGTGTTTCGGTGTTTATGTTCTATTTTATCTATTTCTATGTATATATCTAGTTTTCTATTTCTATATTGGGTTTTTGGATATGACCTCCAATTAGAGGCAGCTGGTTGTCATTGTCTCTAATTGGAGGACATATTTAGTTGTGTTTGTTTCACTTGTGTTTTGTGGGTGGTTGTTTTCTGTATAGCCTGGGAGCCTTATGGAACTGTTATCGTCGTTTGTTTATTTAGTTTAAGTGTTTTCTTTAAATAAATTAAGAAGATGAGCACTTTACCCGCTGCGCCTTGGTCCAATCCTTACGACGCCCATGACAACTGTATGTATACATACATACACCCTCTCTTCTCTCTTGGCCAATCAGAATGCCACAACAGCACAGTTTGTTTCTGAATTTGATCAATTGTTGATGTGTTGTGTTTTTTGAGGTGCCATAGAATGCATCCTTTTCATTTCATGATTTTATTTTCAATTAAATATTTCTAATTAACCCTTATAGATTTATGCACAGTTTATGCACACTGTAAACATATTTTACATTTTAGTTGTGCAGAACAGAGCAGAGCAGAGAACAGAGAACAGAAAGGAGCAGAGAACAGAACAGAACAGAACAGAGGAGAACAGAACAGAGAGCAGAACAGAGGAGAACAGAGGAGAGCAGAACAGAGGAGAACAGAGGAGAGCAGAACAGAGGAGAAGAGAACAGAACAGAGGAGAACAGAGGAGAAGAGAGCAGAACAGAGGAGAACAGAGGAGAGCAGAATGGAGAAGAGAGGAGAAGAGAGCAGAACAGAGGAGAAGAGAGCAGAACAGAGGAGAACAAAACAGAGGAGAAGATAGCAGAACAGAGGAGAAGATAGCAGAACAGAGGAGAACAGAGGAGAGAGCAGAACAGAGGAGAACAGAGGAGAGAGCAGAACAGAGGAGAAGATAGCAGAACAGAGGAGAAGAGAACAGAACAGAGGAGAAGAGAGCAGAACAGAGGAGAACAGAGGAGAAGAGAGCAGAACAGAGGAGAACAAAACAGAGGAGAAGATAGCAGAACAGAGGAGAAGATAGCAGAACAGAGGAGAACAGAGGAGAGAGCAGAACAGAGGAGAACAGAGGAGAGAGCAGAACAGAGGAGAACAGAGGAGAGAGCAGAACAGAGGAGAACAAAACAGAGGAGAAGATAGCAGAACAGAGGAGAAGATAGCAGAACAGAGGAGAACAAAACAGAGAGAGCAGAACAGAGGAGAAGAGAGCAGACCAGAAGAGAACAGAACAGAGCCTGGTCACGTAGAGACGTCTGCCTCAGAGGCAGCAACAGCAGTTAACAGTCAATGGATCCCTGAGCCGTGCTTCAGACGGCCCACTAGTGTATCCGTACTGTTCTTAGAAGTCATAACCAGAGGCACTTTCAGACAATTCCATGTGTGATGAACTGTGAAATGTAACAAAAGCCCTATTACCACGAGAGGGATTTGGGATGGCATTGCATTAGTGAGGGAGAAAGGAGAAACTTAGTCATGTGGAATACATCAAAAGTCCCTGTGTCATAGAACTGAGAGATTAACCAATGGGTTCGCTGGTATTATTCAGGAATCCTCTATTCCTAATGGTTAGCTGGTATTATTCAGGACTCCTCTATTCCTAATGGTTAGCTGGTATTATTCAGGACTCCTCTATTCCTAATGGTTCGCTGGTATTATTCAGGAATCCTCTATTCCTAATGGTTAGCTGGTATTATTCAGGACTCCTCTATTCCTAATGGTTAGCTGGTATTATTCAGGAATCCTCTATTCCTAATGGTTAGCTGGTATTATTCAGGACTCCTCTATTCCTAATGGTTAGCTGGTATTATTCAGGAATCCTCTATTCCTAATGGTTAGCTGGTATTATTCAGGACTCCTCTATTCCTAATGGTTAGCTGGTATTATTCACGAACCATCTATTCCTAATGGTTAGCTGGTATTATTCACGAACCATCTATTCCTAATGGTTAGCTGGTATTATTCAGGAATCCTCTATTCCTAATGGTTAGCTGGTATTATTCAGGACTCCTTTATTCCTAATGGTTAGCTGGTATTATTCAGGACTCCTTTATTCCTAAATAATTCCATTGGGAGGAAAGGGCTGAGCATATTACCTTAGAGACAGTGTGGGTTTTCAGCTATTCAATAGCAACGCGACAGATAGAACAGGGACCCAGATTGTTCACCAGGTGTATACATCTGAAGCATTTCCACTCTAGGTTAGTTGAAATATCAGTTAGCGTTATTCTTTCTAGGTTAGTAGAGAAATCATTTAGCATTATTCTTTCTAGGTTAGTTGAGATATCAGTTAGCGTTATTCTTTCTAGGTTAGTTGAGATATCATTTAGCGTTATTCTTTCTAGGTTAGTAGAGATATCATTTAGCGTTATTCTTTCTAGGTTAGTAGAGATATCAGTTAGCGTTATTCTTTCTAGGTTAGTAGAGATATCATTTAGCATTATTCTTTCTAGTAGAGATATCAGTTTGCGTTATTCTTTCTAGGTTAGTTGAGATATCAGTTAGCATTATTCTTTATAGGTTAGTAGAGATATCAGTTAGCATTATTCTTTCTAGTAGAGATATCAGTTAGTGTTATTCTTTCTAGGTTAGTAGAGATATCAGTTAGCGTTATTCTTTCTAGTAGAGATATCAGTTAGCGTTATTCTTTCTAGGTTAGTTGAGATATCAGTTAGCGTTATTCTTTCTAGGTTAGTTGAGATATCATTTAGCGTTATTCTTTCTAGGTTAGTAGAGATATCAGTTAGCGTTATTCTTTCTAGGTTAGTAGAGATATCAGTTAGCGTTATTCTTTCTAGGTTAGTAGAGATATCATTTAGCATTATTCTTTCTAGTAGAGATATCAGTTTGCGTTATTCTTTCTAGGTTAGTTGAGATATCAGTTAGCATTATTCTTTCTATGTTAGTAGAGATATCAGTTAGCATTATTCTTTCTAGTAGAGATATCAGTTAGCATTATTCTTTCTAGGTTAGTAGAGATATCAGTTTGCGTTATTCTTTCTAGTAGAGATATCAGTTAGCGTTATTCTTTCTAGGTTAGTAGAGATATCAGTTAGCATTATTCTTTCTAGGTTAGTTGAGATATTATTTAGCGTTATTCTTTCTAGGTTAGTAGAGATATGAGTTAGCGTTATTCTTTCTTGGTTAGTAGAGATATCAGTTAGCATTATTCTTTCTAGGTTAGTTGAGATATTATTTAGCGTTATTCTTTCTAGGTTAGTAGAGATATGAGTTAGCGTTATTCTTTCTTGGTTAGTAGAGATATCAGTTAGCGTTATTCTTTCTATGTTAGTAGAGATATCAGTTAGCGTTATTCTTTCTAGGTTAGTAGAGATATCATTTAGCATTATTCTTTCTAGGTTAGTAGAGATATCATTTAGCATTATTCTTTCTTTTAGAGATATCAGTTAGCGTTATTCTTTCTAGGTTAGTAGAGATATCATTTAGCATTATTCTTTCTAGTAGAGATATCAGTTTGCGTTATTCTTTCTAGGTTAGTTGAGATATCAGTTAGCATTATTCTTTCTATGTTAGTAGAGATATCAGTTATCATTATTCTTTCTAGTAGAGATATCAGTTTGCGTTATTCTTTCTAGGTTAGTTGAGATATCAGTTAGCATTATTCTTTCTATGTTAGTAGAGATATCAGTTAGCATTATTCTTTCTATGTTAGTAGAGATATCAGTTAGCATTATTCTTTCTAGTAGAGATATCAGTTAGCATTATTATTTCTAGGTTAGTAGAGATATCAGTTAGCGTTATTCTTTCTAGGTTAGTAGAGATATCATTTAGCGTTATTCTTTCTAGGTTAGTAGAGATATCATTTAGCTTTATTCTTTCTATTAGAGATATCAGTTTGCGTTATTCTTTCTAGGTTAGTTGAGATATCAGTTAGCATTATTCTTTCTATGTTAGTAGAGATATCAGTTAGCATTATTCTTTCTAGTAGAGATATCAGTTTGCGTTATTCTTTCTAGGTTAGTTGAGATATCAGTTAGCATTATTCTTTCTAGGTTAGTAGAGATATCAGTTAGCGTTATTTTTTCTAGGTTAGTAGAGATATCATTTAGCATTATTCTTTCTAGTAGAGATATCAGTTAGCGTTATTCTTTCTAGGTTAGTAGAGATATCAGTTAGCATTATTCTTTCTAGGTTAGTTGAGATATTATTTAGCGTTATTCTTTCTAGGTTAGTAGAGATATCAGTTAGCGTTATTCTTTCTAGGTTAGTAGAGAAATCAGTTAGCGTTATTCTTTCTAGGTTAGTAGAGATATCAGTTAGCATTATTCTTTCTAGTAGAGATATCAGTTAGTGTTATTCTTTCTAGGTTAGTAGAGATATCAGTTAGCGTTATTCTTTCTAGTAGAGATATCAGTTAGCGTTATTCTTTCTAGGTTAGTTGAGATATCAGTTAGCATTATTCTTCTAGGTTAGTTGAGATATCATTTAGCGTTATTCTTTCTAGGTTAGTAGAGATATCAGTTAGCATTATTCTTTCTAGGTTAGTAGAGATATCAGTTAGCATTATTCTTTCTAGTAGAGATATGAGTTAGTGTTATTCTTTCTAGGTTAGTAGAGTTATCAGTTAGCGTTATTCTTTCTAGTAGAGATATCAGTTAGCGTTATTCTTTCTAGGTTAGTAGAGATATCAGTTAGCGTTATTCTTTCTAGGTTAGTAGAGATATCAGTTAGCGTTATTCTTTCTAGGTTAGTAGAGATATCAGTTAGCGTTATTCTTTCTAGGTTAGTAGAGATATCAGTTAGCGTTATTCTTTCTAGGTTAGTAGAGATATCAGTTAGCGTTATTCTTTCTAGGTTAGTAGAGATATCATTATGCATTATTCTTCCTTTGACTGACAATTTATCTTGATCTTATTTGTGTTGCTTACAGGAAAGGGTAAACATGCTGCCTGAAGAGAATGTTCCTGCATTAATGTGTGTGTGTGTGTGTGTGTGTGTGTGTGTGTCAATAGCCCAAATACCCAAATATGTTGATGAGAGGAAGCTCAGCAACCAACACTGGGAGAGAGGGAACTGGGCCGACATTCTGACGATTTTACAAACAGAGTGGACTAAGTTTTGTAGGCTTTACCATTTAAAAAAACAAAAAACAAACAAATGCAGTGTTTAGAAAGAGTGCAAAGGGCGATTTGAGTTATTGCACACGCGCACTTCACAGAGTAGGCGTTCCCTAATGGAAATATGCAAATACAAATTAGAACGTGCCAATAGGTTCTCACTAGCTGGTGCTTGGCTCTGCCCACCTCCTTACTTGTTCTGCCCACTCAGCTTCACTAGCCTCCCATTAGAAATGACAGGCTGTGGTGTATCTTGGGTTAGTTATAAAAAATAAAAAAATCTTTGTCAAACCCTCCATGGCTGGGAATCTCTATGCTAATTCCCGGACTAATCCATCGGAAATAAATGTATTTCCAATCTGATGAAGAATTGTCATTTCAGAAATCACTGATGCTAAAGATTTTTTTTTTTTATTCTGAGACAGAAAACCAAACCTCTCCTTATCACGTGAACTAACCGTGTGTACAGTCCGGAAGCCATTATGGATATGACGTCACACTGCTTGTCTCTCCTGCTCAAATGTATCATTTGACGTTGAAAACACAAGACAGAGATAATGGAACATTTCTGCTGTTTCATTTTGTTGTACTCATCACACTGTGCATCCCAAATGGTACCCTATTCCTTACATAGTGCACTACTTTTAACCAGATCCCTATGGCACCCTATTGCCTACATAGGGCACTACTTTTAACCAGATCCTTAGGGGGCCTGGTCAAAAGTAGTGCACTATGTAAGGAACAAGGTGCCATTTGGGGCACAGTCTTTTATATCTCGTCAGAGGGCAACAATATACTGATGACAGAGAGCATCATGGGAGTGGAAAAAGAAGGAACTATCTTATCTTGTTTTGGCAGAATCCACGGTGTGGCACCCGCCCCTGTGTGTGTTTGTGTGTGATTGTGTTACATGAGGCTATATCTGCCGTTCTCCAGTTTGCTCTAGTTTATTCACTGTTTTGTCTGACCTGGAAAGACATGCAACGATGATTAATAACTTCAACCAGTATAGTAACTAATCCCCTGGACTGTTTCTCCCCTCAGCCCTGTGTCGTTGTATCACTGCTGTAGCAGCAGCAGCAACATTTCACTTAGCAGACGCTTGTATCCAAGGCCATCTACAGTACATGGGGTGCATTTGGACTATGTGTATGTACCCATTAAGTACAGTAGTCTCACACCACCATACAACGCCGACATCCCCAATGGCACCCTATCCCCTGGGACCTGGTCAAAAGTAATGCATTATTACGGGGAATATGATGTCATTTGGGACGCATATTGTCTCACACCGCCTCTCCTCCTCTGTGTAATGGAGGACCCCCGGACTACAGAGGTGCCTTGGCCACGGAGGGCTGGGCAGGCTAAGCTGCGACATGCCATTAAAACTTGATATGTGGGAAATGTCCTCCATCACCTTGATAATAGGCTTCTGTTGCACTACAGCCTGCCTGCCCAGGGCGGATGGATAAGACGCTAGTAGCTGCATGGGGAGAGTCTGGAGGAATAATTAAATGATATAAACATCTCTCGCCGTCACGCCCTCCGCCTTGTGCCTCATGCAAACTTTATAGCCGAGCTTCCCTGCACCCGCAGCTGAAAAATTAAGTGGACAGCCTACTCTGACGATCAACGTCACTGGCTGTGTTTAACCTTGCAGTATTTCTTCTGGTCAAATATTACACTCTCAATATTATTGTCCCTTCCTAATCTTAGGCAATATTTCCTGGTGTTTAGTGCAGGGTGTATTGTTGCTTTAACGTCAGATAAAACAATAAATCGTTTCCTTGTCTGTGGTTTGAGGGGGGTAATTAAATTGTTTCAAAGGAGAAACGTTCTTGACTGTGCTGATTTATGATAATGTGCGACAAACAAAATAAAACACGTTTTGTTGTGATTTGTAAGTGACTTTACTAGATGACGTTGTCATACTTGTCTGCTTGTTTCGGGGGCAATCTAGCTCATGATTCTGAATCAAACCATTACTTACAGCTACCAACTCTAACAGGGAAATGAAACACACGTTGTCGTTCAGTTTGACTTTTGATACAGAACTGGTTCAGTGAAAAGTATTTCAACAGGCGCCAATGATTTGGTTCAGACTGATAAGTCTACTTAATACTCTTCTGACGTTCAACAGTTCTATTGAAAAAGTAATTTTTCAATGCTGTTAAAATGCTAATATTTTCCAGAGTCCAGCTTCATTTAAGGATGTCAGCACATTCTGAAAAGCTTCTTTCTAAGACTTGTTTTACAATCTTTCCCCTCATGAATATAGCATGAATAAACTATTTGATTAAAATGAATGCCAATGTTTGTCTGATATCAAAATTGTAGTCCCCGGTAATCTCTTTCCTCTTCCCCTAGGGTTAGGGTTAGGTTGAGGGATAGCAGGGTGCCCTGGGGGGTAGTGGAACAGCCCTGAGGACTAGGGTTAGGTTGAGGGATAGCAGGGTGCCCTGGGGGGTAGTGGAACAGCCCTGAGGACTAGGGTTAGGTTGCGGGATAGCAGGGTGCCCTGGGGGGTAGTGGAACAGCCTCTAGGGTTAGGGTTAGGTTGCGGGATAGCAGGGTGCCCTGGGGGGTAGTGGAACAGCCCTGAGGACTAGGGTTAGGTTGAGGGATAGCAGGGTGCCCTGGGGGGTAGTGGAACAGCCCCTAGGGTTAGGTTGAGGGATAGCAGGGTGCCCTGGGGGGTAGTGGAACAGCCTCTAGGGTTAGGGTTAGGTTGAGGGATAGCAGGGTGCCCTGGGGGGTAGTGGAACAGCCCTGAGGACTAGGGTTAGGTTGAGGGATAGCAGGGTGCCCTGGGGGGTAGTGGAACAGCCCCTAGGGTTAGGATTAGGTTGAGGGATAGCAGGGTGCCCTGGGGGGTAGTGAAACAGCCCCTAGGGTTAGGGTTAGGTTGAGGGATAGCAGGGTGCCCTGGGGGGTAGTGGAACAGCCCTGAGGACTAGGGTTAGGTTGAGGGATAGCAGGGTGCCCTGGGGGGTAGTGGAACAGCCCTGAGGGCTAGGGTTAGGATGAGGGGTAGGGGTAGTGAAACACCCCTGAGGGCTAGGGTTAGGATGAGGGTTAGGGGTAGTGGAACAGCCCTGAGGGCTAGGGTTAGGATGAGGGGTAGGGGTAGTGGAACAGCCCTGAGGGCTAGGGTTAGGATGAGGGTTAGGGGTAGTGAAACAGCCCTGAGGGCTAGGGTTAGGATGAGGGGTAGGGGTAGTGGAACAGCCCTGAGGGCTAGGGTTAGGATGAGGGTTAGGGGTAGTGGAACAGCCCTGAGGGCTAGGGTTAGGATGAGGGTTAGGGGTAGTGTAACACCCCTGAGGGCTAGGGTTAGGATGAGGGTTAGGGGTAGTGTAACACCCCTGAGGGCTAGGGTTAGGATGAGGGTTAGGGGTAGTGTAACACCCCTGAGGGCTAGGGTTAGGATGAGGGTTAGGGGTAGTGGAACAGCCCTGAGGGCTAGGGTTAGGATGAGGGTTAGAGGTAGTGGAACAGCCCTGAGGGCTAGGGTTAGGGTGTAGTGGAACACCCCCTGTCTGACTGAATAGCTTAGAGAAAGGGTTACTAAGGTAACAATTGTCTTTGTCTATATAAGGCCAACAATATTTTCAGATGCAATCTCTCGGACAGAAGAGTGGCTGACTGACTAAACCAATGAATCAATGGATGAATGAAACAATGAATGAATGATCCTCCATGTAATTTACATCTCAGAGATGGATCCTCACAACGTTGTATTACATAGCTTTCCTTGCTCTGGTGTCCATCTATTGCCTAAATGACATTAGAAACAAAGGGGAAGACATACTGTTATAAAAAGAGGAGTCCATAATGAAGAACATGTTGCGTAAGTGAGATAGCCCTGTCTCTGTCTGTCACCTAGGAATACGGTTAATGACCTCTTATGAATGATGGCTGTGCCGAAGGACGTTTTAATCATCTCTGTCTTTGTTTCCTAATTTAGTTTTGATTGGCTATGAAAATGCATCGCAGCACTCCGGATTCAGGTTCCAACCATCATCAGCACTTCCTGGTTGTGAGAGAGGGAATATACACCTAGATGCGTGCACACACCCACACGTGGGGACAGACACACACACACACATGCGGGCACGTGCGCACACACACACGCACACACATTCATGCAGGAACATTCTCTTCAGGCAGCATGTATTTACCCTTTCCTGTAAGCAACAAAAATAAGATCAAGATAAATTGTCAGTCAAAGGAAGAATAACGCTAAATGATATCTCTACTAACCTAGAAAGAATAATGCTAACTGATATCTCTACTAGAAAGAATAACGCTAACTGATATCTCTACTAACCTAGAAAGAATAATGCTAACTGATATCTCTACTAACCTAGAAAGAATAACGCTAAATGATATCTCTACTAACCTAGAAAGAATAACGCTAACTGATATCTCAACTAACCTAGAAAGTGGTTGTTCATGGTTAGCCTCACTTACTAGAAGAAACAACAGACTCTGGATATCCCAGTTGGAATATTCCTGGAATTAAGAGGGAACAAGTAGGAAATCCAACTCGAATTTCTGAAAATCCTGGGAATTTACCAGACTTTTGCAACCCTAGTAAGGTGTTCAGAGCAACTCATTCCATCTGAATATTTAAAAAAAAACTGAAACCTCTCCAGAACACTCATCTCCTTCTGTTAAACCCCTCCGGAGATGTGACTGACACGCCATCTCCACTTCTGCATACTCCCTGCCCTTTTCTAGCTGTCGCAGGCAACTCATAAACTATAACTAAAGGGGACGAAGAAATGTAATATCACAGCACTGTGTTATAGTTCACCAGGCGTCAACTTATTGCTCCAGCACAGCTCACTGGATTGCTATAAGAAATAAAGCCCTCGCGAAGTAGATGATGGGACTGCTGTCTCCCTGCTAGGGATGGGCATTTGGGTGATTCCTCAAGAAACTACAGTGTATTTCGAAAGTATTCAGAACCCTTGACTTTTCCACATTTTGTTACGTTACAGCCTTATTCTAAAATGGATTAAATAGTTTTTTTGCCCTCATCAATCTACACACAATACCCCATAATGACAAAGCAAAATATAGGCATTTTTGCTAGTTTATATATATAAAAAATCTTAAATATAAAATGCACATAGGTATTCAGACCCTTTACTCCAACACTTTGTTGAAGCACCTTCGGTAGCGATTACAGCCTCGAGTCTTCTTGGATATGATGCAGCAAGCTTTGCACACCTGTATTTGGGGAGTTTCTCCCATTCTTCTCTGCCGGTCCTCTCAAGCTCTGTCAGGTTGGACGGGGAGCGTCACTGCATAGCTATTTTCAGGTCTCTCCAGAGATGTTCGATAGGGTTCAAATTTGGGGAGTTTCTCCCATTCTTCTCTGCCGATCCTCTCAAGCTCTGTCAGGTTGGATGGGGAGCGTTGCTGCACAGCTATTTTCAGGTCTCTCCAGAGATGTTCGATCGGGTTCAAGTCCGGGCTCTGGCTGGGCCACTCAAGGCCATTCAGAGACTTGTCCCGAAGCCACTCCTGCGTTGTCTTGGCTGTGTGCATAGGGTCATTGTCCTGTTGGAAAGGGAACCTTCACCCCAGTCTGAGATCCTGAGTGCTCTGGAGCAGGTTTCCCTTGATCCTGACTAGTCTCCCAGTTCATCCCACTGAAAAACATCCCCACAGCATGATGCTGCCACCACCATGCTTCACCGTAGTGATGGTGCCAGGTTTCCTCTAGACGTGACACTTGGCATTCAGACCAAAGAGTTCAATCTTGGTTTCATCAGACCAGAGAATCTTGTTTCTCTTGGTCTGAGATACATTTAGGTGCCTTTTGGCAAACTCCAATTGGGCTGTCATGTGCCTTTTCCTGAGGAGTGGCTTCCATCTGGCCACTCTACCAGAAAAGCTTGATTGGTGGAGTGCTGCAGAGATGATTGTCCTTCTGGAAGGTTCTTCCATCTCCCCAGAGGAACTCTGGAGCTCTGTCAGAGTGACCATCGGGTTCTTGGTCACCTCCCAGGCCCATCTCTCCAAATTGCTCAGTTTGGCTGGGAGACCAGCCATTTAAGAATGATGGGGGCCCCTGTGTTCTTGGAGACCTTCAATGTTGCAGTCATTTTTTGGTACCCTTCCCCAGATCTATGCCTCAACAAAATCCTGTCTCGGAGCTCTACAGACAATTTCTTCGTTCAAAGTTGCAGAGTGGGATCTCTGCAATTTTTTATAAAAATTAGGGCCCATTTTATTTGGGCTATCCTCGACTAAAAAAATCTTGGTTGACCGAAAGTCATCTGTTCTTTCGACCAATCGATTGGTGAAAAAGTTTAAACGTGTATTTTTCCATATATAAACCACACCCTACTGTATGTGTTTTTAATAAAATCAACTATATGCATTGAGCTTGTCTAATGCTTTAAGCTTACTGTTGAAATAAGACGCAGATTCCTGAAGAGGGAGCCAGATATCCAGAGACTGCTATTCTCCTCCCACTCCTGCTAGCATTCACAGATTTAGCCATTTCTCTCCTGATGTTGCAGGTAATAGGTTACACCAGGAGTCGACAACCTTTCTCATGTGGAATGACCATTTATCTTACCATTTCTACCAATCTGGATGCCAGTTATGGTTTTGATATGCACATTTTCGTGGAACAGTTTCATTTAATTTATAATAAAGTCATCATATCTCAAAATCATTGGCATGTGATTAATCGAAATTCTATCCAAATCTAATAGAAAATGATAAACCTAAAAAGTAACTTCTATTGCCAAATATGCAAAACAAAATAGCCTACATAAAGCCAACAAATAAATACAATGCAGCCTGCAGGTAGGAAATATTCTGATAAAAATAAATATCCTATAAATTACATTGGCTACGCATGGCCTGTCTGCAACAAACGTGAAACATTGTATCGACCAATAACGTCATTAGTGGTGGTGCGTTAAACCAATCAGAAAAACTATCAGATCCCCAACTGAGCACATTTACATGCCTACATTTGCACGCAGGCCAGGTAGCCTTTAGGCCTACTTCTATGCGTGCGCGGACTTACTCAACATTGACAGGAACACTCCAAACAAAATACAATGACTAAATTGACAATACTCGTCAACGAAATTAAATAAACTAAAACTTGTTTCTCACAAGTGTAGCATAGGTTGTGCCCCTAGCAAACAATGTGTCCATTCCAATAACGAGAACGGTAAGACTGGAATAATAATATTGAATGTATTAACAGAAATTACCATAACCAAAGTAACAAACATTGTAGATTAGAAATGATAGGAATTAACGGTAAATGTACTACTGGTGATATATACATGTAATGGTGAATTGATAGACACTAACAATCAAACGCAAACAATTCACACAAATAAGTTATGAAACAATGAATGAGCACAAATTGGCGGGAGAGAGCGCATTCTGGAGAGAGAAGTTGCATTGTTCATATGGGCGCATGGTCCATCCGTAATCTGCATTGGCCGTGCAGTATTTACGGTGGTATGGTCTCAGCAGAAGTCAGGGCATTCATACTTCTTGCACTTAAGGGAGCAGTGCAGAGCTGTTGTGAAAGAAGTGAGTTTGTGTTTATACAGGATGTACCGCCCCCACCTACCATCAACTAATCATGTCAATGTGTAGCTATACAGAGCCCTTCGCATTGTTCAAACATGTGGGAGGCACAATGGCGATGCGGAACGGGGCTCGATTTGGCCTCTGGAGGCTCCGCAATTGCTTCACAGACATATGGATACTCCCACCACATTTTCGGATCAAGCATGAATTGGCTTTTAGTCTAGGCCTCCGCAATGGATTAATTCACTGAGATGGGTGCAAATATATATATATATATAGAGTACCAGTCAAAAGTTTGGACACACCTACTCATTCCAGGGCGTTGTCTTTATTTTAACTTTTTTCTACATTTTAGAATAATAGTGAAGACATCAAAACTATGAAATAACACATATGGAATCATGTAGTAACCAAAAAAATTGTTAAACAAATCAAAATATATTTTATATTTGAAATTCTTCAAAGTAGTATCATGACGTTGCCCTGTTGGTGAGGTGTATGACCCCCATAAATACCTTTCCCACTTTTCTCTCTTTACTCTACAGAATGGGCTCTTGCAAAAGCCCTTTGTTAACATAGAGAGAGTATGGTAACATCAAAAGGTTGGGAATGGAACAATCTTTATGTAATCCAACCAGTTGAAAGTGTCCGTTGGTACTTAAAGAGTATGATTTCAGATCAGTTGTTGTCTGGGACATTATATCTGATGATAGGACGACATAAACTGTATCTTGGAAAGTCTACACAATCAGATTCACATGGAATTGTTGTGCAATTTAAATGTTTAAAAATGAACCAACCCCTTTTCTACATTTCTATAAGAGACCCCGGGACCCAATTCACGGCGAACTAAGCCAACCTGAGTGTGAGCTCTGGTTGCATGACTACAACCTAACGAAATTAACATTGTGTTCCCGATGACGTGAGGACTGATGTCCGTACATTTAAAAGGGAGATTTTCAACGTGGAGGTGACGATTGCCACGCTGGAAGGATGAATTTCGACAATACCAACCAGAATATAGCATGAGGTTATATTATGGCAACTTGGTATGAACTTTGAACTCTTATTCACTAAAGAAGTGATACATCCTAGAGGTCGAGTTATCAGCAGCAGCTGTAAACGTGCGTGGCCTAGGAAAGGACGGATAATCTCTTCAGAACGAAAGGGTACTACAACGTATTCGTTCTACCACAAGACGACAGAATACAACGTATCCGCCCAGAAATATTCTTCAAAGGACAAGGGAGATCACTGCTGGGCAACCCAACCTTCCATCTTCAACCAATCTATCAAAGCGCAGCTCAGAGTAAATATATTTCGTTAATTTTCCTTTTTCGAATGGGCGGTTATTTAGAATGCATAAGAATCTATATTTACAATGGCATATAGCTTCATAAGGTCTGATAGAGACCCAATCATTTTGTTCCTCAGTCTTCCCGCGCTTTCATTCAAACCCAACCCCCTTTCTTTGTGCAACCAGCCGTCATACCGGTTTCGTCTTCTAGGGACATTTTATTTTATTACATAATTAGTAATCAATGTATGATCCATCCTGTGTATATATAATTATGTGTGATTACTTAGTAAATAAATAAATAAACCACATTTTATATTGCTGATTCATCTTGTTAGCCAGGGTTCGTGAAGATAACCAAGAATTTTCCGACGTTCAGATGAGACTGAATAAGGTGACGATTAATAATTGACTGCTATTGATATAAAAGATTACCAGGTCTTTAAGAGTTTATTCGGAAGGCAACAGCTCTATAAACATTCTTCCGTGGTGCCCCGACTTCCTAGTTAATTACATTTACATGATTAGTTTAATCAGGTAATATTAATGACAGAGAATAGATTTTATAAAATAGCATGCCATTTAATTTAATCCATAGTAAAAGACACAACAGTAGCCATCCTTTGCATTGATGACAGCTTTGCACACTCTACCCTCAGCTCTCTCTCACCCTTTTATCTCTCTCTCTCTCCCCCCTCTCCCCCTCTCTTTCTCTGTATCTGCAGACCATGATGTGATTTCTGATATCTCCGTTATCACGCAGGAAGCAGATATGTAGGCCCTGGAACCAAAGGCCTAGACCCCTGCTCCTGCCTGCTGGATACGAGCCCAAATCAATTAACAGCGATTGAATTCTCAGATAGCCTGACGCTAAATGGTAATGGCCTGAATACACAGTGATCATACTCATAATGAAAACTGCTATTGGCATAATAAGCAGTGTATCGGCATTCACAGTTGCAGCTATTTCACCGGTAATCGCTCAAACATTGATTTACATTGACCCTACCAATTAAAGAATGAATGGCCCCTGTAGAGAGATGATTCATATTCTGATAAGGCTGTAGCGAATATCCTTGTTGACGTGTGCCTGGTAGGCCAGAGGCTATAAGTGTAGAACCAGCTAATGAGTGATATGAGCTTGTTAAATTGAAAGACTCCAGTCATATAAAGATCATTGGACTGTTACAAGAAGCACGCAGGCTAATAATGATTAACTTGGTTTCAAAAAGTCCCAGGAATAGAATGATATTATTGAATCACTGGTTATGAAATTAAGCAGGGTGATTGCCATAGAATAGCACACACACACACACGCACAGAGTAATAGTCCTCTGTCCAAGTCTGGACCAATACGGATTACATACTGGGTGTCAAATTGAATCAATCTGGGTGATCAATACCTCAAAGGACAGTGGAAAATGACCCAATTTTGACGCTGACCCCAAGCTGAAAGAGCCCAGACATTTTAAAAGCAACCTTGGGAGTCTGTCATGGAGTCAGCGTTTTCAAAAGTGCCTCTGTCTGGCTGAATAATGTATCCTATGAATAAAACACATTAGTTACAAAACATATTGAATAATTCACTTTTCAAAGCCTCTGCATACAAGATATTAGCTCTTCACTCATTGGGTCTCTCTCTCTCTCTCTCTCTCTCTCTCTCTCTCAAAAGATCTTGACATTTTAAACAGTGCTGTTCAGATAGGATCTTTGATGGGTTGGTACACACACACATACACACACCAAAATGGATCCGCACGCCAGTGTGTTGCTGAACGTGGCCTGCTAGCTGTGATTTTCAAAGCTAAAGAGCCCAAATGAGGAGGCCCTTCACTAATGAAAAACTTTACCCTATACAACCCTTTTACAATAGACAGACACACCAATTTAGTCCTCAAAGCAACATGCTAACTTTCAAGGGGTGTTCTCTTGCTGCTAATATTCCAATGCTAATGACACTGCGTTTTATTCCACCAAGACTCTCTCAATCAGTGCCTCTGCTGTAGAGACAGACAGAAAATGAAATGAAATAAAATAAATCTGCATCCCAATAAACACCCAACACCAAGACGACACTTTCAACAGAGAAAATTAATTTTGAAAATTGTACATTGACATGCTTTCATTTCAGGTGTATCTCATCACATGTCAAGGCATCGTTGCCAAGTGGTTAGAAACTCCAGTGAGGTGAACCTAAATGCATTGTGGCCCCTGAGAGATCTACATGCAAGATACAATGTTTCTCTCTTAAGGGGAGATTAAATGGAAATTCATCACATACTGTATATTTCCATTACTGAGAGGTTGTGAGACCAGCAGAATACATATGGGATTCAGAATTCATTACACATTTGCATGTGTAAAAAGGCCACTTCACGTGTGTGTGTGTGTGTGTGTGTGTGTGTGCTATCCTAACTTTCAGTCATATCTCCCTTACTTCCTTCGTACTGCATCCACTGGTGAGCTCTACATAACTACATTTGGGGAAAGGAAGGGACCTGTCTATGGAAGAGAAGCAGAGCTTACCAGGGCGCAGTATGTCTCAGGTGGGTCTCCACAGGTGATGTTGGGTGGGTCCACCGTAACCTTCAGGTACTTGGTCATGTCCATGGCCTCGGGTTGGCAGGCCATATAATCCCAGGTGAGGCCTTCGTCCGTGTACACCTGAGACTTACACACGTCGTAGTGTCCCCAGGCAGCAGGGTAGTGCTGCATGGTCTGGCACACACTGGCCCACAGCGCCTGCAGTGTCAACAACAGAGGGAAACGCATGGCTGCTTCCTCTCAGACACGCTAGGTCTCTAGAAAAGGGCTGTTTCTTTCTCAATGAGGAATCACTGTCTTTCCTCTCTCCCGAAACAGAGACAGAGAGACAGAGGAAAAGGGCTTTGGAGTTTATGAAATAATCCAACCTTTACAGAGAGAGGAGCCAAGGAACTGTGGCAGCATGCCAGCCTGCTGTTAACAGCTTGATGAGTGGGAGGGCAAGGGGGAGGGGGAGGGGGGGCACCACTTGTTTTGGTCTGGAGTCCTCTCCCAACTCCTGTCCTGGTCTCTGCCGTCTATCTCTCCGGCCGGGTGGGAACAGGGGGGGTGGGGTCACGGCACGCTGAGGTACGGGGCTACTGGGCCTTCCAGCAGAGAAGAGGATGGAGGGGGGAGAGAGGTGACAAGCCCCTGGAGGAGGCAGCCTTTTGATACGCTGATGGAGAGATGAGTGACAGGCCGCTCAGTTTTGTTTGCTGTCAATCATGTTTCTGTTCCGCCCGGCAACGCCACCCAGGCTCTGTAGGGAGCGAGGAAAGAGGAGAAAATTAGAGGGTGAATGCCAGGCGGGAGGATAGAGTTGGGAAAGGAAAGAGAGTGTTTGTGTGTGTGTGTGTGTGTGTGTGTGTGTGTGTGTGTGTGTGTGTGTGTGTGTGTGTGTGTGTGTGTGAGTGTGTGTGTGTGTGTGTGTGTGTGTGTGTGTGTGTGTGTGAGAGAGTGTGTGTGTGTGTGAGAGTGTGTGTGTGTGTGTGTGTGTGTGTGTGTAGATGGATAGAGTTTGACATCAGCAGGCGCTGAGTGATCCTTGAGGTGGGGGTGCCAGGTTGGGCATAGTGTATGTGTGCATTACAGAGAGAGATTGGATAACCAAGGCCTGGGCCATCAAGGTGAATTGGATCCTGATGCCTTTCATACTAAGCCCACACCTCACTTTGGCTATCACTTTTCATGGGTTTCTGTTCTACACCCCTCTCCCCAGGAGGACCAAGAGTACCAGCAGCTAAGTCTTAAATTCATCTTCTTCAACCTGTGTATAGGCCTCTCTCTCTAACATTGAGATGGGTTAAAAACACTGCCTAGCCTGAACAGGCCTCAGATGCCAGGAAATAGGAAATGCCATCAGCTTAAAAAATATATATTTATTAATAAAAATACATTTTTTTATTTGCTCACAACTTATTGCAAAGGAATACAGTCATTTCTTGTAAAAGTACAACATTTTGTCATGTTTTATTTGAATAAACATTGCCATTCTTCAATCATTTGAGTCAGATGACGGTACCTGTCTAACCTACGGAGTACTTCTACTCATACAGGCAGCAATAAAAACACATCTATTTTCATGAATGTAAAAAATAGAATTCTGTTATATTTAAATCCATCATATCAATCACAATGACCATTATCCACAGCTATGGGTGGGGATCTTAATTATATCCACCACTCTGAATGAGATGAGAAAGTGAGAGAGAGATGGGGATAGAGAGAGAGAGAGATGGGGATAGAGAGAGATAGATGGGATGGAGAGAGCGATAGGGATGGAGAGAGAGAGAGGGGGGGATGGAGAGAGAGAGGGATGGAGAGAGAGGGATGGAGAGAGAGGGATGGAGAGAGAGGGATGGAGAGAGAGAGGGATGGAGAGAGAGGGATGGAGAGAGAGAGAAGGAGAGGGAGAGAAGGGGAGGGAGAAAGAGAGAGAGGGAAGAGGGTGAGATGGAGAGAGGGGGGGAAGAGGGAAGGGGGTAAGAGAGAGAGGGAAGAGGGTGAGATGGAGAGAGGGGGGGAAGAGGGAAGGGGGTAAGAGAGAGAGGGAAGAGGGTGAGATGGAGAGGGGGGGAGGAAGAGGGAAGGGGGTAAGAGAGAAAGACCTTCACTGTTAAAGAATAAGAATGCCAATGGAAGAGACATGGGCAGGTAAAACGGAGGAGACATGGGCAGGTAAAACGGAGATATGGGATAGGGGACAGAGATACCCAGGCTAGATAAGGGGAGAGGGGACAGAGATACCCAGGCTAGAAAAGGGGAGAGGGGTCAGAGATACTCAGGCTAGATAAGGGGAGAGGGGACAGAGATACCCAGGCTAGATAAGGGGAGAGGGGACAGAGATACCCAGGCTAGATAGGGGAGAGGGGACAGAGACACCCAGGCAAGAGAGGGGACAGAGACACCCAGGCTAGATAAGGGGAGAGGGGACAGAGATACCCAGGTTTGATAGGGGAGAGGGGACAGAGACACACAGGCTAGAGAGGGAACAGAGACACCCAGGCTAGATAAGGGGAGAGGGGACAGAGATACCCAGGCTAGATAGGGGAGAGCTGACAGAGATACCCAGGCTAGATAAGGGGAGAGGGGACAGAGATACCCAGGCTAGATAAGGGGAGAGGGGACAGAGATACCCAGGCTAGATAAGGGGAGAGGAGACAGAGATACCCAGGCTAGATAAGGGGAGAGGGGACAGAGATACCCAGGCTAGATAAGGGGAGAGGGGACAGAGATACCCAGGCTAGATAAGGGGAGAGGGGACAGAGATACCCAGGCTAGATAGGGGAGAGGGGACAGAGATACCCAGGCTAGATAAGGGGAGAGGGGACAGAGATACCCAGGCTAGATAAGGGAAGAGGGGACAGAGATACCCAGGCTAGATAAGGGAAGAGGGGACAGAGATACCCAGGCTAGATAAGGGGAGAGCTGACAGAGATACCCAGGCTAGATAAGGGGAGAGGGGACAGAGATACCCAGGCTAGATAAGGGGAGAGGGGACAGAGATACCCAGGCTAGATAGGGGAGAGGGGACAGAGACACCCAGGCTAGATAAGGGGATAGGGGACAGAGATACCCAGGCTAGATAAGGGGAGAGGGGACATAGATACCCAGGCTAGATAAGGGGATAGGGGACATAGATACCCAGGCTAGATAAGGGGATAGGGGACAGAGATACCCAGGCTAGATAAGGGGAGAGGGGACAGAGATACCCAGGCTAGATAAGGGGATAGGAGACATAGATACCCAGGCTAGATAAGGGGATAGGGGACATAGATACCCAGGCTAGATAAGGGGATAGGGGACATAGATACCCAGGCTAGATAAGGGGAGAGGGGACATAGATACCCAGGCTAGATAAGGGGATAGGGGACATAGATACCCAGGCTAGATAAGGGGATAGGGGACATAGATACCCAGGCTAGATAAGGGGATAGGGGACAGAGATACCCAGGCTAGATAAGGGGAGAGGGGACAGAGATACCCAGGCTAGATAAGGGGATAGGAGACATAGATACCCAGGCTAGATAAGGGGATAGGGGACATAGATACCCAGGCTAGATAAGGGGATAGGGGACATAGATACCCAGGCTAGATAAGGGGATAGGGGACATAGATACCCAGGCTAGATAAGGGGATAGGGGACATAGATACCCAGGCTAGATAAGGGGAGAGGGGACAGAGATACCCAGGCTAGATAAGGGGATAGGGGACATAGATACCCAGGCTAGATAAGGGGAGAGGGGACAGAGATACCAGGCTAGATAACGGGATAGGGGACAGAGATTCCCTGGCTAAATAATAGATAAGGGGAGAGGGGACAGAGATACCCAGGCTAGATAATAGACAGGGGAGAGGGGACAGAGATAGATAAGGGGTCATTATCACTCTTTACAATTCAGACAATGGTCCTTCCTCTCATTATTCCCAACTTAAAACCCAGTGTCACCGGCAGAGAAGAGGAGCGTACTGTGCATTTTAATTGAGATCTGGGCTATTTGGGGCAGGTAGTTGGCTTCTTCCTCCCATCGATCAAGGATAATATGGGACACTCCAGTATCCCTGCACATTGAAAATGTGGTACTGAAATAGACCCTGTATATAGCTACTGACCCTGGAACAGACCCTGTATATAACTACTGACCCTGGAACAGACCCTGTATATAACTACTGACCCTGGAACAGACCCTGTATATAACTACTGACCCTGGAACAGACCCTGTATATAGCTACTGACCCTGGAACAGACCCTGTATATAGCTACTGACCCTGTATATAGCTACTGACCCTGGAACAGACCCTGTATATAGCTACTGACCCTGGAACAGACCCTGTATATAACTACTGACCCTGGAACAGACCCTGTATATAACTACTGACCCTGGAACAGACCCTGTATATAGCTACTGACCCTGGAACAGACCCTGTAAATAGCTACTGACCCTGTATATAGCTACTGACCCTGGAACTGTCCCTTTATATAACTACTGACCCTGTATATAGCTACTGACCCTGGAACAGACCCTGTATATAACTACTGACCCTGGAACAGACCCTGTATATAACTACTGACCCTGGAACAGACCCTGTATATAACTACTGACCCTGGAACAGACCCTGTATATAACTACTGACCCTGGAACAGACCCTGTATATAGCTACTGACCCTGGAACAGACCCTGTAAATAGCTAATGACCCTATATATAGCTACTGACCCTGGAACTGACCCTGTATATAACTACTGACCCTGTATATAGCTACTGACCCTGGAACAGACCCTGTATATAGCTACTGACCCTGGAACTGACCCTGTATATAGCTACTGACCCTGGAACTGACCCTGTATATAGCTACTGACCCTGGAACAGACCCTGTATATAGCTACTGACCCTGGAACTGACCCTGTATATAACACACTGACCCTGGAACAGACCCTGTATATAGCTACTGACCCTGGAACTGACCCTGTATATAGCTACTGACCCTGGAACTGACCCTGTATATAGCTACTGACCCTGGAACTGACCCTGTATATAGCTACTGACCCTGGAACTGACCCTGTATATAGCTACTGACCCTGTATATAGCTACTGACCCTGGAACAGACCCTGTATATAGCTACTGACCCTGGAACTGACCCTGTATATAGCTACTGACCCTGGAACAGACCCTGTATATAGCTACTGACCCTGGAACTGACCCTGTATATAGCTACTGACCCTGGAACTGACCCTGTATATAGCTACTGACCCTGGAACTGACCCTGTATATAGCTACTGACCCTGGAACAGACCCTGTATATAGATACTGACCCTGGAACAGACCCTGTATATAGCTACTGACCCTGTATATAGCTACTGACCCTGTATTTAGCTACTGACCCTGTATATAGCTACTGACCCTGGAACTGACCCTGTATATAGCTACTGACCCTGGAACAGACCCTGTATATAGCTACTGACCCTGGAACAGACCCTGTATATAGCTACTGACCCTGTATATAGCTACTGACCCTGGAACTGTCCCTGTATATAGCTACTGACCCTGGAACTGTCCCTGTATATAGCTACTGACCCTGGAACTGTCCCTGTATATAGCTACAGACCCTGGAACTGTCCCTGTATATAGCTACAGACCCTGGAACTGTCCCTGTATATAGCTACTGACCCTGGAACTGTCCCTGTATATAGCTACTGACCCTGGAACTGACCCTGTATATAGCTACTGACCCTGGAACTGTCCCTGTATATAGCTACTGACCCTGGAACTGTCCCTGTATATAGCTACTGACCCTGGAACTGTCCCTGTATATAGCTACTGACCCTGGAACTGTCCCTGTATATAGCTACTGACCCTGTATATAGCTACTGACCCTGGAACTGTCCCTGTATATAGCTACAGACCCTGGAACTGTCCCTGTATATAGCTACTGACCCTGGAACTGTCCCTGTATATAGCTACTGACCCTGGAACTGTCCCTGTATATAGCTACTGACCCTGTATATAACTACTGTCCCTGTATATAACCACTGACCCTGGAACTGTCCCTGTATATAGCTACTGACCCTGTATATAACTACTGTCCCTGTATATAACTACTGACCCTGTATATAGCTACTGACCCTGGAACTGTCCCTGTATATAGCTACTGACCCTGTATATAACTACTGTCCCTGTATATAACTACTGACCCTGGAACTGTCCCTGTATATAGCTACTGACCCTGTATATAGCTACTGACCCTGTATATAGCTACTGACCCTGTATATAGCTACTGACCCTGTATATAGCTACTGACCCTGTATATAGCTACTGACCCTGTATATAACTACTGACCCTGTATATAGCTACTGACCCTGGAACTGACCCTGTATATAGCTACTGACCCTGGAACTGTCCCTGTATATAGCTACAGACCCTGGAACTGTCCCTGTATATAGCTACTGACCCTGGAACTGACCCTGTATATAGCTACTGACCCTGGAACTGACCCTGTATAGCTACTGACCCTGGAACTGACCCTGTATATAGCTACTGACCCTGTATATAGCTACTGACCCTGGAACTGACCCTGTATATAGCTACTGACCCTGTATATAGCTACTGACCCTGGAACAGACCCTGTATATAGCTACTGACCCTGTATATAGCTACTGACCCTGTATATAGCTACTGACCCTGTATATAACTACTGACCCTGTATATAGCTACTGACCCTGGAACTGACCCTGTATATAGCTACTGACCCTGGAACTGTCCCTGTATATAGCTACAGACCCTGGAACTGTCCCTGTATATAGCTACTGACCCTGGAACTGACCCTGTATATAGCTACTGACCCTGGAACTGACCCTGTATATAGCTACTGACCCTGGAACTGACCCTGTATATAGCTACTGACCCTGTATATAGCTACTGACCCTGGAACAGACCCTGTATATAGCTACTGACCCTGTATATAGCTACTGACCCTGTATATAGCTACTGACCCTGGAACAGACCCTGTATATAGCTACTGACCCTGTATATAGCTACTGACCCTGTATATAGCTACTGACCCTGGAACTGTCCCTGTATATAGCTACTGACCCTGTATATAGCTACTGACCCTGTATATAGCTACTGACCCTGTATATAGCTACTGACCCTGTATATAACTACTGACCCTGTATATAACTACTGACCCTGTATATAGCTACTGACCCTGTATATAGCTACTGACCCTGGAACTGACCCTGTATATAGCTACTGACCCTGTATATAGCTACTGACCCTGGAACTGTCCCTGTATATAGCTACTGACCCTGGAACTGACCCTGTATATAGCTACTGACCCTGGAACTGACCCTGTATATA
Organism: Salmo trutta; assembly: GCF_901001165.1. Lineage (NCBI taxonomy): Eukaryota > Metazoa > Chordata > Actinopteri > Salmoniformes > Salmonidae > Salmo > Salmo trutta. The sequence goes on along the minus strand of NC_042962.1, from coordinate 7,170,030 downwards.
GCTACTGACCCTGGAACTGTCCCTGTATATAGCTTACTTACTTCTGGTGTTCTTCTTTTTTCTTCTTTGTATTTTTTGTGTGTTTTTGTTCTACCTTGTTATGTTTAGTACTACATTCATATTGATTAGTGCGTTGTTGGTTTTGGAGCTTGAGAGAAAAGCGTTTCACTGTACTAGTCCATGTAACATCAAAACTTTAAAAACACTGGGGAAAGGTGTTTTAGAGGATATGAAAGACATTTAAGAAATTAACTGTATTTCGATAAATCAAAAATATGTTGAAATATGACTATGTTGTCCTTAATTGGGTGATAAAATAGGTACTGAATAGACAACATTAAAATGGTACATAACCTGTACCATTTATTGATAATGAAGCAATGCACACAAACAAAACTATAGAATAAACCAAATATTTACTGAACTATTTCATATGGAATAGGAATAGATTACCGTATACAGACTCTTCTACAGTAAATCAGGGTTTCCCAAACTCAGTCCTGCCCCCCCCCCCCCCTCTCAGGGTGCACCTAGGTGGGGCCCCAGGACACAGGTGGGGCCCAAGGACACAGGTGGAGTAGGACACAGGGGGGGCCCCAGGATACGGGTGGGGTAGGACACAGGGGGGGGCCCAGGTTACAGGAGGGGCCCCAGGACACAGGGGGGCCCCAGGACACAGGTGGAGTAGCACACAGGGGGGGCCCCAGGATACGGGTGGGGTAGGACACAGGGGGGGGCCCAGGTTACAGGGGGGGGGCCCAGGTTACAGGGGGGGCCCCAGGACACAGGGGGGGACCCAGGATACGGGGGGCCCAGGTTACAGGGGGGGACCCAGGACACAGGGGGGACCCAGGACTGAGTTTGTGAAACCCTGTAATAAATGACTTGTATTTTCAGTGATTCCTGCTCTAAGGTAACCTAGGTGAACAGTACTGGGCTCCTGGCTCACTGGCTGACGTGGCATACATAGATGGGAGTGTATTTTTGGGATGTAGGATCCTACCAATGATACTGTGGTTGGTTTTATATTTAAATCCATAAATGTTTTACAGGGTCCTTATGACCTGCTAGAGAGCTATCTCTCTTTATCTCTCTCAATCTCTCTCTTTATCTCTCTCAATCTCTCTCTTTATCTCTCTCTCTCAAGCTGTGAAACACCCACTTGCATCCGCTTCCATGTCATCCCTGGGGCAACTCGAGCACGGCTGAGTGTTTAAAAGTCAGTTAGGGAAAGACGTGCATGCTTGGCCCGGCAGTGGTTACGACTACTGCAGAAGCTTCTAAATGACACATGTGTATGAATACCCAACGTCTTCCTCTCCCTCCATGTCCTCTTCATCCTACATCACTGCCTCCCAACATCCTGCCCCTCCCCTTCCTCTCCCTCCATGTATGCCACATCCATTCATGTACATACTACCTCAATTGGGCCGACCAACCAGTGCTCCCGCACATTGGCTAACCGGGCTATCTGCATTGTGTCCCGCCACCCACCACCCGCCAACCCCTCTTTTACTCTACTGCTACTCTCTGTTCATCATACCTGCATAGTCACTTTAACCATATCTACATGTACATACTACCTCAATCAGCCTGACTAACCGGTGTCTGTATATAGCCTCGCTACTTTTATAGCCTCACTACTGTATATAGCCTCGCTACTTTTATTTTCAAATGTCTTTTTACTGTTGTTTTATTTCTTTACTTACCTACACACACACACACACACATACTTTTTTTCCCGCACTATTGGTTAGAGCCTGTAAGTAAGCATTTCACTGTAAAGTCTACACCTGTTGTATTCGGCGCACGTGACAAATAAACTTTGATTTGATTTGATGTCCCCTTCATCTCCCTCCATGTCCTCTTCATCCAACATCACTGCTTCCCAACATCCTGCCCATCCTCCTCTTCCTCCTCTTCTTTTTGCCTTCTCAGATGTTCCTCATCTCCCTCTGTCTCCCTATATGTCTCTCGCTAAACAAAGCCAGTGATATGCATGGCTTACGTGGGAGAAAGACAGACAGAGATGTGGAGAGAGAGAGAGAGAGAGAGAGAGGGAGAGGAAAAAGAGAGAGAGGGGGAGTGAGAGACACAGAAACAGAGAGAGAGAAAGCTGGGCCAGCATCACAGGGAGCCTTGCATCATGCACGGAGGGCTCTTCTTTCTCCTTAGATTCCCGGGCCTGCCTTCCTTTCCCAGAATTGCTAAATCTTCCCTGTTAACAAACTGCCAATATGACAGTCCTCATAAATAAACATGTGGCAGACAACCGGAGAACGCCCCTGCAAACATGACAGCCAAACGTTCAATGTTCCAGAATGTGTGACGGACCTAGGACATATTATCTCTGTGGCACGCCATCACCACAACACCAGCCGATCCCCACACTCCCTCCCCTCTGTCTTCAGCACGTCTCTGCTGCCAATCTGCATACAGGTGTGTAATCTTTATTTAATAATTATGTGGTGTAGACTAGCTAATGGATGAAGCTACAAGAACTGTTTCAGTGATTCAGCATGGCTGTCTGTCAGGGAGGAGAGTAGGGAGAAATCAAAGCGGAGGGTTTGGTCTTGGCTCCTGGCTCCCCAGAACATCGGTGGAACATGACAGCCATCCCTTCCCCCTCTAATACAATCTGATTGTTGTAGCCAGACAGGTCCCGGACCTCTGAAGGCAAGACAATCCCTCAGCTCAGCTGCCAACACGTGCTTGACTTGCCCCTACAGCTCTCTCTCTCTCTCTCTCTCTCTCTCTCTCTCTCTCTCTCTCTCTCTCTCTCTCTCTCTCCCCCCCACTCTCTCGCGTACTCCCTCCCCTTTCACACTCTCCTTTCTTCCTCCATCCTCCCTCTTACAAGCTAGGGAAAATGCCATATGCACTTTGTGTGTGAGAGAGTGGCACTTTTGACAGGGTGACTCTTGCGAAGCCGTCTGTGTGGAACTATGTGTGTTTGGAGCTCGGGGGGGTATGTTACTGCAGCACCACATATAGAAGCATACTGCAGCAAAAGAGAGGTCTACACCGTCACTAGCACTCCTTGACCACCTCCCTCCCTCCCTCTCACATTCTCCCGTCCCTCCCTCCCTTCCTTCCTTCCTCCCCCCCTCCCTCCCTCCCTTCTCCACCAAGCACCCTTCATAGCGACATAGGAACACCTTATGCATTATTAAAGACACTATTCCTGAAAGGCTCAGCTACCATATTATTGAACTTTCACAGTGGCATGCCTGGTTACTCCACAGGTCCACCTCCAGCCCTTAGGATAGGCCCAGCAAGGATAATATGGTAGGCATGCCTGGCTACTCCACAGGTCCACCTCCAGCCCTTAGGATAGGCCCAGCAAGGATAATATGGGAGGCATGCCTGGTTACTCCATAGGTCCACCTCCAGCCCTTAGGATAGGCCCAGCAAGGATAATGTGGTAGGCATGCCTGGCTACTCCACATGTCCACCTCCAGCCCTTAGGATAGGCCCAGCAAGGATAATATGGTAGGCATGCCTGGCTACTCCACAGGTCCACCTCCAGCCCTTAGGATAGGCCCAGCAAGGATAATATGGTAGGCATGCCTGGCTACTCCACAGGTCCACCTCCAGCCCTTAGGATAGGCCCAGCAAGGATAATATGGTAGGCATGCCTGGCTACTCCACAGGTCCACCTCCAGCCCTTAGGATAGGCCCAGCAAGGATAATATGGTAGGCATGCCTGGCTACTCCACAGGCCCAGCAAGGTAACCCACTGGAAATAGACAACATGTGTTGTAATCGTAATATGTGTGTATAATGGCTGATACTGTTATGATTAGCTTTATCATAATCCATTAACAAGCAATGTTTAAATTAAAACATCCACGGCTAAATAGTAAGGTAAATACAGTAGCAAGTGTTACTACTGACAACATGGCAAAGCTATGAGTGGGACTGAATTAGGACTATCGCTCTTACCAAATTTGATCAACATCATAATCAAAGGGTGAACATAATATTATTTAATATTAATTGTAAGGTGAATAATTCATTGTCAGGTATATATATATATATATATATATATATATATATATATATATATATATATATATATATATATATATATATATACACTGCTCAAAAAAATAAAGGGAACACTTAAACAACACAATGTAACTCCAAGTCAATCACACTTCTGTGAAATCAAACTGTCCACTTAGGAAGCAACACTGATTGACAATAACTGTCACATGCTGTTGTGCAAATGGAATAGACAACAGGTGGAAATTATAGGTAATTAGCAAGACACCTCCAATAAAGGAGTGGTTCTGCAGGTGGGGACCACAGACCACTTCTCAGTTCCTATGCTTCCTGGCTGATGTTTTGGTCAAATTTGAATGCTGGCGGTGCTTTCACTCTAGTGGTAGCATGAGACGGAGTCTACAACCCACACAAGTGGCTCAGGTAGTGCAGCTCATCCAGGATGGCACATCAATGTGAGCTGTGGCAATAAGGTTTGCTGTGTCTGTCAGCGTAGTGTCCAGAGCATGGAGGCGCTACCAGGAGACAGGCCAGTACATCAGCAGATGTGGAGAAGGCCGTAGGAGGGCAACAACCCAGCAGCAGGACTGCTACCTCCGCCTTTGTGCAAGGAGGAGCAGGAGGAGCACTGCCAGAGCCCTGCAAAATGACCTCCAGCAGGCCACAAATGTTCATGTGTCTGCTCAAACGGTCAGAAACAGACTCCATGAGGGTGGTATGAGGGCCCGACGTCCACAGGTGGGGGTTGTGCTTACAGCCCAACACCATGCAGGACGTTTAGCATTTGCCAGAGAACACCAAGATTGGCAAATTCGCCACTGGCGCCCTGTGCTCTTAACAGATGAAAGCAGGTTCACACTGAGCACGTGACAGAGTCTGGAGACGCCGTGGAGAACGTTCTGCTGCCTGCAACATCCTACATCATGACCGGTTTGGCGGTGGGTCAGTCATGGTGTGGGGTGGGATTTCTTTGGGGGGCAGCACAGCCCTCCATGTGCTCGCCAGAGGTAGCCTGACTGCCATTAGGTACCGAGATGAGATCCTCAGACCCCTTGTGAGACCATATGCTAGTGCGGTTGGCCCGGGGTTCCTCCTAATGCAAGACAATGCTAGACCTCATGTGGCTGGAGTGTGTCAGCAGTTCCTGCAAGAGGAAGGCATTGATGCTATGGACTGGCCCGCCCGTTCCCCAGACCTGAATCCAATTGAACACATCTGGGACATCATGTCTCGCTCCATCCACCAACGCCACGTTGCACCACAGACTGTCCAGGAGTTGGCGGATGCTTTAGTCCAGGTCTGGGAGGAAATCCCTCAGGAGACCATCTGCCACCTCATCAGGAGCATGCCCAGGCGTTGTAGGGAGGTCATACAGGCACGTGGAGGCCACACACACTACTGAGCCTCATTTTGACTTGTTTTAAGGACATTACATCAAAGTTGGATCAGCCTGTAGTGTGGTTTTTCACTTTCATTTTGAGTGTGACTCCAAATCCAGACCTCCATGGGTTGATAAATTGGATTTCCATTGATTATTTTTGTGTGATTTTGTTGTCAGCACATTCAACTATGTAAAGAAAAAAGTATTTAAAAATATTATTTCTTTCATTCAGTTCTAGGATGTGTTGTTTAAGTGTTCCCTTTATTTTTTTGAGCAGTATATATATACGCACACACATACATACACAGGGCATTTGGAAAGTATTCAGACCCCTTGACTTTTCCACATTTTGGTAGGTTACAGCCTTATTCTAAAATGCATTAAATGATTCGTTTTTTTCCCATAATTTTACCCAATTTTTGCTAATTTATTAAAACTAGAAAACTGAAACATAACATTCACATAAGTATTCAGACCATTTACTCAACAATTTGTTGAAGCACCTTTGGCAGCGATTACAGCCTTGAGTCCTCTTGGTTATGACGCTACGAGCTTGGCACACTTGTATTTGGGGAGTTTCTCCATTCTTCTCTGCAGATCCTCTCAAGCTCTGTCAGGTTGGACGGGGAGCGTTGCTGCACAGCTATGTTCAGGTCTCCATAGATGTTAGACCGTGTTAAAATCCGGGTCCTGGCTGGGCCAATCAAGGACATTCAGAGACCTGTCCTGAAGCCACTCCTGCATTGTCTTGGATGTTTGCTTAGGGTCATTGTCCTGTTGGAAGGTGAACCTTTGCCCCAGTCTGAGGCTCTGGAAGAGGTTTTCATCAAGGATCTCTCTGTACTTTTCTTCTTTCATCTCTGCCTCGATCCTGACTAGTCTACCAGTCCCTGCAATGAAAAACATCCACACAGCATAATGCTGCCACCACCATGCTTCACAGTAGGGTTGGTGCCAGGTTTGGCATTCAGTCCAAAGAGTTCAATCTTGGTTTCATCAGACCAGAGAATCTTGTTTCTCATGGTCTGAGAGACAATTAGGTGCTTTTTGGCAAACTCCAAGTGGGCTGTCATGTGCCTTTTACTGAGGAGTAGCTTCCGTCTGGCCACTAGACCATAAAGGCCTGATTGGTGGAGTGCTGCAGAGATGGTTGTCCTTCTGGAAGGTTCTCCCATCTCCACAGAGGAACTCTAGAGCTCTGTCAGAGTGACCATCGGGTTCTCGGTCACCTCCCTGACCAAGGCCATTCTCCCCCGATTGCTCAGTTTGGCCGGGCGGCCAGCTCTAGGAAGATGGTTCCAAACTTCTTCCATTTAAGAATGGTGGAGGCCACTGTGTTCTTGGGGACCTTCAATGCTTCTGTTTTGGTACCCTTCCCCAGATCTGTGACTCGACACAATCCTGTCTCAGAGCTCTACACACAATTCCTTCAACCTCATGGCTTGGTTTTTGCTCTGACATGCACTGTCAACTGTGGGACCTTTATATAGACAGGTGTGTGCCTTTCCAAATCATGTCCAAACATAATAATTTACCACAGGTGGACTCCAAGTTGTAGAAACATCTCAAGGATGATCAATGTAAATAGGATGCACCTGAGCTCAATTTCGAGTCTCATAGCAAAGGGTTTGAATGCCTATGTAAATAATGTATTTCTGTTTTTTCATTTTTATACATTTTCAAAAGATTCTAAAAACCTGTTTTTGGTTTGTTATTATGGGGTATTGTGATGTCATTATGGGTATTGTGATGTCATTATGGGGTATTGTGACGTCATTATGGGTATTGTGATGTCATTATGGGGCATTGTGATGTCATTATGGGGTATTGCGTGTAGATTGCTATGATTATTTGTTTTATTAATACATTTTAGAATAAGGCTTTAACGTAACAAAATGAGTAAAAAGTCAAGAGGTCTGAATACTTTTCGAAGGCATATTATATATAAACCTTACAATGAAAATAATGAATAACTCTGCAGTGTGAACATTGCTGCACTTGTTTTAAAAGTTATGTAAAATCAAATGACATACAATGATTTACTAATAATAATAACAACAACTACAAACCAAAACATATTAAAAAATAAACCATGTAGTAAGCCCATTATAACACCATAAGGTATGCCATGAAATATATTATATGGAGTATAATACAATAATGTGAACCAATCTCAACTGTATAATATACATATTCCTGACGCTTAGCCTGCATATTCTCATCACCATTACTTTTTAACCACATCTAATCAAAGTCAAGTCAGAGGATAAACCTGGATTCGAGAAGCACAGGTAAAGGTGTCCTGAAGACAACAACCACTCAAACATATCGTTATGCGTATCACTACTACAGTCAATACAACCACACTATCAACCTTTTAGAAAGGATGCAGGATAGATTGTCGTTTCAATAACAACCTTTCTACCCGCACACGCTTTGCACGTCTCGGGATTAAAATACAGCAGGCGTATGGATAGGACAGGGCTGAACAGGGCATAAGAATGAATAGTATATTTTCAGCAGCATTTCATAACATTGAATGATATATAATCTGGTAGGCTATACATTTATGAAATACTAATATGGAATTGATTCCACAAGGGGGCGCATCCACAAATCGCTATTAGCCTAAACTTTACCAACTGCACCGGAGTCCAGTAATTAATGTTCTCATTACATGAAGGTCATTAAATGAGTATGGGCGCATTCAACTTCATTCGTATAGGCTACTGTATTGTCTGCTATGACAAATTATTCCAAAAGTTAAAATACATAACATATTTGCCACTTTGATGTAAATGGTTTGCCAACAAAACTTAAACTACAATTCCAAGAAGTATTGAAACTTGAGTATTTCTGCTATCTTCACACAGCATACAATGTTTTAATTAACGAAGACAACAATTTGAACGACTTCAACTTTAATTGTACAATTCAAAATAGACTTAGCTTTATCTCATTTCTCTCATATGCATACTTACATTTGTAGGTTTGCCCTGAATTCACGGTGCACAGTCCAGTCTTTGTAAGTGTTCAACAAGTTCAACACTGACCACGGGAACTCCTTTAATAATGCGCGTGTTAATCTTACTGTGACGAGTTTGGCATAAACGGGATGCTAAAAATTGATGACCAAAGACTGAAAACAAGCTGAATGGAGCTTGAGGCAGCGATGGAATGGTCCCCCCGCGCACAAATAAATCTTCCTGGAATCGCTGTGCAAGTGCAACATCTCTTTGAGAAACGGGATCTTTGAGAAAGAGAAACGGGATCGGAGGAGATTTTCTCCTACTTAAATACAAATGACTGATCGCTGTTAGTGGTTCTTAGCTCAGCACAATCACAGAAAAAAAAGGTGAGTATTTTGACACTGGGCTAGACTGTCCAGTTGGTCATCATTCCGCTATGTGCAATTCCATTATCGGTATTAGAACCGTGTCTGCAGGAGACAAACAATTCCACTAGGAAAAACTTTGGAGACCTCTCCGTTGTCTTTCATGAAATTTCCCTTTTATCTGTATCATTTCTTAGATCCACAGTCAATACGTTTGACTCCGGTGAGCGGATATCTGAATCTACCCCCCCCCCCCCCCCCCCCTCGCTATGTACTACAGGCAATAAAAGGGGACATGAATCACAGCGCTGCCGAGAATATCCTCCAATGTGCCCGAGTCACGCATCCCTCGCGCATTACACATCACAGCGCATCGCTGCAAACTGCTCAGTGTAGATTGCGGGTAGGAGATAACGCACTTGGAGTCCATCAGATGAAACCGCTCACTCAGCCTAAATATTCTTCTAGAACTCAATATTCCCCCCCCCCCCCCCCAGCAGCGAGTCCTCTTTTAGGACCAGTCTGAGACTCAATGGGGTTGATGTAGCTAAACTTGGAGGACAAATGAGAGATCACTGTGAACCGTGGATTCCTTTGCCTGCCACCACTTTAACAAGGACAGAGCAGCACCGTATATATGAGATAAACAATCTCTTCCAAATGCGAGCTAGTGATTGCAACCCTTACCTCTACCTCAATACTTGTGCGTTCTGCAGGGTCCTAAAGGGTGCATTTCATTTTGATAATTGTAATTATGATTTATTTATTTTTGTTAGTTTTTTTAAACTATTTGTTCTATTTAAAAAATGTTTAACTCTCTTAAATTCAGTTGGTTTGGTTTAATGATATAGCCTAACTGTTTAAATGTTAGGTAAACATTTCTCGCGTAATAGGCGCATTGGACATTGTGGTGATGTTTGTGATTGACTTGGAGATGCAGGAAATAACAATACCAAACTGGTAAACACATAGGTCTATACCATGCCTAAATATGGTGCTCGTGAGCCCCCATATCTGCCCGGGTTAAATGAATGAAGGTTTGAAAAGTGGAGTAGGCTATAGAGGTCGGTTAAATTAAGACAAGATGAGTAGTCTGTTAAATTAAGACAAGAGGAGTAGTCTGTTAAATTAAGACAAGAGGAGTAGTCTGTTAAATTAAGACAAGAGGAGTAGTCTGTTAAATTAAGACAAGAGGAGTAGTCTGTTAAATTAAGACAAGATGAGTAGTCTGTTAAATTAAGACAAGAGGAGTAGTCTGTTAAATTAAGACAAGAGGAGTAGTCTGTTAAATTAAGACAAGAGGAGTAGGCTATAGAGATCTGTTAAAAGCAGGCACTTCACCCCATAGGCAACATTACGAATTACGCGCTCAAATTACAGCATGCACATACACACACACACATATACACACACACACACACACACACACACCGTCGCCCGCCTTGATGAGTCAGTAGAGTTGCCGACAGTTTAGCAACGTCATTACACCTTGTGTAAAACTCAAGTCTGTTCGCTGACTTTCCACTGCAATTAACCCGACACTGGCAAAAGTGGAAACATTTGATTTCTACAGGGGGTTGAGTCGGCAGCAATCTCTCACACGGTCATGATATTGGCCTTGGGGAGGGCCCAGATGATATTAAAATTCGATCCATTCTGACAGTAAATCCTCCAGCGACGACGATCCGGGGAGAGAATGAAACCATAAACAGCACGGATGGAGAATAGGAGAACACTGAATATTTATTCATGACCCTGCACCTGATTTGCCACTTAGGATCGGTTTCCGGGACACATATTAAGCCTAGTCCTGGATTTAAAAGCTATTTGAATGTTCTCCATTGAGTAGCAAAGGAAAGCAGTCCCTATAGCGTTTACTTATAGAGGTCTGAATGCATTAGGCCTATACTCCCCACACACAGCTCACCGCTGTATGAGCAGTGCCATGCATCCATCAGACCTCTGATCAAATCACATTATATTTGTCACATGCTTCGTAAAACAACAGGTGTAGACTAACAGTGAAATCCTTACTCATGGGTCCTTTTCCAACAATGCAGATTTGAAGATAAAATAAAACACACAATATAAATAATGCCATGAGGAATAAATACAGAGTGAATAACGAATAAAAAGAACGAGTAAGTACCAGTACCGAGTCGGTGTGCAGGAGGGGCACGAGGTAATTGAGGTAGCTATGTCCATATGGGTAGGAGTAAAGTGACTAGGAAACAGGACAAATAGACCGTCGCAACAGTTTAGGCCTATGTGTGTGTGTGTGTGTGTGTGTGGCGTCAGTATGCATGTGTGCGCGCGTATGTAGTGTGTGTATGTGTGTATTGGACAGTGAGGCACATTGACTCAATTATCTGTCAGATATTCCCGAACAGCAAGTGTGCAACAGCACTTTGGCAAGTTTTACACGATGCGGCGAACGTACAAATAAATCAACGGTATTTAGAAGCAATTTAGAAATGCTGAATCCAGCGTACTTTCATAGCCTATTTATTGCTGAAGCACTATGTAAGACAATTGATTATCTATGATCTGTTTTTATCATAGACAATTATAAACTTTTCCTGTCAGCTGTCAGAAGGCACACTATCAAAAGGTGTCTTATATAGACGCGATCATCCATCCAGCATACCAAAACAGACCTTACCTTTTCTCTCAAAGCTTCATTTCGTAACTTTACAAAGAATAGTGAAGATCATGGAACACACTGACGTAGATCTTTTTTTTAAACCGGGACATTGTTGTTCACGCGGAGAGCAGAGACTTGCTCCGAAACGACTAGTTCACTCCATGGCTTCCCCCGGAATGGGGTGAGCGAAGGCGCGGATGCCACTTCAGTTAGTGAAACACCTAGACAGACACATGCGATATCACGCAAGGGTAAAAGGAAGAACTACTTTGGATTCTTCGTAATCCTTGTCTGAAAAACTCGCTGGTCGGAAAAAAAATGCAAAGGCTATAGAGACTATCGGCTTGCAGACTGAGCGGTTTATATACCGACACTCATGTAGTGCTACAGTATACTGTAGTGAGTTATCATGTCTATCGAGACACACAGTTCAAGCATTAAACACAATAGTGGAACCATCGTGTTTAATCAATAGCAATGCATTTGTTAAGAGTATATTTTTATTGAGCCTGTATAGTCACATAGTAAGTAAAATGTCGCAACTAAGTTTTGTAAATCATGTCAAAAGATAACACTACAGAACACAGATTAACCAGTGGAAAATCTCTAACAGGTGACAGTCATAGGATGGTTGTGGAATCATGATAACATTGCATCTGAGCCCGTCAGAGCCTCTTTTAGCAAACGTAGATGGAAGACAGCCACATGGGCTATTTTTGAGTCGGCATGTGAATTGATAAAACATACAAATTAAGCATCATCTCAATCCTAACAAGGAGAACAATTATTAAAATTGTGTTACAGTGTTATGTGCTCTGCTCAAAATGCATTACACGTTCACTTCAAGAGAAAAAGAGCAGACAAAGTGTAGGGCTATGATGGCCACTCACATGTCAGCACCTTGGACAGCTCCTCAAGTGACTCGGGGGGCAAAAGCAATTAATCTAATAGGAACATGCTTCATGCCTTCACAATAACCAGCAATGGAATAACACAGGCCGTTTCATGCAATTCTCTATTCCTGTAATGCCTATTTTATGCCCACTTAGCTACACCAATGGCAGAACAGATTTATAGTACATTTTAATACAGCTGGTATCCACTGAATATCTTTAACCAAGTAGAATTGTTCCCATTGCATCACCACAACTCTGAAGAATAGAAGGAAGAACTTAAGTCTATACATAACTAGGTGACCAGATCAAAGTCCTTACTGTAGTTATGGTCTTTAACGCAAGGCCCTTACTGTTGTTCTAGTCTATAAATCAAGGCCCTTACTGTTGTTCTAGTCTATAAATCAAGGCCCTTACTGTTGTTCTAGTCTATAAATCAAGGCCCTTACTGTTGTTATAGTCTATAAATCAAGGCCCTTACTGTTGTTCTAGTCTATAAATCAAGGCCCTTACTGTTGTTCTAGTCTATAAATCAAGGCCCTTACTGTTGTTCTAGTCTATAAATCAAGGCCCTTACTGTTGTTATAATCTATAAATCAAGGCCCTTACTGTTGTTCTAGTCTATAAATCAAGGCCCTTACTGTTGTTATAATCTATAAATCAAGGCCCTTACTGTTGTTCTAGTCTATAAATCAAGGCCCTTACTGTGGTTCTAGTCTATAAATCAAGGCCCTTACTGTTGTTCTAGTCTATAAATCAAGGCCCTTACTGTTGTTATAATCTATAAATCAAGGCCCTTACTGTTGATCTAGTCTATAAATCAAGGCCCTTACTGTGGTTCTAGTCTATAAATCAAGGCCCTTACTGTTGTTCTAGTCTGTAACTATCTAGCTCAAACAATAACGTCTCAATCTACAAAGGTTGTATTATCTAACAGTCACTAAACAATTACCTATAAAATATCTCACGGACAGAGGGGTAAAAACGGTGCTTAAATTAGACGTCAAATGTATCGTGGTAGAACGGATTGCAAAAACCAATTGTGATCCACTGGTCCATTCCTCCTGTGATTGAAAAGCTTCCATAGCATGTATTTCTGCTCTCCCCCCGTTCAGCACTACCATGCGTCTTCAAATCTATGTGGGGGTTCGATAGCCGGCACTGCAATCGACACAGACTGGCATTCATGTGCCTCACACTCCATTATTTGTCATCCTACTCTGTCAGTGTGTGTGTGTGTGTGTGTGTGTGTGTGTGTGTGTGTGTGTGTGTGTGTGTGTGTGTGTGTGTGTGTGTGTGTGTGTGTGTGTGTGTGTGCCTTAATCTGAGTGTGGCAATGTGCTTTTCTGACATATTTTGTACGTCTACAGCTGTTTTTCCACCCATCCCTGTCTCAGACGGCAGGCTGAGTATTGGATTTTACCTTGGTTCAATGGAGTGTACTGTTGCCTTCATCCGGTCGGTAAGTAAGTGCAAGGCAGTGTGTGTGAGGGGGAGACAGGCTTACTTAACATTTTTTCCTGAAAAACAAAAACAAAAATAGACTTAGTAATAATCAGGAAGTTCGTTACAAGCACTGGAACAAAATAGGCTCAGTTTGACAAAATGTGCTACATCGGTGTCAGCAGTGGGATGGTTAGGACACAATAATACCAATAATAAAACGATTATGTCGTAAAGACCAGTAATAGTTGTATTACTACTAAACTGGTAAAGGTATGCTAATTAAGAGAACACCCATTGTTAATTTCACCATGCGCTCTGGACCCGGCTAAAGTCCCTTTGTCAATCTGTGTTTTACAGGCCTCTGCTGATACTGCATAGTGTTTCAGACCCAGAACTCGACTCCCCCAAATTGAAATATCACAATAAGTAAAAAAATAAATTAAAAAAAACATTACCTGAGAAGAATTACACAGGAGCGTAATCCAAGGAAATTGAAAAAGGATTAGAACCACACAGGCCCACGTAGTTTGTGGTGGATTTGTACTTCACTCAACCTCTGATTGAGATTTAGGTGTCCTGTTCGGATTTGTGTTGTTGCTCTGCAAGCGATTTGGGATTTACTTAACAGCACCAACCAACTCTTTCCCTGTTGTGATTGGTTGCTGTTGTGTCCGTCCATGCAGTCATGCCTCACTGAATTCAGTTCGATGCATTTCTGACACACACACACACACACACACACACACACACACACACACACACACACACACACACACACACACACACACACACACACACACACACACACACACACACACACACACACACACACACACACACACACACAGGATCTCCAGCTAAGCATTTGAATGTGAAGTCAGTCACAATGGGGCGGCAGGTAGCCTAGTGGTTAGAGCGTTGGGGGATCGAATCCCTGAGGGATCGAATACCCGAGCTGACAAGGTAAAAATCTGTCGTTCTGCCCCTGAATGAGGCAGTTAACCCACTGTTCCCCGGTAGGCCGTCATTGTAAATAAGAATGTGTTCTTAACTGACTTGCCTAGTTAAATACATTTACACCGAGGCCTGTACTCTGGAGGGGGATTGATTTGGAGGTGGAGAGTCCGTCATGGTCTGGGGTGGTGTGTCACAGCATCATCGGACTGAGCTTGTTGTCATTGCAGGATATCTCAACGCTGTGCGTTACAGGGAAGACATTCTCCTCCCTCATGTGGTACCCTTCCTGCAGGCTCATCCTGACCCTCCAGCATGACAATGCCACCAGCCATACTGATCGTTCTGTGTGTGATTTCCTGTAAGACAGAAATGTCAGTGTTCTGCCATGGCCTGCGAAGAGCCCGGATCTCAATCCCATTGAGCACGTCTGGGACCTGTTGGATCGGAGGGTGAGGACTAGGGCCATTCCCCCCAGAAATGTCCTGGAACTTGCAGGTGCCTTGGTGGAAGAGTGGGGTAACATCTCACAGCAAGAACTGGCAAATCTGAAGCAGTCCATGAGGAGGAGTTTCACTGCAGTACTTAATGCAGCTGGTGGCCACACCAGATAATGACTGTTACTTTTGATTTTGACTCCCCCTTAGTTCAGGTATACATTATTCAGTTTTTGTTAGTCACATGTCTGTGGAACTTGTTCAGTTTAGGTCTCAGTTGTTGAATCTTGTTAAGTTCATACAAATATTTACACATGTTAATTTTACTGAAAATAAATGCAGTTGACAGTGAAAGGACATTTCTTTTTTTGGTGAGTTTTTATAGGAACACATCATTGTATTTGAACAGCTATACTATGTGTGTCAATGTTTGTGTACAAAAGAGTGATTGAAACGTAGCCTTATTGTTAACAAGACAATGGAACAGTATTGGTGTAAGAAAACATGTCTTACAGTATGTCCTACAGTATGTCCTGCAGTATGTCTTACAGTATGTCCTACAGTATGTCTTACAGTATGACTTACAGTATGTCCTACAGTATGTCCTGCAGTATGTCTTACAGTATGTCCTACAGTATGTCCTGCAGTATGTCTGACAGTATGTCCTACAGTATGTCTTACAGTATGTCCTACAGTATGTCCTGCAGTATGTCTGACAGTATGTCCTACAGTATGTCCTGCAGTATGTCCGACAGTATGTCTTACAGTATGTCTTACAGTATGTCCTACAGTATGTCCTGCAGTATGTCTGACAGTATGTCCTGCAGTATGTCTGACAGTATGTCTTACAGTATGTCCTGCAGTATGTCTGACAGTATGTCCTACAGTATGTCCTGCAGTATGTCTGACAGTATGTCCTGCAGTATGTCTGACAGTATGTCTTACAGTATGTCCTACAGTATGTGCTGCAGTATGTCTGACAGTATGTCCTGCAGTATGTCTGACAGTATGTCTTACAGTATGTCCTACAGTATGTCCTGCAGTATGTCTGACAGTATGTCCTGCAGTATGTCTTACAGTATGTCCTACAGTATGTCCTGCAGTATGTCTGACAGTATGTCCTGCAGTATGTCTTACAGTATGTCCTACAGTACATCGGACAGTATGTCTTACAGCATGTCCTACAGTATGTCCTGCAGTATGTCTGACAGTATGTCCTGCAGTATGTCTGACAGTATGTCTTACAGTGTGTCCTGCAGTATGTCTGACAGTATGTCTTACAGTACGTCTGACAGTATGTCCTGCAGTATGTCTGACAGTATGTCTTACAGTATGTCTGACAGTATGTCCTACAGTACGTCTTACAGTATGTCCTACAGTATGTCCTGCAGTATGTCTGACAGTATGTCCTGCAGTATGTCTGACAGTATGTCTTACAGTATGTCTGACAGTATGTCTTACAGTATGTCCTACAGTACGTCTTACAGTATGTCCTACAGTACGTCTTACAGTATGTCCTACAGTACGTCTTACAGTATGTCCTACAGTATGTCCTACAGTACGTCTGACAGTATGTCCTACAGTATGTCCTGCAGTATGTCTGACAGTATGTCCTGCAGTATGTCTGACAGTATGTCTTACAGTGTGTCCTGCAGTATGTCTGACAGTATGTCTTACAGTACGTCTGACAGTATGTCCTGCAGTATGTCTGACAGTATGTCTTACAGTATGTCTGACAGTATGTCCTACAGTACGTCTTACAGTATGTCCTACAGTATGTCCTGCAGTATGTCTGACAGTATGTCCTGCAGTATGTCTTACAGTATGTCTGACAGTATGTCCTACAGTACATCGGACAGTATGTCTTACAGTATGTCCTACAGTATGTCCTGCAGTATGTCTGACAGTATGTCCTGCAGTATGTCTGACAGTATGTCTTACAGTATGTCCTGCAGTATGTCTGACAGTATGTCTTACAGTACGTCTGACAGTATGTCCTGCAGTATGTCTGACAGTATGTCTTACAGTATGTCTGACAGTATGTCTTACAGTATGTCCTACAGTACGTCTTACAGTATGTCCTACAGTACGTCTTACAGTATGTCCTACAGTACGTCTTACAGTATGTCCTACAGTATGTCCTACAGTACGTCTGACAGTATGTCCTACAGTACGTCTGACAGTATGAGGCTTCTTCTTCTTCTTCTCTTCCTCAGCTATTTCACAATTTCCTAGCACCCTCCTTCCTCCTAGCACCCTCCTTCCTCCTAGCTCCCTCCTTCCTCCTTGCTCCCTTCTTCCTCCTAGTTCCCTCCTTCCTCCTTGCTCCCTCCTTCCTCCTAGCACCCTCCTTCCTCCTAGCTCCCTCCTTCCTCCTTGCTCCCTTCTTCCTCCTAGTTCCCTCCTTCCTCCTTGCTCCCTCCTTCCTCCTAGCGCCCTCCTTCCTCCTAGCACCCTCCTTCCTCCTAGCACCCTCCTTCCTCCTAGCTCCCTCCTTCCTCCTAGCGCCCTCCTTCCTCCTTGCTCCCTCCTTCCTCCTAGCATCCTCCTTCCTCCTAGCACCCTCCATCCTCCAAGCACCCTCCTTCCTCCTAGCACCCTCCTTCCTCCTAGCACCCTCCTTCCTTCTAGCACCCTCCCTCCTCCTAGCACCCTCCTTCCTCCTTGCACCCTCCTTCCTCCTTGCACCCTCCTTCCTTCTAGCACCCTCCTTCCTCCTAGCACCCTCCTTCCTCCTAGCACCCTCCTTCCTCCTAGCACCCTCCTTCCTCCTAGCACCCTCCTTCCTCCTAGCACCCTCCTTCCTCCTTGCACCCTCCTTCCTCCTAGCACCCTCCTTCCTTCTAGCACCCTCCCTCCTCCTAGCACCCTCCTTCCTCCTAGCTCCCTCCTTCCTCCTAGCACCCTCCTTCCTCCTAGCACCCTCCATCCTCCAAGCACCCTCCTTCCTCCTAGCACCCTCCTTCCTCCTTGCACCCTCCTTTCTCCTAGCACCCTCCTTCTTCCTTGCACCCTCCTTCCTCCTAGCACCCTCCTTCTTCCTAGCACCCTCCTTCCTCCTTGCACCCTCCTTCCTCCTTGCACCCTCCTTCTTCCTAGCACCCTCCTTCCTCCTTGCACCCTCCTTCCTCCTTGCACCCTCCTTCCTCCTAGCACCCTCCTTCTTCCTAGCACCCTCCTTCTTCCTAGCACCCTCCTTCCTCCTTGCACCCTCCTTCCTCCTTGCACCCTCCTTCCTCCTTGCACCCTCCTTCCTCCTAGCACCCTCCTTCCTCCTAGCACCCTCCTTCCTCCTAGCACCCTCCTTCCTCCTAGCACCCTCCTTCCTCCTAGCACCCTCCTTCCTCCTAGCACCCTCCTTCCTCCTTGCACCCTCCTTCCTCCTAGCTCCCTTCTTCCTCCTAGCTCCCTCCTTCCTCCTCGAGGCCCTTCTTCATCAGTCTGTGAAGTTCTAATGCTGAATATAACAGAACCTCAGATGTGTATTTGGATTTTGTTCATTTATTTGATGACTTATGTTGCCCCATAACAGCTGTTTTCCTCATCGCCTGCTGTCAGACGAGTGCTTGTTTTTCTCAGACTGGGAAGACATTGTCAGAGAGATACGGAACTATGAACCTTTGGACAGAATAGTTGTTGCCTACCCAGGAGCTCGAACATAGTGGATGTTCCTCTCACACATAATGCCTCCAGAATGAGTTAGATTAAAAACATTCTCTATTGATCTTACTCTCCATCGTAGTGCAATACGAGACAAATAAACCCATTTAAAGTTTCTATGCCAAGGATGGTTTAGAATTAGTTTAGTATTGAGCAGAGAATGGCTGTGTATGCCAGAGTTTGATACATAGTTCAGGAGCGGCTGGAAGCTAATACTGCACTTGACATTTCCAATATCTTCGCATTTGCATTTAGTCTGTCTACTGGGCGGAGAATGGGCAAGTTAGGAGACACCTGTGGCACAGTGGCAACTAAGTGAATTTGAGCCAAAATTTGGCAGCAGAGCAAATTTGAGCCAAAATGTTGCTGTGACGTTAGATTGAACAATGACAGTCAAGAAAGACTGTCCCACCTCCTCTCCCACAACCTCTCCCACCTCCTGTCCTACACTGCAGAATCATGAAGACAAAAACACTTTTGCCATGCCCTTATCCATATATACTGAACAAAAATATAAACGCAACATGCAACAACTTCAAAGATATTACTGAGTTACAGTTCATATAAGAAAATCAGTCAGTTGAAATGAATTCATTAGGCCTTAATCTACTGATTTCACATGATTGGGCAGGAGCGCAGGCCCAGCCAATCAGAATTAGTTTCCCCCCACAAAATGGCTTTATTACAGACAGAAATACTCCTCAGTTTCATCAGCTGTCCGGGTGGCTGGCCTCAGACGATCCTGCAGGTAAAGAAACCGGATGTGGAGGTCCTGGGCTGGTGTGGTTACACGTGGTCTGCGGTTTTGAGGCTGGTTATATATAAACATGTTTTCTAAGACATTTAAAATGTACATTTACATTTAAGTCATTTAGCAGACGCTCTTATCCAGAGCGACTTACAAATTGGTGCATTCACCTTATGATATCCAGTGGAACAACCACTTTACAATAGTGCATCTAAATCTTTTAGGGGGGGGGGGTTAAAATTGCAATAGGCCTTCATCAGTTTAGCCAGGTAAACAGTGTGCTGGTCTAATATCTAGCCTACCTATACTGAACAGTAAGAAGACAAGACATCATAGGAATCAGGGGAACCAGACAACAGTTATGGTGACTGTTGATGGAGCTGTTCACCAACTGCTGATGAATGGTAGACTTGACCTTGTTACCTTTATTCTACTGTCAGAGTCACTCATAGGTTTTAGAGATAAAACAAATAGTTCATATAAACATGAGAAAAAGCATACCATTTCAATTAACAGAACTTCTTGGTTGAATTGATTAATTTAATTCCATCCACTTAGGTAATCAATTCAGATCAATTATAACAACACTTAGGCTCTCCACAAGTTCAAAGACATCAGAAAATGCCGTAACAATAGTGGGATTGTTTACATCCTTCTTTCTTTACAACATAGGCCTACAATTAATGACCAAGTGTCCATCTTCACTCTTTGCTGCTAAGCCAGTGCGCTAAACTAGTGCACTAAACTAGTGCGCTAAGCCAGTGCGCTAAGCCAGTGCGGTAAGCCAGTGCGCTAAGCCAGTGCGCTAAGCCAGTACGCTAAGCCAGTACGCTAATGTAAGCCTGATACTGACACTGCTAACGCCAGTCTATTGTTGAGCCTCTCCTGAATATCCATCTGGGATGGAGAAGGTCTTGGAATGTTTTTTTGAGTTCTCCTATAGTGTAGTCCACATGGATGGTTATATGTCTGGAACTGTCCTCTGAGGGATACATGTTGACCTCGCCCACCAATGTGGTGTCCTGCCTAACATCCACTGGTTCACCCAGATACATCACCGCCTGCTTCCAGTGGATATCCAGTTTGAAAGGAGATGTGGAGAGGACCAGGGGCTTTTCCTCGCTACCAGGAAAGGTAACTGTGAACCACACGTTTGATCGCGTTCACAGCAGACGAACCAAAACACTAGCACTTGAATGCCCCCTTCACTGATTTCAGCTGCTCCGTGGTAAACGAGTACAGATCCAACTCTCCGAACTTGGAGGGGTGGGAGAGCACGTCCTCTACCATCACCAAGTTCACGGTGATGTCATTGTTCATGATGCATTTCCTGGCGAATTCAGACGTGCATGACATGTCCATACTGGTCCTTCATAGTGGACCAGAAACTCAGCCGGCCCTCCACCACCAAGTCATTGATGGGTGCAATGTACAATTCCACCATGGAAGGCAGAATTCAGCATGGATTCGTGAAGCAGCACATACCACATCCACTCATCACGTCCACCTGCTCGGGCAAATTGATTGTCTCCAGAATAGCTTTAATCACTTCGATTCTGTCTTCCATCTTAGTATATTTTTTACGATTTTCACAGATCGATCAGCGATTGAACTAGCATCCACCTCGTAAACTTTCCTGGTCCCGGCTTGGGCAAAGAAACACCACTTCCTTCCCCGACATCCAACACTACTTTACTTTGGATTGAACTGCTGTTCCTCAGTGCCCCTGTCCTGTACGTGTTCGTCCGGACAGTGTCTGCAATCATTTCTTCATGAATGGTAATATTAGAATAACTGTCAAAGTACAGGTTATCCTACACATTTCTGTCTAATTTCCTTTTCTTTGTGAAGTGGAATTTTCCTTGCCCTCAAATTCTTGTTATCACATTGAAAATGGAATTTCAGTGCATTATACGTCCTGAAAGTAGAAACGGGTTGCATCGTGGTCTTTGGAGTTTTATAAGCAGTCAAATTTGTCAATGTGATAGCTATTTGCTTGCTACATTTCCCATAAGTAAAAATACGGCGGTCGCAATGCATTGTTTAATACACCTATTGATCAAACAATGACATGAATAGCAGGACATCAAAAATCATCTTAAAGAATAGTGAGAAACATGTTATGATATTGAAAATGGGACTAGTGAATGTTCACCAAGACAACCTTGCATATCAAATGCAGCATGCAAAAAAAAAAAACATCATCATCACTGAAAAGCAATAGTGTACACATTTAGCTAAAACAGGATACAGTGGCCATCATAGGCCTACATGTGCTCCGTTAGGATATGTTTTGCTGTGGGGAAGACCAATTATAGGCTACCCAGCATGCCCACAAATAGTTCTATGCTGTCCATCCCAAGAGTTATGGCAGGCAGAACACAGGTTTATGGCACTGTTCTTCCTCTTTGAGTGAATCCTCTGTGACTTTCTCAGTTCCTTCCAAAGATCCTTGGCTAGTGCTAGTGGAAGATGAGTAGGAGCTGTATCCCATTTCACTAAGATGAAAAGGAGAGTAGGGAGCTGCCAGGTTGTTGAGTTTTCCAGCATTCCAGATGGCCTTTTTCAAATGGAAACACAGGGCAGTGTGATGAAACATTTGAGCACGTGTGAAGTGTGAGCATGCATGGAAAAGTACCATATCATGTAAGAAACTTTACCATGACCTGGTTTATCAAAATTTTTCACATTAGAAACAATTATTGTATTTCTTTTTGGTTCTGTGCCCATGTTAAATCAACACATTTTACCATTTGCCCAAAAAATTTAGGCCTACTCATTTTGCATAGCATAGTACAGTGGTTCCCAACTCCAGTCCTCCAGGACCCCCAACAGCCCAACTCCAGTCCTCCAGGACCCCCAACAGCCACACTGGAGGACTGGAGTTGGGCTGTTGGGGGTACTAGAGGACTGGAATTGGGCTGTTGGGGGTCCTGGAGGTCTGTATGGTCCCCCAGGAGCAGCCTGACTACTGTCAGTCTGTATACAGTCGTGGCCAAAAGTTTTGAGAATGACACATATATTCATGTTTACAAAGTTTGCTGCTTCAGTGTCTTTAGATATTTCTGTCAGATGTTACTGTGGAATGCTGAAGTATAATTACAAGCATTTCCTAAGTGTCAAAAGCTTTTATTGACAATTACATGGAGTTGATGCAAAGAGTCAGTGTTTGCACTGTTGACCCTTCTTTTTCAAGACCTCTGTAATCCGCCCTGGCATGCTGTTAATTAACTTCTGGGTCACATCCTGACTGGTGGCAGCCCATTCTTGCATAATCAATGCTTGGAGATTGTCAGAATTTGTGGGTTTTTGTTTGTCCACCTGCCTCTTGAGGATTGACCACAAGTTCTCAATGGGATTAAGGTCTGGGGAGTTTCCTGGCCATGGACCCAAAATATAAATGTTTTCTTCCCCGAGCCACTTAGTTATCCCTTTTGCCTTATGGCAAGGTGCTCCATCATGCTGGAAAAGGCATTGTTCGTCACCAAACTGTTCCTGGATGGTTGAGAGAAGTTGCTCTCGGAGGATGTGTTGCTACCATTCTTTATTCATGTCTGTGTTCTTAGGTAAAATTGTGAGTGAGCCCACTCCCTTGGCTGAGAAGCAACCCCACACATGAATGGTCTCAGGATGCTTTACTGTTGGCATGACACAGGACTGATGGTAGCGCTCACCTTGTCTTCTCCGGACAAGCTTTTTTCCAGATGCCCCAAACAATCGGAAAAGGGATTCATCAGAGAAAATGACTTTACCCCAGTCCTCAGCAGTCCAATCCCTGTACCTTTTGCAGAATATCAGTATGTCCCTGATGTTTTTCCTGGAGAAAAGTGGCTTCTTTGCTGCCCTTCTTGACACCAGGCCATCCTACAAAAGTATTCGCCTCACTGTGCGTGCAGATGTACAGATGCCTGCTGCCATTCCTGAGCAAGCTCTGTACTGGTGGTTCCCCGATCCCGCAGCTGAATCAACTTTAGGAGACGGTCCTGGGGCTTGCTGGACTTTCTTGGGCGCCCTGAAGCCTTCTTCACAACAATTGAACTGCTCTCCTTGAAGTTGTTGATGATCCGATAAATGGTTGATTTAGGTGCAATCTTACTGGAAGAAATATCCTTGCCTGTGAAGCCCTTTTTGTGCAAATCAATGATGACGGCACGTGTTTCCTTGCAGGTAACCATGGTTGACAGAGGAAGAGCAATGATTCCAAGCACCACCCTACTTTTGAAGCTTCCAGTCTGTTAATCAAACTCAATCAGCATGACAGAGTGATCTCCAGCCTTGTCCTCGTCAACACTCACACTTGTGTTAACGAGAGAGTCATTGACATGATGTCAGCTGGTCATTTTTTGGCAGGGCTGAAATGCAGTGGAAATGTTTTTGGGGGGATTCAGTTCATTTGCATGGTAAAGAAGGACTTTGCAATTAATTGCAATTCAACATTCTGGAGTATATGCAAATTGCCATCATACAAACTGAGGCAGCAGACTTTGTGAAAATTTATATTTGTGTCATTCTCAAAACTTTTGGCCACCACTGTAGTCCCCAACCAGACCTGTCACCAGCCTTGAACCAGCAACACTCGCATGCACCAACAGTAGTATCGAAAAAACAGCTTTTCTTTTAAACAAAACATTGATTGTTGTTTTATCCTTCACTTTGTTTCCATGAAAAACACAGTTGTCACAAAACATATATTTTATGTGAACCAGTGAGATGTGGACATAGTACATGTCAAGTCTAATTCAAGACACAAATATGACCCATGCAGTAGCAGCGCTGTCTATTCCTCCCCCATGCCCCCTCCCCCTCCCTCCCCCATTCTTCCCTATCCTCTAAGCTCATCCTCCCTCCCCCATCCACCCTCCCATCCCCCATCTGCCCTCCCCCTCCCTCCCCCATTCTTCCCTATCCTCTACCTCATCCTCCCTTCCCCATTCTCCATCCCCCTCCCTACCCAATCCCCCCTACCCCTCCCTCCCCCATTCTTCCCTATCCTCTAAGCTCATCCTCCCTCCCCCATCCACCCTCCCCCTCCCATCCCCCATCTGCCCTCCCTCCCCCTCCCTCCCTCCCTCCCTCCCTCCCTCCCTCCCTCCCTCCCTCCCTCCCTCCCTCCCTCCCTCCCTCCCCTCATTCTTCCCTATCCTCTACCTCATCCTCCCTTCCCCATTCTCCATCCTACCTCCCACATTCTCTATAGCCCTGCCTCCCCCATCCACCCTCCCCCCCATCCCCCATCTTCCCTCCCCCATCTGCCCTCCCCCCCCTCCCCCATTTTCCCTATCCTCTACCTCATTCTCCCTCCCCCATTCTCCACCCCCCTCCCTCCCCAATCCTCCCTCCACCACCCACCCCTGTTCTCCATCCCCCAGTTGGTGTGCCAGTATCTTGGCCTGTCAATATAAAGCCCATGAATCAATTTAATAATTACATCCCCTTTCCCTGAAGACCTGCTTCCCCTCCTTCCACCTATCAGTTACACTACAATTACACTACATTACACTACAATTAGATCCAATACCTAAATACAACCCATTAAAAATCGAAATACAACCAGTTAGATTACATGACTAAATACAACCAGTTAGATTACATTACTAAATACAACCAGTTAGATTAAATGACTAACAACAACCCATTATCTTAAATTACTAACTACAACCTGCAAATATGACAGACACCAAGGAGGCAGGCAGAGAGAGATGCTGACTGTATCGCAATTCCTCTTCAATATAATGTGTAACTAGACTACAATTCCTCTTCAATATAATGTGTAACTAGACTACAATTCCTCTTCAATATAATGTGTAACTAGATTACAATTCCTCTTCAATATAATGTGTAACTAGATTACAATTCCTCTTCAATATAATGTGTAACTAGACTACAATTCCTCTTCAATATAATGTGTAACTAGATTACAATTCCTCTTCAATATAATGTGTAACTAGACTACAATTCCTCTTCAATATAATGTGTAACTAGATTACAATTCCTCCTCAGTATAATGTGTAACTAGACTACAATTCCTCCTCAGTATAAGCTAGACTACAATTGGAACTACGATTATTCACAGACGTGTGCAGCAGCCTTGTGTAGCTTTACTGTCTGGTTCCACCAGTTCCTCCAGTCCACCTCCTTATCACTTTAACCCCCAGTTCCTCCAGTCCACCTCTGTATCACTTTAACCCCCAGTTCCCCCAGTCCACCTCTATATCACCTTATCCACCAGTTCCTCCAGTCCACCTCCGTATCACCTTAAACACTTAACCACCAAGTCAAGTGAAGACTTTCCAAAAGTGCTCATTAATCAAACATCCTGTAAAAGGTTGGCGAGGTTTGAAATGCTCCAAATAGATTCTTGGTCAAACAGATGATGGTCCAAACAGATGGTGCTCCAAACAGATTGTGGTCCAAACAGATTGTGGTCCAAACAGATGGAGGTCCAAACAGATGGAGGTCCAAACAGATGGTGGTCCAAACAGATGGTGGTCCAAACAGATTGTGGTCCAAACAGATGGTGGTCCAAACAGATGGTGGTCCAAACAGATGGTGGTCCAAACAGATTGTGGTGAACATGATGGTGCACTTAAATATGCTTGATGCTCTGAATCGTTGAAACAGAAACTGAGTCATTGAAACAGAAACTGAGTCGTTGAATAAGAAACCGCCACAGACGGTTTCAATAATTGCCCTGAGATTTAGTTTTTCATTGAATGACATGCAAAGTTGTAAAGACTTAAAGGGGAAATTTGGGAGAGTGTACATCCATTTTTGTGCTTTTAAACAAAGAAAGTCTTGGGGTAACCTATTTGTTGATGTTTGAATGCCAGATTGCCCCTTGAAAGGAGGCAAATCTTTGGCATTGCTACCTCAATGCTGTTAGTGGTACATACTGTATGTCTTTATGCATACACTGTATACAGGACTGTAGGCTATATGTCCTATATCAATGTGTGAACATAAGAATGTGTATATTATTCATTATTGGTACAGTGAGGGAAAAAAGTATTTGATCCCCTGCTGATTTTGTACGTTTGCCCACTGACAAAGAAATGATCAGTAACATTTTAATGGTAGGTTTATTTGAACAGTGAGAGACAGAATAACAACAACAAAAATCCAGAAAAACGCATGTCAAAAATGTTATAAAATTATTTGCATTTTAATGAGGGAAATAAGTATTTGACCGCTCTGCAAAACATGACTTAGTACTTGGTGGCAAAACCCTTGTTGGCAATCACAGAGGTCAGACGTTTCTTGTAGTTGGCCACCAGGTTTGCACACATCTCAGGAGGGATTTTGTCCCACTCCTCTTTGCAGATCTTCTCCAAGTCATTAAGGTTTCGAGGCTGAAGTCTGGCAACTCAAACCTTCAGCTCCCTCCACAGATTTTCTATGGGATTAATGTCTGGAGACTGGCTAGGCCACTCCAGGACCTTAATGTGCTTCTTCTTGAGCCACTCCTTTGTTGCCTTGGCCGTGTGTTTTGGGTCATTGTCATGCTGGAATACCCATCCACGACCCATTTTCAATGCCCTGGCTGAGGGAAGGAGGTTCTCACCCAAGATTTGACGGTACATGGCCCCGTCCATTGTCCCTTTGATGCGGTGAAGTTGTCCTGTCCCCTTAGCAGAAAAACACCCCCAAAGCATAATGTTTCCACCTCCATGTTTGACGGTGGGGATGGTGTTCTTGGGGTCATAGGCAGCATTCCTCCTCCTCCAAACACGGCAAATTGAGTTGATGCCAAGAGCTCCATTTTGGTCTCATCTGACCACAACACTTTCACCCAGTTGTCCTCTGAATCATTCAGATGTTCATTGGCAAACTTCAGACGGGCATGTATATGTGCTTTCTTGAGCAGGGGGACCTTGCGGGCGCTGCAGGATTTCAGTCCTTCATGGCGTAGTGTGTTACCAATTGTTTTCTTGGTGACTATGGTCCCAGCTACCTTGAGATCATTGACAAGATCCTCCCATGTAGTTCTGGCTGATTCCTCACCGTTCTCATGATCATTGCAACTCCACGAGGTGAGATCTAGCATGGAGCCCCAGGCCGAGGGAGATTGACAGTTCATTTGTGTTTCTTCCATTTGCGAATAATCGCACCAACTGTTGTCACCTTCTCACCAAGCTGCTTGGCGATGGTCTTGTAGCCCATTCCAGCCTTGTGTAGGTCTGCAATCTTTTCCCTGACATCCTTGGAGAGCTCTTTGGTCTTGGCCATGGTGGAGAGTTTGGAATCTGATTGATTGATTGCTTCTGTGGACACTGTGTCTTTTATACAGGTAACAAGCTGCGGTTAGGGGCACTCCCTTTAAGAGTGTGCTCCTAATCTCAGCTCGTTACCTGTATAAAAGACACCTGGGAGCCAGAAATCTTTCAGATTGAGAGGGGTCAAATACTTATTTCTCTCATTAAAATGCAAATCAATTTATAAAATTTTTGCCATGCGTTTTTCTGGATTTTTTTGTTGTTATTCTGTCTCTCACTGTTCAAATAAACCTACCATTAAAAGTTTAGACTGATCATTTCTTTGTCAGTGTGCAAACGTACAAAATCAGCAGGGGATCAAATACTTTTTTCCCTCACTGTAGATCCATGCATATTCAAGTCATATGCTATCATCTCACCAGGCGTCCAGCAGGCTATGTGTGGACACCACAGGGTAATGGCCATTTAACAGACAGGTGATAATTGGACAGATAGCAGACATCTGGCTTATTGACCTGGCCTGATTAGAAAGTCAGATAGGGAACTATTCATTCAAAGATCATCTGAGGTCAAGGAATTAAATGAACGATAGCCAGACAACCTCTCGCTAACAATGTTTTTATAATGCACTAAATGTACAAGGTTATGTCATGTTAGGCAGTGTCGTATACACTTGTAGAGTTTGTATGAAGTATACGTTGTGTGGAAGACTACAGTGTACAAGATGTAAACATTCATATTGCTGTATGAAATAGTCTGTAAATTCATCACTCTCAATAACTACAGTAGTGTACGTGTTTATAACCCACATTCAATCTAAGGTGGGGGTGTATAAGTTAAACTAACAAACGTAAGATTTATCCTCTCAATAAAAAGGTCAGACTGAGAGCAGCTCTGAGGAGATGTGATACTTTAGGTTGCTCCTCAACACTGACCTTGAGGTTGTGAAAAATAAAATCAATGCTTTTCAGTCTGAGACACGGGGCAGCAGCAGCACCTCTCTCTCTCTCTTTCTCTCTCTCTCTCTCTCTCTGTTGTTAATACAGCCTGTCTCCACAGTAGGTGATTCCTCACAAAACTAGAAAACAAATGCCATGTTATTTGGTATTTTGACTAAATTTGATGAATAGAAAGGTCGTTTGGAGGAAGGATTGTTTTCAAATTGTAAGAACCGACGCAGGAGATTAAAAACAAGTACGGGGGGTCAACATTTAAACGGGAAAAAAACAGGTAACAAGACAGGCACAGCGTCGGGCACATGGGTAAACAAGGACATACGACAATCAATGCTGAAGCAGGGAACGGAGCGGGGAACCAGACATATATAGGGAAGGTAATGACAGAGGTGATTGAGTCCAGGTCAGTCCAATAATTGCTGATGCGCGTGACAGGGGAAGGCAGGTGTGTGTAATGATGGTGGCAGGAGTGTGCAATGCTGGACCGCCAGGGGGGAAGAGCGGGAGCAGCGTGACACAAATATTTGTATCTTAAAGTACAATTGAGTAATCATTCAAATGTATTTATTTATTTATTTATTTATTTCACCTTTATTTAACCAGGTAGGCAAGTTGAGAACAAGTTCTAATTTACAATTGCGACCTTGCCAAGATAAAGCAAAGCAGTTTGACACATACAACAACACAGAGTTACACATGGAGTAAAACAAACCTACAGTCAATAATATAGTAGAAAAATAAGTCTATATACAAAGTGAGCAAATGAGGTGAGATAAGGGAGGTAAAGGCAAAAAAGGCCATGGTGGCGAAGTAAATACAATATAGCAAATGAAGTTGGAATATTTGTGACTTTTTGGCCGTACCCAGTCTCCTTTAAGACTCCATAATGTTTAATCAGTAGGTGCTACAGGCCTCCTTTAAGACTCCATAATGTTTAATCTGTAGGTGTTACAGGCCTCCTTTAAGACTCCATAATGTTTAATCTGTAGGTAAAACAGTCCTCCTTTAAGACTCCATAATGTTTAATCTGTAGGTGCTACAGTCCTCCTTTAAGAATCCATAATGTTTAATCTGTAGGTGCTACAGGCCTCCTTTAAGACTCCATAATGTTTAATCAGTAGGTGCTACAGGCCTCCTTTAAGACTCCATAATGTTTAATCTGTAGGTGCTACAGTCCTCCTTTAAGACTCCATAATGTTTAATCTGTAGGTGCTACAGTCCTCCTTTAAGACTCCATAATGTTTCATCTGTAGGTGCTACAGTCCTCCTTTAAGACTCCATAATGTTTAATCAGTAGGTGCTACAGGCCTCCTTTAAGACTCCATAATGTTTAATCTGTAGGTGCTACAGTCCTCCTTTAAGACTCCATAATGTTTAATCTGTAGGTGCTACAGGCCTCCTTTAAGACTCCATAATGTTTAATCAGTAGGTGTTACAGGCCTCCTTTAAGACTCCATAATGTTTAATCTGTAGGTGCTACAGGCCTCCTTTAAGAATCCATAATGTTTAATCTGTAGGTGTTACAGGCCTCCTTTAAGACTCCATAATGTTTAATCTGTAGGTAATACAGTCCTCCTTTAAGACTCCATAATGTTTAATCTGTAGGTAATACAGTCCTCCTTTAAGACGCTTCATCTGTAAGTGCTAGGTCATTCCACGAAACAAGTGTTTTGGTATTTTAAGTAGAAATTGTGCGCAAATATTACATTTTAAAAGCCTGTTAATGAATTGCCCTTTAATATAGATCACAAGGAAAATTCTATACATTTTTAATAAAGACTTGTCCATCTGTGCCCTCTCTGTGATTTTAACCCATTTAAAACCAACATTTTCTCCACGTTTTCCCCATCATTGTAAAACCCTAGTTTTCTGCTTTGAGAAAGTCATGTCTGATGACTATTATTTATTTAATGTGATTAGTGATTCATTTTAAGGTCAAAGAAAACTGTGTCTCTCCTTTTTAAGGTCAACCCTGTTAAGTGTACTCTGTACTCTTGTTTTAATATGGTGAAACTATTCCTTCTTAAATTATTTTAAAAAAAGAAACATTGAACATCTAATAATAAAATCATAAAGTAAAAAAACGGGTGAGCTGGCTCTACACTTTCTGCCCACTTTGTGGTGTTTTATGGTGGAAAACTGAGCGTGTCAAGCATAACACGCCAACCCTGTTACCCATAGATTGACAGCCTAGAAATGTTGGAACCATTTTTTTTTTTTAAAGCTTGCATTCAATTGACCCTCTGTGTTGCACACAAGCTTCCATTCCCCCTGTCACAAGGGGATTCAAGCCTGATTTAACGAGTAGCAGTTGGAGGGCCGTTCAAGCGGATCTTTCCCAAATGTGTTAAATTCCCACTTCTCACTTGGTTAAGAACGCACACTAACACCGCTAACCATCCACTGTAGAGCTGTAAAATACAATTTGGAGGCAGCGGACCTAGACCTACACTGTGACATATTGTGGAGCGTTATATGATGTACAGTATAGTTTTTGGTTAAATCAATAAAGAAATATATCATTGTACAAAACAGCCTAGTCCCCGATCTCACTGCACTAGA
The DNA here is from genome assembly GCF_901001165.1 of Salmo trutta. Lineage (NCBI taxonomy): Eukaryota > Metazoa > Chordata > Actinopteri > Salmoniformes > Salmonidae > Salmo > Salmo trutta. The sequence goes on along the minus strand of NC_042962.1, from coordinate 7,138,794 downwards.
TTATTTTTAATTTTTTTATTAAACTGAAGAGAGGCACTTACTATAGTCATTTAAATTGTATCTCTTGAGATGCCAAAACATGTTTTTTTATGAAGTTGGATCATGTGCTCTTTATGACAGTGTGTCAAATATTAGGTGAAATCAGATGTTGTTTTGTTTTACTCACCAATGCAATTTTTATTATATCACTGCCAAGGTTTTGGCTTGATGGTCAGCAAAAGTATCTCCATTGATCAATATATAACAAGTAATTTAAGAAGCTGAATCAGGAAGCACTTTGGCCACCCTGTAGACTAGATGTCCTAGCCATGCATTTCTGGAATATTCTTAGGCATTACAAGCATTTTCGCAAAGATGAAAATATATCTACATGTATTTCAAATTAGTGTATTACCTGTCTGTCTGTCTGTCTGTCTGTCTGTCTGTCTGTCTGTCTGTCTGTCTGTCTGTCTGTCTGTCTGTCTGTCTGTCTGTCTGTCTGTCTGTCTGTCTCTCTCTCTCTGTCTCTCTGTCTCTCTGTCTCTCTCTCTCTCTCTCTCTCTCTCTCTCTCTGTCTCTCTCTCTCTCTCTCTCTCTCTCTCTCTCTCTCTCTCTCTCTCTCTCTCTCTCTCTCTCTCTGTCTCTCTCTCTCTCTCTCTCTCTCTCTCTCTCTCTCTCTCCCAGGGGCAGACTAGACTAGGGAAGGATGCTATGAGGACACACTGAAGTGTCAGTCATGTATGGAGTGGAGTTGTCCCGCTGTCTGGAAAGACCCTATTCAAACAGTCCGTCCAGACTCGTAATGGAATGATAGAAAACAGTGATATGGTTTATGACACCTAGGGTGAGGGAGGGAGGGAGACAAAAGAGGGAGAGAGAGAAAGGGAGGGAGAGAGAGGGTGTCTGTGTGCTTGTCTGTATATGTGGCTGTTGTGTGATAGAGAGGATGATTAAAAGGACATCTTGAATCCATCATTATCATAGCTGGTGTGGTATTTGTCTCAGTTTAAGCAGCTAGAATAAGGTGACAGGGATACTAGTAGATCAAGCTCCTGGTGGTACTGGTGGATGAAGCTGAAACAAAACAGTTCCTGGAATGCTATTGGTGCTTTTAGTGTACTGTGACAGGCAGGCTAGACGTTTAGCCGGACAGTATTGCTCTCTCCCATCCAGTTAGAAAAATCCATTCTGCTACATTAGCACAAAGTCTAATTGGTAGACGCTGTGAGTCTAATTGCATGCATCGATTGTCCACAAACCCTTCTCTACTTGAAATTCAATTTAAAAAAAATGTAGAACTTTAAATTAGATAAAAAAAGAAAAAGTGTTAATTTCATATTCAGCTGAATTTCAGATGAATTTGATGCAAATAAAGCATTAGGAACAACAGTCTTTTGATTTTCTTGAAGTGCTGTATGCAATACAATTGAATTGCATTTTAACTGTTATTTTCTATAGAAATTTCTTGAATTGGCATGGTGGCATGTACTAGAAGTAACCTCCTTTCAGTTTGCTTTCACTACAACCTATTCAGTAATCTGTTGGAGACTTAACTGTTTGTTGAAGTCTGTTTTGTGGCCAGAGGAACCAGACTGAATGTATATATTTATGATTTACCTTTATTTGAGTGCATGTTTTCTTATTGAGCGTATGTTTTCTAATTCTCCCAGGCTTGCGTCATGTTTCTACCCAGAATGCAACACTTCATACATCTGTTTGGCCATATGGGACAGAAGTGTACACTCGTGGGCAATTCTGGCCTTGATTACATAGATGCCTATGTAAGCAGTGTTTTACGCGGTGAAATCAAAACAGACTGAAAGAAAAACAAACACAGGAGGATTGTGGCTGATTTGTCATTGGAGGACTGTTTGGAGGAGAACTGCCTGGAGGAGGACTGTCTGGAGGAGGACTGTCTGGAGGAGGACTGCCTGGAGGAGAACTGTCTGGAGGAGGACTGCCTGGAGGAGGACTGTCTGGAGGAGGACTGCCTGGAGGAGGACTACCTGGTGGAGGACCGCCTAGAGGAGGACTGCCTGGAGGAGGACTGTCTGGAGGAGGACTGCCTGGAGAAGGACTACCTGGTGGAGGACCGCCTAGAGGAGGACTGCCTGGTGGAGGACTGCCTGGTGGAGGACCGCCTAGAGGAGGACTGCCTGGAGGAGGACTGTCTGGAGGAGGACCGCCTGGAGGAGGACTACCTGGTGGAGGACCGCCTAGAGGAGGACTGCCTGGTGGAGGACTGCCTGGAGGAGGACTGTCTGGAGGAGGACTGCCTGGAGGAGGACTATCTGGAGGAGGACTGCCTGGAGGAGGACTACCTGGTGGAGGACTGCCTGGAGGAGGACTGTCTGGAGGAGGACTGCCTGGAGGAGGACTATCTGGAGGAGGACTGCCTGGTGGAGGACTGTCTGGAGGAGGACTGTCTGGAGGAGGACTGCCTGGAGGAGGACTACCTGGTGGAGGACCGCCTAGAGGAGGACTGCCTGGTGGAGGAGGACCACCTGGTGGAGGACCGCCTGGAGGAGGACTACCTGGTGGAGGACTGCCTGGAGGAGGACTGTCTGGAGGAGGACTGCCTGGAGGAGGACTATCTGGAGGAGGACTGCCTGGAGGAGGACTGCCTGGTGGAGGACTGTCTGGAGGAGGACTGTCTGGAGGAGGACTGCCTGGAGGAGGACTACCTGGTGGAGGACCACCTGGAGGAGGACCGCCTGGTGGAGGACTACCTGGAGGAGGACTGTCTGGAGGAGGACTGTCTGGAGGAGGACTGTCTGGAGGAGGACTGCCTGGAGGAGGACTGTCTGGAGGAGGACTGCCTGGAGGAGGACTACCTGGTGGAGGACCGCCTGGAGGAGGACCGCATGGTGGAGGACTGCCTGGTGGAGGACTGTCTGGAGGAGGACTGTCTGGAGGAGGACTGTCTGGAGGAGGACTGCCTGGTAGAGGACTGTCTGGAGGAGGACTGCCTGGAGGAGGACTGCCTGGAGGAGGACTACCTGGAGGAGGACTGCCTGGTAGAGGACTGCCTGGAGGAGGACTGCCTGGAGGAGGACTGCCTGGAGGAGGACTACCTGGAGGAGGACTGCCTGGAGGAGGACTGTCTGGAGGAGGACTGCCTGGTGGAGGACTGTCTGGAGGAGAACTGCCTGGAGGAGGACTGTCTGGAGGAGGACTGCCTGGAGGAGGACTACCTGGTGGAGGACCGCCTGGAGGAGGACCGCATGGTGGAGGACTGCCTGGTGGAGGACTGTCTGGAGGAGGACTGCCTGGAGGAGGACTACCTGGTAGAGGACTGCCTGGAGGAGGACTGCCTGGAGGAGGACTGCCTGGAGGAGGACTACCTGGAGGAGGACTGCCTGGAGGAGGACTGTCTGGAGGAGGACTGCCTGGTGGAGGACCACCTGGAGGAGGACCGCCTGGTGGAGGACTACCTGGAGGAGGACTGCCTGGAGGAGGACTACCTGGTGGAGGACTGCCTGGAGGAGGACTGTCTGGAGGAGGACTGCCTGGTGGAGGACTGTCTGGAGGAGGACTGCCTGGAGGAGGACTGCCTGGAGGAGGACTACCTGGTGGAGGACTGTCTGGAGGAGGACTGTCTGGAGGAGGACTGCCTGGAGGAGGACTTCATGTCACTGACAAGGTTTCTACAGACCACTAGCATATAAACACACACACACACGCACTCATTTAGCCCTTGTTAAAATCATTCATCTATTGATTTGTTCCCTTTTCTACATAAATGTTTCCAAATCATGCAACTACTGCTAAATAATAATATTCTCAAGGACATGGTTAAGCCGTGCTGAAGAGACTAGTGAATTTTGCAGTATTTTTTTTAGCAGTTCAGTTCTGTTTTAAACAAATCAGAGCCTAAGAAAAAAATGTCTCTCTCTCCGAGACAAAACAATTCAAACAGGAAATATAATTTTGGCTACGAAGTTACTGTTCTGAATCATACAGTTCCATAACGTGCTCTGAACAGCACAAAGTAGGATCTTGCCTAAAGGACAGTAAAGTGACCCAGTCAGACCCTTAGCTTGGGGACTACGGGTGTTAGCCCTGAGGCTAGTGCAGCCAAGGTCCCCAGACAGTCAGGACAAACAGACGCTGCAGCATCACCATCCGTTCAAAAACACTCTGCCTCTCTTTCCTCTGAGAGCCAAGTAAATATTACGTTAATTTGTTGGCTGTGTACACATGGCCGCGGGGAGATGATTTGGGGTGGGGGTGTTGAAATGTTTTGTCGGGGAGGGGGTTCTCCTCACTCTGCTGACCAGTATTTTGCTCCGCTCATACATGAGTAATAAAGGCCTAGGGCACTCATTAGGTGGAGGGGGAAAAAAATCATTTTTCAAAAAATGTGTATATAAAAACAACTATTTGTGATTTATCAGTGGATCCTTCCTGTGGCTATGTATGTACATCGACTACTGTACTGTAAGTCTTGCCCTTGTCTTTCCGCTAGACTAATTTATTCATCTACCGCTCTGCATGAGCCTGACAGTCCAATGCTATATGTTCATGTCTGTGTGAGATATTCCCTGTCGGTTGATATGGGCGATGGTGTCCAAGTGTTGTCCAAGCACAATCACAATAGTTTTGCTACAACACATCTTCAGCGGTATAATTGAAACTTCTTCCTTTCCCTGCTCCTTGGTCTGAAATTACTGGGATGTGACATCACTCCAATGTGATATCACTCCATGGCTCAGGCTGTTGTACATCCTGAAAACAATGACATCATCTATCCCCGACCACAATAAGGTGAAACAGCAACAACAGCTCCATTCTGTCAGCTCTAATTGGTCAGCTCTAGTGTGGTCAGCTCTAATTGGTCAGCTCTAGTGTGGTCAGCTCTAATTGGTCAGCTCTAATTGGTCAGCTCTAATTGGTCAGCTCTAATTGGTTAGCTCTAGTTGGTCAGCTCTAATGTGGTCAGCTCTAATGTGGTCAGCTCTAATTGGTCAGCTCTAGTGTGGTCAGCTCTAGTTAGTCAGCTCTAATTGGTCAGCTCTAGTTAGTCAGCTCTAATTGGTCAGCTCTAGTTAGTCAGCTCTAATTGGTCAGCTCTAGTGTGGTCAGCTCTAGTGTGGTCAGCTCTAGTGTGGTCAGCTCTAATTGGTCAGCTCTAGTGTGGTCAGCTCTAGTTAGTCAGCTCTAATTGGTCAGCTCTAGTGTGGTCAGCTCTAATTGGTCAGCTCTAGTTAGTCAGCTCTAATTGGTCAGCTCTAGTTGGTCAGCTCTAGTGTGGTCAGCTCTAGTGTGGTCAGCTCTAATTGGTCAGCTCTAGTTAGTCAGCTCTAATTGGTCAGCTCTAGTGTGGTCAGCTCTAATTGGTCAGCTCTAGTTAGTCAGCTCTAGTTAGTCAGCTCTAATTGGTCAGCTCTAATTGGTCAGCTCTAATTGGTCAGCTCTAGTGTGGTCAGCTCTAGTGTGGTCAGCTCTAATTGGTCAGCTCTAGTGTGGTCAGCTCTAGTGTGGTCAGCTCTAGTTAGTCAGCTCTAGTTAGTCAGCTCTAGTTGGTCAGCTCTAGTTAGTCAGCTCTAATTGGTCAGCTCTAATTGGTCAGCTCTAATTGGTCAGCTCTAGTTAGTCAGCTCTAATTGGTCAGCTCTAGTTAGACAGCTCTAGTGTGGTCAGCTCTAATTGGTCAGCTCTAATTGGTCAGCTCTAGTTAGTCAGCTCTAGTGTGGTCAACTCTTATTGGCCAGCTGTAGTTAGTCAGCTCTAGTGTGGTCAGCTCTAATTGGTCAGCTCTAGTTGGTCAGCTCTAATTGGTCAGCTCTAATTGGTCAGCTCTAGTGTGGTCAGCTCTAGTTCAGTCAGCTCTAATTGGTCATCTCTAATTGGTCAGCTCTAGTGTGGTCAGCTCTAGTTCAGTCAGCTCTAATTGGTCAGCTCTAATTGGTCAGCTCTAGTGTGGTCAGCTCTAGTTCTTTCAGCTCAAATTGGTCAGCTCTAGTGTGGTTAGCTCTAGTGTGGTCAGCTCTAGTTCAGTCAGCTCTAGTGTGGTCAGCTCTAGTGTGGTCAGCTCTAGTGTGGTCAGCTCTAGTGTGGTCAGCTCTAGTTGGTCAGCTCTAATTGGTCAGCTCTAGTGTGGTCAGCTCTAGTGTGGTCAGCTCTAGTGCGGTCAACTCTAATTGGTCAGCTCTAGTTGATCAGTTCTAATTGGTCAGCTCTAGTTAGTCAGCTCTAGTGTGGTCAGCTCTAATTGGTCAGCTCTAGTTTGTCAGCTCTAATTGGTCAGCTCTAGTTGGTCAGCTCTAGTTGGTCAGCTCTAGTGTGGTCAGCTCTAATTGGTTAGCTCTAGTGTGGTCAGCTCTAATTGGTCAGCTCTAGTGTGGTCAGCTCTAATTGGTCAGCTCTAATTGGTCAGCTCTAGTTGATCAGCTCTAATTGGTCAGCTCTAGTTGATCAGCTCTAATTGGTCAGCTCTAGTTAGTCAGCTCTAGTGTGGTCAGCTCTAATTGGCCAGCTGTAGTTAGTCAGCTCTAGTTGGTCAGCTCTAATTGGTCAGCTCTAGTTGGTCAGCTCTAATTGGTCAGTTCTAATTGGTCAGCTCAAGTGCGGTCAGCTCTAATTGGTCAGCTCTAGTGTGGTCATCTTTAATTGGTCAGCTCTAGTTCAGTCAGCTCTAATTGGTCAGCTCTAGTTGATCAGCTCTAATTGGTCAGCTCTAATTGGTCAGCTCTAGTTAGACAGCTCTAGTGTGGTCAGCTCTAATTGGTCAGCTCTAATTGGTCAGCTCTAGTTGATCAGCTCTAATTGGTCAGCTCTAGTTAGTCAGCTCTAGTGTGGTCAGCTCTAATTGGCCAGCTGTAGTTAGTCAGCTCTAGTTGGTCAGCTCTAATTGGTCAGCTCTAGTTGGTCAGCTCTAATTGGTCAGTTCTAATTGGTCAGCTCTAGTGCGGTCATCTTTAATTGGTCAGCTCTAGTTCAGTCAGCTCTAGTTGGTCAGCTCTAGTTGATCACCTCTAATTGGTCAGCTCTAATTGGTCAGCTCTAATTGGTCAGCTTTAGTGTGGTTAGCTCTAATTGATAATCTCTAGTGTGGTCAGCTCTAATTGGTCAGCTCTAATTGGTCAGCTCTAATTGATCATCTCTAGTGTGGTCAGCTCTAATTGCTCAGCTCTAATTGGTCAGCTTGGGAGTATTCAGCTCTAATTGGTCAGCTCTATTGATCAGCTCTAATTGGTCAGTTCTAGTGTGGTCAGCTCTAGTATGTACCGGAGGTATCACAGGGGACATTACATTGCTTTGCCAAACAGCTGCTCCAGGCCACTGCAGAGGACACTTAGTTAAACTTCCGTCATTATCCCTCCTCCCTGTCCCTCGGGAATGGTTAGGACTCTGGCACTGTGTCTGTGAGAAGGCAGGGAGGAGGGAGGGAGGAGGGAGGGAGGGAGAAGGCAGGGAGAAGGCAGGGAGGGAGGAGGGAGGGAGGGGTGTGCTATAGATGACAGCATTACCCTGTGAGGTATTGGGACACATTCAAGATGGCAGGGCTTCACAGCATGGTGTTATTAAGTAATACCTCTCTGCATCTGGCTAATAAGCTGTAAATAATAGTCCGGTTCCTCCAGCTCTATCTCTCCTCTTCCTCTGGTTTCGGCCCAACATAATGAAGGGAACATTAAACTGAATCAACCATTTATAAATGCACTCTAAATGGGTCCCCCATGGAATGTTATCTCCACGCTCTGCCTTAAATAGCCCGATACAGATGTGATGTTCTGAAAGTGAAGGAACACACTCAATTATTTTCTTCTTTGTTAAATTATTTTGAAATGAGAAGAGAACTCCACAATTTCTTTACTGCTGTTCCAGCATGTTTGGTCACGGGCATCATGCACCGATTATTTTAGAGGGGCACGAAGTACACCAGGATGGAGGGAGGTGGTCCGGAGGGAGGATGTGGACCCCCTCCTGAGACCGCTTTTTCCTGTGGCTTGGTAGCTAGTCACTGATTGGTGGCTTGGGAGCTAGTTACTGATTGGTGACTTGGTAGCTAGTTATGAGTTTGGGAGATTTGGAACCTATCTAGCTGGCTAGCTAAAGCCAACTTCATAAAATTGCTTGGTGGCTGGTATTACTGAGAAACAACAACACATTTTAATTGTATTTATTCATCAAGAAGGAATCAACGGGCTACATAGCTTGATCAAATTAATTTAAATACCTACCTCCTGCAAGTCCTGCCCATCACTGGCAGCTAAAATCAAATCAAACTCTGTGTGGGTCACCATAAACTCTGTTACCTCCTCCACTGATAATACTGGACGCCCTAGAGTAGCATCCTGCCTAGGCATCTCCTGCCCCTTGGAAGGATCCACTTGCTAGGGAGAATGTAGGAGGGGGGGGTCCAGTGTGCCTCCTCCGCAAAAATACAGCTGACAGATATTTTTATAACAAATCATGATCAAACATGGGCTTAAAAAAATAAGTTTAGTAATTAATTAACATAAAAATATATATGCATGGACAAATGTGAGGGGCACGTGCCTTTGAACCCCCTTCAGGCATGACGCCACTGTGTTCGGTAGTCACTACTCTCCAATTAAATTCAGACTCATTAGTGAATATTCCTCACCTGGCTCCACCTCTGGGAACCCAGTAGGCTTGTCTGTGAAAAACTCTCAACGGTACTGAAATAAAGGTACCTGTTATAGATGGATCCATGCAGGAGACCTTTTACAAGGTGAATACCGTCTCAACGCCTCATACTGTACTGAATATTAATGCTGCTAGGAACCCTGCAGCTCTCTGTTACCCAGAGGTCTTTGCGGCTGGGGAAGTGTTGAGTCCGGAGGTGGGGGTTTCGGGAGGAACTGGAGCTGGGTTTAAAACTGCCTGAAACCTGCAGACTACTCCTCCACCTCCACCACCACCACACTATGGGTTTAGAATGGTCTGAAACCTGCAGACTCCTCCACTTCCAACACCAACACCAAACTATGGGTTTAGAATGGTCTGAAAGTTGCAGACTCCTCCACTTCCACCACCACCTCCACCACCTCCACCACCACCACACTATGGGTTTAGAATGGTCTGAAACCTGCAGACTCCTCCACTTCCACCACCACCTCCACCACCACCACACTATGGGTTTAGAATGGTCTGAAACCTGCAGACTCCTCCACTTCCACCACCACCTCCACCACCTCCACCACCACCACACTATGGGTATAGAATGGTCTGAAACCTACAGACTCCTCCACTTCCACCACCACCACCTCCACCTCCACCACCTCCTCCACCAGCACCACACTATGGGTATAGAATGGTCTGAAACCTGCAGACTCCTCCACTTCCACCACCACCACCACCTCCACCTCCACCACCTCCTCCACCAGCACCAAACTATGGGTTTAGAATGGTCTGAAACCTGCAGACTCCTCCACTTCCACCACCACCTCCACCACACTATGGGTATAGAATGGTCTGAAACCTGCAGACTCCTCCACTTCCACCACCACCTCCACCACACTATGGGTTTAGAATGGTCTGAAACCTGCAGACTCCTCCACCACCTCCACCACCACCACCACACTATGGGTTTAGAATGGTCTGAAACCTGCAGACTCCTCCACCTCCACCACCAACACCAAACTATGGGTTTAGAATGGTCTGAAACCTGCAGACTCCTCCACTTCCACCACCACCTCCACCACACTATGGGTTTAGAATGGTCTGAAACTTGCAGACTCCTCCACCTCCACCACCAACCACCACACTATGGGTATAGAATGGTCTGAAACCTGCAGACTCCTCCACTTCCACCACCACCACCACCTCCACCACACTATGGGTTTAGAACTATCTGGCTCGGCTGGGAATGTTGATGAGGCAGCGAGCAGAGATAAATCAAAATGCTTTCATGCCAACACATTAAATGGAAATTAGGTATAATGATGGTGTGTGCGCGTGTCTATGTGTGTGCTCGCCCGTGTGTGTGTGTGTGCTCGCCTGTGTGTGTGTGTGTACCCTTGTGTATACTGCAGCCTTGTTATTGTTATGCAATTGTCTTTCTACTTTTTGGTTTGTTTAGATTTTTTTACTTTAGTTTATTTAGTAAATACTTTCTTAACCGCATTGTTAGTTAACGGCTTGTAAGTAAGCATTTCACGGTGTGTGTGTGTGTGTGTGTGTGTGTGTGTGTGTGTGTGTGTGTGTGTGTGTGTGTGTGTGTGTGTGTGTGTGTGTGTGTGTGTGTGACCCTTGATGTCTTCAACCAATTTATTCTAGCCGGCTTGCTTTACTGTACCTGCGAGATGTGGAAATATATTTGCATAACAAGTACACATGGTTTTAACCCACATAATATTTCTATGTTTAACCGGGCGGCAGCGTGATGAGTCTGCAGATTAACATTCCTGCACAATTTGTGTGTGTGGGAATAATCATACAGAAATATTGAAGGTTGTTAATCCTTCTTCATTAAATGTTCAGTTCTCTGAGATGCTTAATGGGAAATGACCCTGAAAACAAAACAGAAAACTCACACTGTGATGTATTTTATGGTAATACGTTTTACACTAGACATATGTATAATTTGGTTAAATTATAATAGATTGGTAAAAGCTTCGTTGTCAGGAGGTCTATGTATAGCTGATGTATAGGAGGCAGGCGCAGGACAGCAGATATGAGTAAATAAAAGTATTTTTCGCAACATAATATAAATGCAACACAAAAACAGAGCCCACAATAACAGACCTTCCTACAAAGAAACAATCACTCACAAACAAACATGGGGGGAACAGAGGGTTAAATAATGAACAGGTAATTGGGGGATTGAAACCAGGTGTGTAAGACAAAGACAAAACAAATGGAAAATGAAAAATGGATCCGCGATGGCAAGAAGGCCGGTGACGTTGACCGCCGAACGCCGCCCGAACAAGGAGAGGGACCGACTTTGGCGGAAGTCGTGACATTTGTACTGTTTACTTCCTGTTTACGTCCTGTTAACTAGTGTTTGTTATTTTACTTTATACCATTACCTACATAGGAACAATTAGAAAAAATTACCAGCATGGTAAAATATACGAGATCTATCCCATATAATATGCTAGGTGTGGCAGGGTTTTGGCCAAGACGTTTACAAGTCTGCCCCTGGTAGCTAACCTGCTCTAAGCCACATAGCCTAGACATAGACTGTTCTCTCTGCTACCGCATGGCAAGCGGCACCGGTGCACCAAGTTTGAAACCAACAGGACCTTGAACAGCTTCTACCCCTAAGCCATAAGACTGCTAAATAGTTTGTTAAATAGTTAACCAAATAGGTAGCCGGACTATCTGCATTGACCCCAACCCCCCCCCCCCCCCTTTGCACAAACACTTTTGACTCATCACATACGCTGCTGTTACTGCTTATTATCTATCCTGTTGCCTAGTTACTTTACCCCTACCTATATGTACATATCTACCTCAATTACCTCGTACCCCTGAGCATGACTCAGTACTGGTACTCTGTGTATATAGCCTAGTTATTACCTCGTACCCCTACACATGGTCTCGGTAGTGGTACCCTGTGTATATAGCCAAGTTATTACCTTATAACCCTCCACATGATATAGTCTAGTTATCATTGACTTGGTACTGGTACCCTGCGTATATAGCCTAGTTATCATTACTCAGTACTGGTACCCTGTGTATATAGCCTAGTTATCATTGACTCAGTACTGGTACCCTGTGTATATAGCCTAGTTATCATTGACTCAGTACTGGTACCCTGTGTATATAGCCAAGTTATCATTGACTCAGTACCGGTACCCAGTGAATATAGCCTTGTTATTGTTACTCATTGTGTATTCATTCCTCGTTTTTTTCTGTTATTTCTCTATTTTCTTTCTCTCTGCATTTTTGGGAAGAGCCTGTGAGTATTTCACTGTTAATCTACACCTGTTGTTAACGAAGCATGTGACAAAATACAATTTCATTTGATTTGAGCCTGATCCAAGACCACCTTGACCTTTGCGCTCTCGTTCTGCTTCACTTCAGTCCCTGTAACAAAGCGGAATGTAAGCTTGCGAGGCCAGGATGGTCCGTACGAGGCTTATAGTCTACAGCAGTGTGACAAATCATCCCGTGTATCACCATTCTGTGTATTATTCATACTAGGTTTAGTGTAGCATGTGACAATTGCTAATATACTCTCACTGAATCTATAAATACAATGGAAGCTACCTGTGACTGTGACATTAATTAATGAGCTCTCAGTAACAACCATATTCATCTTTCTCTCTAGTGAATGTGTTGAGAGCCTGCCATGCTGCTTCTCTCTCTGTGTTCTACAATAGGGGGAATGGTGCTTGCAGTGGCCTTGTAGACCTATGGTTAGTCCTGTGGTTAGACCTGTGGTTAAACCTATGGTTAGACCTGTGGTTAAACCTATGGTTAGACCTACGGTTAGTCCTACGGTTAGACCTGTGGTTAGACCTACGGTTAGACCTGTGGTTAAACCTATGATTAGACCTGTGGTTAAACCTATGGTTAGACCTGTGGTTAAACCTATGGTTAGACCTGTGGTTAAACCTATGGTTAGACCTGTGGTTTGACCAGTGGTTAGACCTGTGGTTAAACCTATGGTTAGACCTGTGGTTAAACCTATGGTTAGACCTGTGGTTAAACTTATGGTTAGACCTATGGTTAAACCTGTGGTTAAACCTATGGTTAGACCTGTGGTTAGACCTGTGGTTTGACCAGTGGTTACATGCTGATGAGAACATGAAGGAAAACCAGTATAATAAAGGATGAATCAGTCATAAAACAGTACAAATGCTATTTCTTAGTTGATCATTTTGGTAAGAAAATGATACAAACGCTACTATTTGCGTATTGCTGAATACTGCATTTTTCTACACATTTGTTTAAGGTAAATGGAGTTGATATATTTTCAGGTCAACACCAGGTTGCTTAAATAGACTACCCAGCAGAACAAGATTATGTTCTGCTTTAGCAGGTTCCTACTCTTCTCTTCTCCTTTACTGTGTTCCCCCTCTTCTCTTCTCCTTTACTGTGTTCCCCCTCTTCTCTTCTCCTTTACCGTGTTCCCCCTCTTCTATTCTCCTTTACCAGATACCCTCTCTTCTCTTCTCCTTTACTGTGTTCCCCCTCTTCTCTTCTCCTTTACCAGGTTCCCATTTTCAGCCATTAAGTGAATTTCCATCATTCCTCCTCAGTTAATTAAAGAAGAAAGGACCCAATTATCCACCTTAATTACAAGTAAATAAAAGACAACACACACACTCACTCACTCACTCACTCACTCACTCACTCACTCACTCACTCACTCACTCACTCACTCACTCACTCACTCACTCACTCACTCACTCACACACACACACACACACACACACACACACACACACACACACACACACACACACACACACACACACACACACACACACACACACACACACACACACACACACAGACTTGTCAGACAGATTCCTCCCCCTACTGGTTCTAGCAGCCAGACCAGAACTCTGTCTGTCTGTTTCTCTTCAAGGTGACTAATTTCATCTTCCTGATTTGACTGACCTTTGCCGGAGATGTTTTGACGGTAATGATTTCCTGTCCCTTTGGCTCAGCAACCGGAGCATAGCAGATGGGGGAGCTGAGAGAGAGGAGAGTGCATGGGGCCTGCTTCATGTACCTGGTGCTTAAAGGAGATGTGAAGTGAGCTGTAAAGACATCCTTGTGACGGGCCACAAGACTGGAGCCACAGGAAGGAAACAGTCTCATGTCTTTATACAGCACTACCCCCAGAATCAACAGTGCTCTGTCTGCACATAATACTGGCAGTTGATGGTGTTTTGATTGTTTAGCATTGAGCAGCTTCCTTCACTGATTTTCTCAACTAGCATAGCTGATCACTTTTCTATCAAAAAGACATGCTCATTTGGCAATTATTTATCAAAATATGAAATTAACCACTGCATACTCTATTTATAGTAATGTATAAGTACAGTGGCTTCAGGAAGTATTCATAACCCTTTACTTTAATTCCATTTTTTTGTGTTACAGCCTGAATTCAAAACAGATAATTTTTTATACATTAGTTTTACTCATCTACATACAATACCTCATATTGACAAAGTGAAAACATGTTTTTAGAAATATTTGAAAATGTATTGAAAATGAATTACAGAAATATCTAATTTACATAAGTATTCACACCCCTGAGTCAATACATGTTAGAATCACCTTTGGCAGCGATTACAGCTGTGAGTCTTTCTGGGTAAGTCTCTAAGAGCTTTGCACACCTGGATTGTACAATATTTACACATTATTCTTCAAACTCTGTCAAGTTGGTTGTTGATCATTGCTAGAGTGCCATTATCAAGTCTTGGCATAGATTTTCAAGACGATTTAAGTAAAAACTGTAACTCGGCCACTCAGGAACATTCAATGTCGTCTTGGTAAGCAACTCCAGTGTATATTTGTCCTTGTGTTTTAGGTTATTGTCCTGCTGAAAGGTGAATTTGTCTCCCAGTGTCTGTTGGAAAGCAGACTGAACCAGGTTTTCCTCTAGGATTTTGCCTGTGCTTAGCTCTATTCAGTTTATTTTTACCTAAAAAACACCGTAGTCCTTGCCAATGTCAAGCATACCCATAACATGATGCAGCCACCACCATGCTTAAAAATAAGGAGGCAGTTACTCAGTGATGTGTTGTGTTTGATTTGCCCCGAACATAACGCTTTGTATTCAGGACATAAAGTTAATTTCTTTGGCAAGTTTTTTGCAGTTTTAATTTAGTGCCTTGTTGCAAACAGGATGCATGTTTTGGAATACTTTTATTCTGTACAGGCTTCCTTCTTTTCACTCTGTCATTAAGTTAAGTATTTTAGAGTAACGACAATGTTGGTGATCCAGCCTCAGTGTTCTCCTCTCACAGCCATTAAACTCTGACGGTTTTAGTCACCAATGGCCTCATGGTGAAATCCTTGAGCGGTTTCCTTCCTTTCCAGCAATTGAGTTCAGAAGGACACCATCCAAAGAGTAATTAATAACTTCACCATGCTCAAAGGGATATTCGATGTCTGCTTTTTTTATTTTTGTACATCTACCAATAGGTGCCCTTCGTTGCGGGGCATTGGAAAACCCCCCATGGTCTTTGTGTTTGAATCTGTGTTTGATATTTACTGCTTGACTGAGGGACCTTACAGATATTTGTGTGTGTGGTGTACAGAGATGAGGTAGTCATTCAAAAATCATGTTAAACACTATTGTTGCGCACATACGTAGTCTGTGCAAATTATGTGACTTTTTAAGCAAGGTTGTACTCCTGAACTTATTTAGGCTTGCCATAACAAAGGGGTTGAATACTTACTGACTCAAGACATTTCAGATTTCGATTTTTTATTAATTTGTAAAAATCTCTAAAAGTGTCATTCCAGTTTGACATTATGGGGTATTGTGTGTAGGCCAGTGACAAAAAGATCTCAATTTAATCATTTTTAAATTCATGCTGTAACACAACAAAATGTGGCAAAAGTCAAGGGGTGTGAATACTTTCTGAATGCGCTGTATCTATAACTGGGTGTATAGGAAGTCCCAGAGAGATGTTGAATACATAGTATTATCTGAGTCTTATAAAATGGAATACATGGTAAAAATGGTTATTCTTAGTTAATCTGTCTGTTTTATCAAACAAACTAGATATTATATTATATACAGTGCATTCGGAAAGTATTCAGACCCCTTGACTTTTTCCACATTTTGTTACGTTACAGCCTTATTCAAAAATTGATGAAATAAAACATTTTCCTCAGCAATCTACACACAATACCCCATAATGACAAAGCAAAAGCAGGTTTTTAGAAATTTTGGCAAATGTATTAAAATTAAAAACAGAAATACCTTCTTTGCATAAGTACTCAGACCTTTTGCTATGAGACTTGAAATTGAGCTCAGGTGCATCCTGTTTCCATTGATAATCCTTGAGATGTCTCTACAACATGATTGGAGTCCACCTGTGGTCAATTCAATTGATTGCACATAAATTGGAAAGGCACACACCTGTCTATATAAGGTCCCACAGTTGACAGTGCATGTCAGAGAAAAAAACAAGCTATGAGGTCGAAGGAATTGTCCTTAGAGCTCAGAGAAAGGATTGTGTTGAGGCACAGATCTGGGAAAGGGTACCAACAAATTTCTGCAGCTTTGAAGGTCCCCAAAAACACTGTGGCCTCCGTCATTCTTAAATGGAAGAAGTTTGGAACCACCAAGACTCTTCCTAGAGCTGGCCCGCCCGGCCAAACTGAGCAATCGGGGGAGAAGGGCCTTGGTCAGGGAGGTTACCAAGAACCTGATGGTCACTCTGACAGACCTCCAGAGTTCCTCTGTCGAGATGGGAGAACCTTCCAGAAGGACAACCATCTCTTCAGCACTCCACCAATCAGGCCTTTATGGTAGAGTGGCCAGACGGTAGCCACTCCTCAGTAAAATGCACGTAAAGACTCTCAGACCATGAGAAACAAGATTCTCTGGTCTGATGAAAACAAGATTGAACTCTTTGGCCTGAATGCCAAGCATCACATCTGGAGGAAACCAGGCACCATCCCTACGGTGAAGCATGGTGGTGGCAGCATCATGCGGTGGGGATGTTTTTCAGCGACAGGGACTTGGAAACGAGGCGGGATCGAGGGAAAGATGAACGGAGAAAAGTACAGAGAGATCTTGATGAAAACCTGCTCCAGAGTGTTCAGGACCTCAGACTGGGGCGAAGGTTCACCTTCCAACAGGACAACGACCCTAAGCACACAGCCAACACAATGCAGGAGTGGATTTGGGACAAGTCTCTGATTGTCCTTGAGCGGCCTAGCCAGAGCCCGGGCTTAAACCCTATTGAACATCCCTGGAGAAGCCTGAAAATTGCTCTGCAGCGACGCTCCGCATGCAACTTGACAGAGCTTGAGATGATCTGCAGAGAAGAATGGGAGACACTCTCCAAATACAGGTGTGCCAAGCTTATAGCATCATCTCCAAGAAGACTCAAGGCTGTAATCGCTGCCAAAGGTGCTTCAACAAAGTACAGAGTAAATTATCTGAATACTATACTATATTTCCATTATTATTTTGAATAAACTTGCCAATATTTCTAAAAACATGTTTTTGCTTTGTCATAATGGGTATTGTGTGAAGATTGATGAGGGGAAAACAATTTGATCAATTTTAGAATAATGCCGTAACGTATCAAAAATGTGGAAAAAGTCAATGGGTCTGAATACTTTCCGATTGCCCTGTATCTTCATATGCATGAAGCTCTTCAGGACGAGTATTTCCACTGAAATTGTGGGTAAAAGCCATGACACTTTTTCCTCCTGTAGTTTTGCTGCTACTGTATTGTCTCCTCAGCCAGTCATATGGCCACTTAGCTACAGCTAGGAGGGAGAGGAGCTCAGGCCCCATTCACCTCCATGATACATCATCAGGCCCCATTCACCTCCATGGAACATCATCAGGCCCCATTCACCTCCATGGAAAATCAGTCCCCATTCACCTTCATGGAAGATAATCAGGCCCCATTCACCTTCATGGAACATTATCAGGCCCCATTCACCTTCATGGTACATCATCAGGCCCCATTCACCTCCATGGAACATCATCAGGCCCCATTCACCTCCATGGAAGATCAGTCCCCATTCACCTTCATGGAAGATAATCAGGCTCCATTCACCTCCATGGAACATCATCAGGCCCCATTCACCTCCATGGAAAATCAGTCCCCATTCACCTTCATGGAAGATAATCAGGCCCCATTCACCTTCATGGAACATTATCAGGCCCCATTCACCTTCATGGAACATTATCAGGCCCCATTCACCTCCATGGAACATTATCAGGCCCCATTCACCTCCATGGAACATTATCAGGCCCCATTCACCTCCATGGAACATCATCAGGCCCCATTCACCTTCATGGAACATTATCAGGCCCCATTCACCTTCATGGAACATTATCATGCCCCATTCACCTTCATGGGACATCATCATGCCACATTCACCTTCATGGTAGATTATCAGGCCCCATTCACCTTCATGGAACATTGGCCCCATTCACCTCCATGGAACATCATCAGGCCCCATTCACCTCCATGGAAGATAATCAGGCCCCATTCACCTCCATGGAAAATCATCAGGCCCCATTCACCTTCATGGAACATTATCAGGCCCCATTCACCTTCATGGAACATTATCATGCCCCATTCACCTTCATGGGACATCATCATGCCACATTCACCTTCATGGTAGATTATCAGGCCCCATTCACCTTCATGGAACATTATCAGGCCCCATTCACCTCCATGGAAAATCATCAGTCCCCATTCACCTTCATGGTACATTATCAGGCCCCATTCACCTTCATGGGACATTATCAGGCCCCATTCACCTTCATGGGACATCATCATGCCACATTCACCTTCATGGTAGATTATCAGGCCCCATTCACCTTCATGGAACATCATCAGGCCCCATTCACCTTCATAGTAGATTATCGGGCCCCATTCACCTAGGGCTGTCAGCCGGTGATTGTCAAGCACATAACTGCCGGTCTCACGGTAATTGACCGTTAATTAACATAAACACGCTTAGCATCTCCTGGCTTCCACACACAAGCCACTGATGCAGACCTTTGGAACATCTACATTATAAAAAGTTTAATAAATCAATTTAATATAGACCTCACCATCACAATAAATCCATTATTTATTTTAGACAGGTCTAAAGAAACATTATGTGAAGAAAATGTAGTCTATTTCAGAAGAACAGAATAGCATACTCTAAGTTGTCCCCATGTTAGACCCTGATATTGCTATGCCATGTGGTTGTGGGCTAAACTAGTTCATGCGACAAGTTTTGCTTCGAATTCTGTTGCATAATTTTTTAAATAATTTTATAGTATGAAGAACACAATTGAACATAGCTGAATAAAATACAAAGGATATTTTCTCCAAATGATTTTCAAGGAAGTGCGCACATGCGGCTATTCTGTGTTGAGTGGTTAAGAAAGAAGGTACTCCTTCTTAGGAGTTATTTTGAGTTATTTATGCAACTTTAGTTGGGCTATATGTTTAGATTTTAATACATTCTAAGGCTGCATGATGCGACTCCAATGATGATTTGAAAAAGACGCATGAAAGACATGAGCTCTGATTTGTTTCTTGTGCACACACTTCATCAATCTCTCATTCACAATTTGACAAGTGCTTGATAATTTTCTCACCAGGCCTGAAATTTCATGCCACCCCCCCTTGTGTGGCCGTAACGCCCTCTAAAAATCCATGCCTTTGCTGTGTGACTGTTGTACCCTTGGGCTGAACATAATCATTATAATTCTCTTCTCCTGGCTGTTGTGCTCCAAAGCACCTCTCACTCACATGGCTCTCTCGGATGCTGTATCTCAATTCTTATTAGCCAATGCCTGTCACGTGATTGGGTCCTTCTCACAGCTAATAATTGTATTTATATTTTTATTTAACCTTTATTTAACTAGGCAAGTCAGTTAAGAACAAATTCGTATTTACAATGACGACCTACCCTGGACAAACCCTCCCCTAACCCAGAAAATGCTGTGCCAATTGTGCTTCACCCTATGGGACTCCAGATCACAGCTGGTTTTGATACAGCCTGGATCGAACCAGGGTCTGTACTGATGTCTCTAGAACTGAGATGCAGTGCCTTAGACTGTTGCACCACTCGGGAGCCTCTGTAACCTCAAACGAACCATCAAACAGGCCATGCCTTTTGCGGTGTGGCCATTGTGCCTTTGGGCTGAACATAATAATTATAATTCCCTTCTCCTGGCTGTTGTGCTCCAAAGCACCTCTCACTCACATGGCTCTCTCAGATGCTGTATCTCAATTGTTATTAGCCAATGCCTGTCACGTGATCGAGTCCTTCTCACAGCCAATACGAAGTAGGCTCCAAGTGAAGACAGACACATCATGGATGTAACTGCATGGGTCCTTCTTATCGAATTCCCAGGCGTTTGTTGAAGATATTAGAACTGTCCAAATTTACTTTTCGCCAGCCAACAATATGAGTAGTAGGCCTAATGAACAGCAAAAGCACTAGCTTATGCCAATCTACTATCCCCCATAGTACAAAAGTCGACGTATTCTATTTTGTGCGAGAAATAAATATTCCAAACATACACTGGGACAGTTGTGGGATGCAATAGTTCCCAAATTAATTCAACTACTTGCATAACAAAAAAAACGCTTAAAAGCAATGCAACAGATCAGAATGTTTAGCTTAAAATATTGATAAACTATTAGGCTATTTCTTCACAATGATATGCGCAGCAATGCGCACATGAGAGTAGGCTTATAAGCACGAATGCTCCAAAATGAAATCAATTAGCGTGAAAACATTGTTCTCAAAAGTGACCGCTAATAAGAGTATGCAAATAAAAACAATTTATGCTGAAAATGTTCTTCCCTAAACTTGAAACTCACATGCCACCCATGTATGCCAGTAACCGGTTGTTAAGCGGTTGAATATGCTGAATTATAAGAAGTTATTTGCCCACTTATCAAAACATATAGGCCTATGGGCTAAGCTACATGACGTGTGCGACTATGATTTGAAAATGTCGGTAAAAAAATGCATGCGCTATTTCTTGCCTTGCACGCTGGGCATCATTCACAAGTGATAGGCTGATATTATTGATTTAATGTTATCTTTACATATGCTACATAATATATGTGTGAAATTAGTTTTGATTTAGAATGGTCCTTTCTCATTATCAATAAATATATACACGTAATCTATGCACGCTTTTCCCGTGGTTCATTTTCATGCCAGCCAGGTAGGCTATACCTCTGTTAAAAAGCAAAGCAATGTGCTTAATATTAGGAAATTTGAGAAACAAATATAGTAGGCCTAGCCTATAGAAAGCTGATGGGATCCCCCTTTTTTATAATAGAGACCATCAAACTTTGTTTTTTTTCACGCAATTGCATAGCCTATAGAAATGTTGCGCAACATGAGCTCATGGGCTCTCATGAAGTGTTTGATGAGATTTTCTTAAACATTTGTATTGATGTCAGAGTGATTAGAGGGACAATAGAGTCCTCCCACACAGACAGTGCGCCTCTTCAACCCCAGGAGGCTGAAGAAATTTGTCTTGGCCCCTAAAACCCTCACAAACCTTTACAGATGCACAATCGAGAGCATCCTGTCGGCCTGTATCACCGTCTGGTATGGTAACTGCACTGTCCACAACCACAGGGCTCTCTAGAGGGTGGTGCGGTCTGCCCAACGCATCACCGGGGGCAAGCTACCTGCCCTCCAAGACACCTACAGCACCCGATGTCACAGGAAGGCCAAAAAGATCATCAAGGACAACAACCACCCGAGCCACTGCCTGTTCACCCCGCTATCATCCAGAAGGCGAGGTCAGTACAGGTGCATCAAAGCTGGGACCGAGAGACTGAAAAACAGCTTCTATCTCAAGCCCATCAGACTGTTAAATAGCCATCACTAGCACATTAGAGGCTGCTGCCCTATATACATAGACTTGAAATCACTGGCCACTTTAATAATGGAACACTAGTCACTTTAATAATGTTTACATACATATACATATTTCGCATTACTCATCTCATATGTATATACTGTATTCTATCCTATTCTACTGTATGTTAGTCTGTCACTCTGACATTGCTCGCCCAAATATTTATATATTCTTATTTCCCTTCCTTTACTTTAGATGTGTGTGTATTGTGTGTATTGTTGTGAAATTTGTTAGATATTAATGCACTGTTGGAGCTATAAACACAATCATTTCGCTGCATAACATTTGCTAAACATGTGTATGTGACAAATACAATTTGATTTGATTTGAAGCGGTCACGCGTCATGACTCATGACTGCCGGTGTG